>NC_091034.1:1190806-1512619 GCF_041296385.1 Aphelocoma coerulescens
TGCGGCCCCAAAACCCCACCCCAAAGCCGGCCCCAAAACGCAGCCCCGAAACCCCACCCCAATAGCTGGCCCCAAAACCCCACCCCAAAGCTGGCCTCAAAACACGGCCCCAAAACCCAGCCCCAAAACCGGCCCCAAAACCCCACCCCAAAGCCGGCCCCAAAACCTGGCCCCAAAACCCCACCCCAAAGCCGGCCCCAAAACCCGGCCCCAAAACCCCTCTGGAGATCCCAACACGGCCCCTTCCCGTTCCCAGCCCCATCGGCTCCGTGGGATTTGTGGGATCGACCCCAGGGAGGGCTGGGACCTTGGAAAAGCTTCTAAGAACTGTGGGGTTTTGGGGGAATCCTGTAGAGTTTGGGGTTTTTGTGGGGAAATCCCATCCAGTTTGGGGTTTTTGGGGCAATCCCTTTGAATTTGGGGTTTTGGGGGGAAATTCCCATCCAGTTTGGGGTTTTTGGGGGGCAATCCCTTTGAATTTGGGGTTTTTGGGGGAATCCCTTTCAATTTGGGTTTTTTTTGGGGGGAATCCCATCCAGTTTGGTGGTTTTGGGGCAATCCCTTTGAATTTGGGGTTTTTGGGGGAAATTCCAATCCCGTTTGGGGTTTTTGGGGCAATCCCTTTGAATTTGGGGTTTCTGGGGGAAATTCCCATCCAGTTTGGTGTTTTTGGGGTGATCCCATTGAATTTGGGGTTTTTGGTGGGCAATCCCTTTGAATGTGGGGTTTTTTTGGGGGAAATTCCCATCCCGTTTGGTGTTTTTGGGGGAATCCCTTTGAATTTGGGGTTTTTGGGGGAATCCCATTCAGTTTGGGGGTTTTAGGGCAATCTCTTTGAATTTGGGCTTTTTGGGGGAATCCTTTTGAATTTGGGGTTTTTGGGGCAATTCCTTTGAATTTGGGCTTTTTGGTGGGAATCCCATTGAGTTTGGTGGTTTTGGGGTGATCCCATTGAGTTTGGTGTTTTTGGGGCAATCCCTTTCAATTTGGGGGTTTTGGGGCAATCCCTTTGAATTTGGGGTTTTTGGGGGAAAATCCAATCCTGTTTGGGATTTTTGGGGCAATCCCTTTGAATTTGGGGTTTTTGGGGGAATCCCTTTGAATTTGGGCTTTCTGGTGGGAATCCCATCCAGTTTGGTGTTTTTGGGGCAATCCCTTTGAATTTGGGGTTTTTGGTGGGAAATTCCCATTGAGTTTGGTGTATTTGGGGCAATTCCTTTGAATTTGGGGTTTTTGGGGGAAATTCCCATCCAGTTTGGTGTTTTTGGGGGCAATCCCTTTGAATTTGGGGTTTTTGGGGGAATCCCATTCAGTTTGGGGGTTTTAGGGCAATCCCTTTGAATTTGGGCTTTTTGGGGGAATCCTTTTGAATTTGGGGTTTTTGGGGCAATTCCTTTGAATTTGGGCTTTTTGGTGGGAATCCCATTGAGTTTGGTGGTTTTGGGGTGATCCCATTGAGTTTGGTGTTTTTGGGGCAATCCCTTTCAATTTGGGGTTTTTGGGGCAATCCCTTTGAATTTGGGGTTTTTGGGGGAATCCCTTTGAATTTGGGCTTTCTGGTGGGAATCCCATCCAGTTTGGTGTTTTTGGGGCAATCCCTT
Organism: Aphelocoma coerulescens; assembly: GCF_041296385.1. Taxonomy (NCBI): domain Eukaryota; kingdom Metazoa; phylum Chordata; class Aves; order Passeriformes; family Corvidae; genus Aphelocoma; species Aphelocoma coerulescens. Next base: position 1,192,408 of record NC_091034.1, read on the forward strand.
TGAATTTGGGGTTTTTGGTGGGAAATTCCCATTGAGTTTGGTGTATTTGGGGCAATTCCTTTGAATTTGGGGTTTTTGGGGGAAATTCCCATCCAGTTTGGTGTTTTTGGGGGCAATCCCTTTGAATTTGGGGGTTTTGGTGGGAAATTCCCATTGAGTTTGGTGGTTTTGGGGCAATCCCTTTGAATTTGGGGTTTTTGGGGGAATCCCATCCAGTTTGGGGTTTTGGGGGGAAATTCCCATTGAGTTTGGGGTTTTGGGGGCAATCCCTTTGAATTTGGGGTTTTTGGGGCAATCCCTTTGAATTTGGGGTTTCTGGGGGAAATTCCCATTGAGTTTGGGGTTTTTGGTGGGCAATCCCTTCAAATTTGGGATTTTTTGGGGAAATTCCCATCCACTTTGGTGTTTTTGGGGCAATCCCTTTGAATTTGGGGTTTCTGGTGGGCAATCCCTTTGAATTTGGGGTTTTTTTGGGGGAAATTCCCATCCCGTTTGGTGGTTTTGGGGCCATCCCATTGAATTTGGGGTTTTTGCGGGGGGATCCCACCCCGTTGGGGTTTCTCCGCCCGCTTCTGCCCCGTCTCCCTCCCCGCTGCTCCCGGGCCCCTGCAGCCACCGCGGGGCCCCAGGAACGGGGCCGGACTTGGCCGAATTCTCCGCCGCAGGGTGGGAAAACCTCCCGGGATTGCCCCAAACCCCTCTGAACCCCTCTTTTTCCCCCCTCGGCAGGCCGGTGCCCGCAGGGTAGGTGCCGGGTGTGCTGTGCTGTGTCGTGTGCCCCGATTCGGGGGTTCCCGCGCCGTGCGCGTGCGTTCGGGGTCGGATCTCGCGGCGCGCGGGGCCGGGGGCGTTATTTTGGCGGGAAAATCCCAAATTTGAGGGTTTTCCTGACCGGGAGCTCTTGCCTTGGCAGAGGCCAGCTGGAAATCAGCAGCCTGGTGCCCCTGGGCCCCAAGTACGTGCTGAAGTGGAGCACGGCCCTGCCGCAGGTGCAGGTGGTGGAGGTGGGGCAGGACAGCGGCGCCTGCGACAAGGACGCGGCGCCCGGGCCCGGCGCCGGCACCCGCAGGCACGCGCCCGCCGGCCAGCCCGCCCACAGTGAGCGCCGGCCGCCGGCCCGGCGGGATGGGCTCCGGGGAGGGGAGCTGAGGGGGGTCGGAGGGAGGTTTCATCGCTCCGGGGGAGGTGGTGGGGTCACGGATGGGGTGCTCCAGGCCTCATTCCCGGTGGGAGAACGTTCCTGGGCTGGGATTTGGGGGGTTTGAGGGGATCTCACCGCTCCAGGAGGTGGTGGGGTCGTGGATGGGGTGTTTGGGGCTTCATTCCTGGTGGGAGAATGTTCCTGGGCTGGGATTTGGGGGGTTTGAGGGAGGTTTCATTGCTCCAGGAGGTGGTGGAGTCACGGATGGGGTGCTCCAGGCCTCATTCCTGGCAGAACGTTCCTGGGCTGGGATTTGGGGGGTTTGAGGGGATCTCACCTGCCTGGACTGGAATTTGGGGGGTTTGAGGAAGGTTTCATCGCTCCGGGAGGTGGTGGGGTCATGGATGGGGTGTTTGGGGCTTCATTCGTGGTGGGAGAATGGTCCTGGGATGGGATTTGGGCGGTTTTAAGGGATTTCACTGCTCCAGGAGGTGGTGGAGTCATGGATGGGGTGCTCCAGGCCTCATTCCCGGTGGGAGAACGTTCCTGGACTGGGATTTGGGGGGTTTTAAGGGATTTCATTGTTTTGGGAGGTGGTGGGGTCGTGGATGAGGTGTTTGGGGCTTCATTGCTGGTGGGAGAACGTTCCTGGGCTGGGATTTGGGGGGTTTGAGGGAGGTTTCATCGCTCCGGGGAGGTGGTGGGGTCACGGATGGGGTGCTCCAGGCCTCATTCCCAGTGGGAGAACGTTCCTGGGCTGGGATTTTGGGGGTTTGAGGGGATTTCACCGCTCCAGGAGGTGGTGGAGTCATGAATGAGGTGTTTGGGGCTTCATTCCCAGTGGGAGAACGTTCCTGGGATGGGATTTGGGGTGTTTTAAGGGATTTCATTACTCTGGGAGGTGGTGGGGTCATGGATGGGGTGCTCCAGGCCTCATTCCCAGTGGGAGAACCTGCCTGGACTGGGATTTGGGGGGTTTTAAGGGATTTCATTGTTTTGGGAGGTGGTGGAGTCATGGATGGGGTGTTTGGGGCTTCATTCCCAGCAGGATGACCTCGATGGGCTGGGATTTGGGGGGTTTTAAGGGATTTCATTGTTGTGGGAGGTGGTGGGGTCACGGATGGGGTGTTTGGGGCTTCATTCCTGGTGGGAGAACGTTCCTGGGCTGGGATTTGGGGGGTTTGAGGGAGGTTTCATTGCTCCAGGAGGTGGTGGAGTCATGGATGGGGTGTTTGGGGCTTCATTCCTGGTGGGAGAACGTTCCTGGGATGGGATTTGGGGAGTTTTAAGGGATTTCACTGCTCCAGGAGGTGGTGGGGTCATGGATGGGGTGCTCCAGGCCTTATTCCCAGTGGGAGAACCTGCCTGGAGTGGGATTTGGGGGATTTTAAGGGATTTCATTGTTTTGGGAGGTGGTGGGGTCATGGATGGGGTGTTTGGGGCTTCATTCCTGGTGGGAGAACGTTCCTGGGCTGGGATTTGGGGGGTTTTAAGGGATCTCACCGCTCCAGGAGGTGGTGGGGTCATGGATGGGGTGCTCCAGGCCTTATTCCCAGTGGGAGAACCTGCCTGGACTGGGATTTGGGGAGTTTTAAGGGATTTCATTGTTTTGGGAGGTGGTGGGGTCACGGATGGGGTGTTTGGGGCTTCATTCCTGGTGGGAGAATGTTCCTGGGATGGGATTTGGGGAGTTTTAAGGGATTTCATCGTTCTGGGAGGTGGTGGAATCATGGATGGGGTGTTTGGGGCTTCGTTCCTGGAGGGAGAACGTTCCTGGGCTGGGATTTGGGGGGTTTGAGGGAGGTTTCACCGCTCCAGGAGGTGGTGGGGTCACGGATGGGGTGTTTGGGGTTTCATTCCCAGTGGGAGAACGTTCCTGGGATGGGATTTGGGGAGTTTTAAGGGATTTCACCGCTCTGGAAGGTGGTGGGGTCATGAATGAGGTGTTTGGGGCTTCATTCCTGGTGGGAGAACGTTCCTGGGATGGGATTTGGGGAGTTTTAAGGGATTTCATGGTTCTGGGAAATGGTGGGGTCATGGATGGGGCGTTTGGGGCTTCATTCCTGCCAGGAGAACGTTCCTGGGCTGGGATTTAGGGGGTTTGAGGGGATCTCACCGCTCCAGGAGGTGGTGGAGTCATGGATGGGGTGTTTGGGGCTTCATTCCTGGTGGGATGACCTCGATGGGCTGGGATTTGGGGGGTTTTAAGGGATTTTGTCGTTCTGGGAGGTGGTGGAACCATGGATGGGGTGTTTGGGGCTTCATTCCTGGCAGGAGAACCTTCCTGGGCTGGGATTTGGGGGGTTTGAGGGGATTTCACCGCTCCAGGAGGTGGTGGAGTCATGGATGGGGCGTTTGGGGCTTCAATCCTGGCGGGAGAACGTTCCTGGGCTGGGATTTGGGGGGTTTGAGGGGATCTCATGGTTCTGGGAGGTGGTGGGGTCATGGATGGGGTGTTTGGGGCTTCATTCCCAGTGGGAGAACGTTCCTGGGCTGGGATTTGGGGGGTTGGAGGGGATCTCACCGCTCCGGGAGGTGGTGGAGTCATGGATGGGGTGTTTGGGGCTTCATTCCTGGTGGGATGACCTCGATGGGCTGGGATTTGGGGGGTTTTAAGGGATTTCATGGTTCTGGGAGGTGGTGGGGTCATGAATGGGGCGTTTGGGGCTTCATTCCTGGCGGGAGAACGTTCCTGGACTGGGATTTAGGGGGTTGGAGGGGATCTCACTTGCCTGGACTGGAATTTGGGGGGTTTGAGGAAGGTTTCATCGCTCCGGGAGGTGGTGGGGTCATGGATGGGGTGTTTGGGGCTTCATTCGTGGTGGGAGAATGGTCCTGGGATGGGATTTGGGCGGTTTTAAGGGATTTCACTGCTCCAGGAGGTGGTGGAGTCACGGATGGGGTGCTCCAGGCCTCATTCCCAGTGGGAGAACGTTCCTGGGCTGGGATTTGGGGGGTTTTAAGGGATTTCATTGTTTTGGGAGGTGGTGGGGTCGTGGATGGGGCGTTTGGGGCTTCGTTCCTGGTGGGAGAACGTTCCTGGGCTGGGATTTGGGGGGTTTTAAGGGATTTCATCGTTCTGGGAAATGGTGGAACCATGGATGGGCTGTTTGGGGCTTCATTCCCAGCAGGATGAGCTCAATGGGCTGGGATTTGGGGGGTTTTAAGGGATTTTGTCGTTCTGGGAGGTGGTGGAATCATGGATGGGCTGTTTGGGGCTTCATTCCCAGCAGGATGACCTCAATGGGCTGGGATTTGGGGGGTTTTAGGGAGGTTTCATTGCTCCAGGAGGTGGTGGGGTCATGGATGGGGTGCTCCAGGCCTCATTCCTGGCAGAACGTTCCTGGGCTGGGATTTGGGCGGTTTAAGGGATCTCATTGTTCTGGGAGGTGGTGGAGCCGCCGCCCCGGGAGGTGTTGGAGGAGCCGCGGACGCGGCGCTCGGGGCCCTCCCTGGCGGCGTTGGCTCAGGGCTTGGGCCGGATCTCGGACTCTTCTCCGCCCCCGCGGATCCCGTGGGCCTGAAATCGCGGCTTTTCCCCCCAAAAGATAAGGTCTACCTGGGCCCTCCGCGGCTCTTCCAGGAGCTGCAGGACCTGCAGAAGGACCTGGCGGTGGTGGAGCAGATCACGCTGCTCGTCAGCACCTTGCACGGCACCTACCAGGTACCGCCCGCGCCGCCACCTCCCCGTGGCCGCGGCGCTCCTCGGGAGCTGCCGGCCTCCTCCTCCTCCTCCTCCTCCTCCTCCTCCTCCTCCTCCGGCCGCCTTGGACCATCCCCGATGTTCTCCAGAACCTGAACATGACGGTGGCGCAGGACTGGTGCCTGGCCCTGCAGAGGATGATGAAGGTGAAGGAGGAGGAGATCCACTCGGCCAACAAGTGCCGCCTGCGGCTGCTGCTGCCCGGCAAGCCGGACAAGTGAGTTGGGCAGTGGGGGGGTGGGCTCGTCCTGGCCCGCAGGAGGAGGAGGAGGAGGAGGATGAGGAGAAGGATGAGGAGAAGGAGGATGATGAGGATGAGGAGAAGGATGAGGAGGAGGAGAAGGAGGAGGACGAGGAGAAGGATGAGGAGAAGGAGGAGGAGGAGGAGGAGGAGGAGGAGGAGGAGGAGCAGGAGGAGGAGGAGGAGCAGGAGCAGGAGGAGGAGGAGGAGGAGGAGGAGGATGAAGAGAAGGATGAGGAGAAGGATGAGGAGAAGGATGAGGAGGAGGAGAAGGAGGAGGATGAAGAGAAGGATGAGGAGAAGGATGAGGAGAAGGATGAGGAGGAGGAGAAGGAGGAGGATGAAGAGAAGGATGAGGAGAAGGATGAGGAGGAGGAGAAGGAGGAGGAGAAGGAGGAGGAGGAGGAGGAGGAGGAGGAGGAGGAGGATGAAGAGAAGGATGAGGAGAAGGATGAGGAGAAGGAGAAGGAGGAGGAGAAGGAGGAGGAGGAGGAGGATGAGGAAGAGGATGAAGAGAAGGATGAGGAGAAGGATGAGGAGGAGGAAGAAAAGAATGAAGAGGAGGGAGAGGAGAAGGAGAAGGATGAAGAGGAGGAGGAGGAGGATGAAGAGAAGGATGAGGAGAAGGAGGATGATGAGGAAAAGAATGAAGAGGAGGAAGAGAAGGAGAAGGATGAAGAGGAGGAGGATGAAGATGAGGAGGAGGAAGATGAGGAGATGGAGGAGGAGGATGAATATAAAGAGGATGAGGATGGTGATGATGATGAGGAGGAGGAAGATGATGATGAGGAGGAAGAGGATGAAGATGAGAATGATGAAGAGGAGGAGGAGGACAATGCGGAGGAGCAGCAGGAGGAGGATGATAGGAGGAGGAAGATGAGGAAGACGAGGAGGAGGAGGAAGATTGAGGAGAAGGAGGAGGATGGGGGGTGGTGATGAAGAAGAGGATGAGGAGGAGGATGAAGATGAGGGGGGGATGATGAGGAGGAGGAGGAGGATGAAGATAAGGATGAGGAGGATGGTGATGATGATGAAGAGGAGGAGGAGGAAGATGATGAGGGGGATGATGATGAGGATGAGCAGGAGGAGGAGGATGATGATGATGAGGAGGAGGCTGAAGGCCGTGTCCCCGCAGGTCCGGGCGCCCCATCAGCGTCATGGTGGTGTTCATCACCCCCAACCCCCTGAGCAAGATCTCCTGGGTGAACCGGCTGCACCTGGCCAAGATCGGCCTCCGTGAGTCCCACGGGAAGAGCCGCGGTCCCGGCGGGGAACGGGAAACTGGGGGGGAGCTTCTGGAGGAGGCCTGGGAGGGTCTGGATGAGATCTGGGAGGGTCTGGAGAAGGTTCTGGGAGGTTCTGGAGAAGGTTCTGGGAGGTTCTGGAGAAGGTTCTGGGAGGTTCTGGAGAAGGTCTGGGAGGGTCTGGAGGAGGCCTGGGAGGTTCTGGAGAAGGTCTGGGAGGTTCTGGAGGAGGTCTGGGAGGTTCTGGAGAAGGTTCTGGGAGGTTCTGGAGAAGAGTCTGGGAGGTTCTGGAGAAGGTTCTGGGAGGTTCTGGAAGAGGTCTGGGAGGTTCTGGAGGAGGCCTGGGAGGTTCTGGAGAAGGTTCTGGGAGGTTCTGGGAGGTTTGGGGAAGGTTCTGGAGAAGGTCTGGGAGGTCTGGGAGGTTTGGGGAAGGTTCTGGAGGTTTTGGGGAAGCTTTGGGAGGTTTTGGGGGTTTGGAGGCTTTGGGGACGGTTTGGGAGCTTTTGGAGAAGGTTTGGGAAGGCTTTGGAAAAGGTTCTGGAGAAGGTTTTGGGGAGGTTCTGGAGAAGGTTTTGGGGAGGTTCTGGAGGAGGCCTGGGAGGTTCTGGAGGAGGTCTGGAGAAGGTTCTGGAGGAGGTCTGGGAGGTTCTGGAGAAGGTCTGGGAGGTTTTGGAGAAGGTCTTCGGGAAGTTCTGGAGAAGGTCTCTGGGAGGTTCTGGAGGAGGTTTGGGGAAGCTTCTGGATGAGGCCTGGGAGGTTCTGGAGAAGGTCTGGGAGGTTCTGGAGGAGGCATGGGAGGTTCTGGAGAAGGTTTTGGGAAGGTTCTGGAGGAGGCATGGGAGATTCTGGAGACGGTTTTGGGAGGTTCTGGAGAAGGTCTGGGAGGTTCTGGAGAAGGTCTGGGAGAATTGGGGAAGGTTCTGGAGGTTTTGGGGAAGCTTCGGGAGGTTTTGGGGGTTTGGAGGCTTTGGGGACGGTTTGGGAGCTTTTGGAGAAGGTTTGGGAAGGCTTTGGAAAAGGTTCTGGAGAAGGTTTGGGAAGGTTCTGGAGAAGGTTTTGGGGAGGTTCTGGAGGAGGCCTGGGAGCTTCTGGAGAAGGTCTGGAGAAGGTTCTGGAGGAGGCCTGGGAGGTTTTGGAGAAGGTCTTCGGGAAGTTCTGGAGAAGGTCTCTGGGAGGTTCTGGAGGAGGTTTGGGGGAGCTTCTGGATGAGGCCTGGGAGGTTCTGGAGAAGGTCTGGGAGGTTCTGGAGGAGGCATGGGAGGTTCTGGAGACGGTTTTGGGAGGTTCTGGTGAAGGTCTGGGAGGTTCTGGAGAAGGTCTGGGAGAATTGGGGAAGGTTCTGGAGAAGGTTTTGGGGAAGCTTCGGGAGGTTTTGGGGGTTTGGAGGCTTTGGGGATGGTTTGGGAGCTTTTGGAGAAGGTTTGGGAAGGCTTTGGAAAAGGTTCTGGAGAAGGTTTTGGGGAGGTTCTGGAGAAGGTTTTGGGGAGGTTCTGGAGAAGGTTTTGGGGAAGGTTCTGGAGAAGGTTTGGGGGAGCTTTTGAAGGGTTTTGGGAGCTTTTGGAGAATATTTGGGAGAAGGTTTGGATGGTTCAGGAGAAAGTTTGGAAAGTTTGGAAAAGCTTGGGGAGGTTCTGGGAGTTTGGGAACTTTTGGAGAACATCTGGGAGAAGGTTTGGGAAGGTTCTGGAGGTCTGAGGTTTTGGGGAAGGTTCTGGAGGTTTTGGGAAAGCTTTGGGAGGTTTTGGGGCTTTGGAGGCTTTGGGAGCTTTTGGAGAAGGTTTGGGAAGGGTTTGGAGAAGGTTTTGGGGAGGTTCTGGAGGAGGTTTTGGGAGCTTCTGGAGAAGGTTTGGGGAGGTTCTGGAGAAGGTTTTGGGGAGGTTCTGGAGAAGGTTTTGGGGAGTTTTTGAAGGGTTTTTGGACCTTTTGGAGAACATTTGGGAGAAGGTTTTGGGGAGGTTCTGGAGGAGGTTTTGGGAAGTTCTGGAGAAGGTCTCTGGGAGGTTCTGGAGGTCTTTGGGAGGTTCTGGAGAAGGTTTTTGGGAGCTTCTGGAGAAGGTTTTGGGGAGTTTTTGAAGGGTTTTTGGACCTTTTGGAGAACATTTGGGTGAAGGTTTTGGGGAGGTTCTGGAGGAGGTTTTGGGGAGGTTCTGGAGAAGGTTTTGGGAGGTCCCGAAGGTGGCTTGGGGAGGTTCCCGATAACGTTTGGTTTTTGGAATTGCCGGGATTTTGTCGGTTCTGTGTCTGGGATCTGCTGCTCCCGGCCGGAATCTCCCGGCTGGAGCACCCCCTGTGCTGCCCCCTTCTCCATGGGCTGGGCTGGATCAGGGAGGAGGACCCGCCCCTCCTCCTGCCCATCCCCAATCCCTGCTCCCATCCCAGCTCCCTCAGGGAAGTCCCATGGAGGAAAACGCGGAAAATCTGGAATTCCCTTGGAGCGCTCGGATCGCCCCGGGCTGCAATCTTTGGGGATTCCCTGGGTTTTAACACTTCGTTCTTTAAAAAAATCTGGGAATTCTCCACGAGCTGGAAATGGGAGCGTGTCCCAGCCTGCTGCGAGGGGACGCGTCCGGATGGAATTTTTTCCCGTTTTTTCGGTTTCCGGGGGATTTTTTTTTGCCTCCGCGCCGCAATAACTCGGAGGAGGGGAGGAGGCACATCCCGAATCCACGGAAAACGGCGGCTCGGGAGCCCCGAGGAGGGGTTTTGGGGCGCGGCTGATCCCGGCGCTGCCGGTTTTCCGCAGGGGAGGAGAACCAGCCGGGCTGGCTCTGTCCCGACGAGGACAAGAGGAGCAAAGCTCCCTTCTGGTGTCCCATCCTGTCCTGCCACATTCCCGCCTTTTCCTCCAAAGCCTTGGATCTGCAGGTGAGAGCCGGGCGGGAAAGGCGCAAATCCCGCTCTGGAAGGGCTGGAGACGTCGGGTGGAAAGGCAGGAATCGATGGAATCCAAGGGGGAAAGTTGGGAATAGCAGCCGGATCCCAAATTTTGGGGGATGCACCAACATCCCGCCTGTTTGGGGTGATTTGGGTTCTCCATTCCCTCGTTCCCTCTGATCCAGCGTTTTGGGGGACAAACACACAAATCCCGCTCTGGAGGGGCTGGAAAAGTTGGTTGGGAAGGCAGGAATTGATGGAATCCAGTGTGGAAAATCGGGAATAGCAGCTGGATTGTGGCTGGATCCCAAATTTTGGGGTTCCCCGTGACCCCTTCCTGTTTGGGTTCTCCATCCCGTCGTTTTCTCTGATCCAGAATTTTGGCAGGAAAGGCACAAATCCCGCTCTGGAAGGGCTGGAAAAGTTGGTTGGGAAGGCAGGAATTGATGGAATCCAGCGTGGAAAGTCAGGAATAGCAGCTGGGCCGTGGCTGGATCCCAAATTTTGGGGTTCCCCCGCCCCCTTCCTGTTTGGGTTCTCCACCCCCTCGTTCCCTCTGATCCAGCATTTTGGGGGACAAACACAAATCCTGCTCTGGAGGGGCTGGAGAAGTTGGTTGGGAAGGCAGGAGTTGATGGAATCCACCTTGGAAAACTGGGAATAGCAGCTGGATTGTGGCTGGATCCCAAATTTTGGGGTTCCCCCTGACCCCTGCCTGTTCGGGTTCTCCACCCCCTCGTTCCCTCTGATCCAGAATTTTGGGGGACAAACACAAATCCCGCTCTGGAGGGGCTGGAGAAGTCGATTGGAAAAGCAGGAATTGATGGAATCCAAGGGGGAAAATCGGGAATAGCAGCTGGATTGTGGCTGAGTCCCAAATTTTGGGGTTCCCCCTGACCCCTTCCTGTTTGGGTTCTCCATCCCCTCGTCCCTGTGATCCAGAATTTTGGGAGGAAAGGCACAAATCCCGCTCTGGAGGGGCTGGAAAAGTCGGTTGGAAAGGCAGGAATTGATGGAATCCAAGGGGGAAAGTTGGGAATAGCAGCTGGATCCCAAATTTTGGGGACTGCAGTCAGGACATCCTGGCTGTTTGGGGTGATTTGGGTTCTCCATCCCCTCGTTCCCTCTGATCCCGCATTTTGGGAGGAAAGGCACAAATCCTGCTCTGGAGGGGCTGGAGAAGTTGGTTGGGAAGGCAGGAATTGATGGAATCCAGCGTGGAAAGTCAGGAATAGCAGCTGGATTGTGGCTGAGTCCCAAATTTTGGGGTTCCCCCTGACCCCTTCCTGTTTGGGTTCTCCATCCCCTCGTTCCCTCTGATCCAGAATTTTGGGGGAGAGACACAAATCCCGCTCTGGAGGGGCTGGAGATGTCGGGTGGAAAGGCAGGAATCGATGGAATCCAAGGGGGAAAATCGGGAATAGCAGCCGGATCCCAAATTTTGGGGGATGCACCAACATCCCGCCTGTTTGGGGTGGTTTGGGTTCTCCACCCCCTCGTTCCCTCTGATCCAGAATTTTGGGGGACAGACACAAATCCCGCTCTGGAGGGACTGGAAAAGTCGGTTGGAAAAGCAGGAATTGATGGAATCCAAGGGGGAAAATCGGGAATAGCAGCTGGATTGTGGCTGGATCCCAAATTTTGGGGTTCCCCGTGACCCCTTCCTGTTTGGGTTCTCCATCCCGTCGTTTTCTCTGATCCAGAATTTTGGCAGGAAAGGCACAAATCCCGCTCTGGAAGGGCTGGAAAAGTTGGTTGGGAAGGCAGGAATTGATGGAATCCGGCGTGGAAAGTTGGGAATAGCAGCTGGGCCGTGGTTGGATCCCAAATTTTGGGGTTCCCCCTGACCCCTGCCTGTTCGGGTTCTCCACCCCCTCATTCCCTCTGATCCAGAATTTTGGGGGACAAACACACAAATCCCGCTCTGGAGGGGCTGGAAAAGTCGATTGGAAAAGCAGGAATTGATGGAATCCACCTTGGAAAATCGGGAATAGCAGCTGGATTGTGGCTGGATCCCAAATTTTGGGGTTCCCCGTGACCCCTTCCTGTTTGGGTTCTCCATCCCTCGTCCCTGTGATCCAGAATTTTGGGAGGAAAGGCACAAATCCCGCTCTGGAGGGGCTGGAGAAGTTGGTTGGAAAAGCAGGAATCGATGGAATCCAAGGGGGAAAATCGGGAATAGCAGCCGGATCCCAAATTTTGGGGGATGCACCAACATCCCGCCTGTTTGGGGTGGTTTGGGTTCTCCACCCCCTCGTTCCCTCTGATCCAGAATTTTGGGGGACAGACACAAATCCCGCTCTGGAGGGACTGGAAAAGTCGGTTGGAAAAGCAGGAATTGATGGAATCCAAGGGGGAAAATTGGGAATAGCAGCCGGATTGTGGCTGGATCCCAGATTCTGGGGTTCCCCCTGACCCCTTCCTGTTTGGGGTCATTTGGGTTCTCCATCGCATCTTCCCACCCATCGTTTTGGGAGGAATCCCGCTCTGGAGGGACTGGAAAAGTCAGTTGGAAAAGCAGGAATTGATGGAATCCAAGGGGGAAAATCAGGAATAGCAGCTGGATTGTGGCTGGATCCCAAATTTTGGGGATTCCCGCTGACCTCTTGGGATGCTCTCCCCAGCTCGGCGCCGCCGTCCACAATCCCGTCCATTCCTCTCTCCTGGGATTCTCGGCCGTCAGCACCTCCCTGCCCCAGGGCTTCCTCTGGGTGAGCACAGCCCCCGCCAGATCCCGGGATTTGGGGCTCTTTGGGATGCTGGGATGGCTCATTCCCGCTTTTCCCGCCCCGCAGGTGGGAGGAGGCCAGGAGGGCGCGGGGGGGCAGGTGGAGATCTTCTCCCTGAACCGCTCCGTGCCCCGCACCGTCAAATCCTTCCCGGTGCCCGCCCCGGTGCTGTGCATGGAATTCATCCCGGAGCCGCATCCCGAGGATCCCGCGGAGCCGGGAATGGCCCCGGATCCGGCCCCGAGCCCGCCGCACCCCACCGTGTGCCTGGGGCTGCAGGACGGGAGGTGAGATCCCAGCTCCCCGCTCCTCTCCCCAGTCCCTCCCCGCTCCGCCGGGGCTGATCCCGGAATTCCCGGTTGCCCCTCCGCAGCCTCCTGGTGTACGGCAGCGTGGACTCGGGAACGCCGTGCCTGCTGAGCTGCAAAATCCCGGGAATGCTGCCCATCCTGTGCCTCCGGCACAGCCCCGAGTTCCTGTTCGCGGGGCTGCAGGACGGCAGCGTGGCCGCCTTTCCCAGGAATAGCGGTGAGGATTCCCGGGAATTCCGCGGGGCCAGAGCTCCTCCGCTGCTGAAACGGGGAGAAATCCCCGTTTTCCCTTGGTTTTCCCCAGTCTTTTCCCTTTTCCTCGGCAGCCCCGGGGCAGGAAAATGCGATTTTCCCGTGCTGGATCCAAAGCAAACTGGTTTGGGGGGAAAACATTGGGAAAACGGTCCTGGAGAGGGGTTGCTGCGGGATCCAGCGTGGGATGTGCAAGGAATGGGAATTGCCTTCCCGAAATTCCCCTTCTTGGGGCTGGAAATGGAGTTGGTCCCCTCCACGTGGAAAATTCCCTTTGTTCCCGTGGTTTTGGGGTTGTTTTCCCCGGATTTAGCTCCCACCCCGCTGCCATCCCTCTTTCCCAGGAATTCCTGGCCTGGATTGGGAAATTCCTTCTCTTCGTCGCTAGGGGGTGGGAAAGAGCCTGGAATCCTGCGGAGTTCGGGCCGCTTTTGGGCGGAATCCCAGGTTTTGTCCAGGAAAAGCTCCCGGAAACGGCACCTGGCTCAATCCCGAGCCACCAAATCCCGCTAAATCCGGACTTCTGGGATTGTGCCCACCCCCTTTCCCGAATGACGGCGACGCTGGGAGCCAATTAAAGGGACGTTAATGAACTTTAATTAATTGACGTGGCAGCCGCGGGGGGAGTTTTTGACCTCATCCCGATTCCCGGGAATGGCTCCTTTTCCCTGGAAGTCGGGATTTGCTGGGAGCAGGGCTTGGAGCACCCCAAGGGCTCCTTTATCCCTGGGATCAGGGTTTGGGTAAAAACAGGGATTGGGAATAACGAGAGGGAGAGTAAGGATGGATTGGGGCCGCTGGCATTGGATTCATCCCGATCCCGCCGGGAGCTGCTCCCAGACCCTCGGGATCGGGCCTGGAGTGGCCCTGCAGGAGCAAATCCGTTAAAAAAAGGGGGATTTGGCCTTTCCCAAGGAGCCCTCGGGGTGCAGGGGGCCACTCCTTCCCTGCTCCGGCGCCGGCTGCAGCAGGAAAAGGGAATTTCGGGAATGTTGGGAAGCGGGAATGGCCCTTTGGGGGTGGGGGAGGCTCTGGAGCTGCAGCCGGAGCTTCCCAGGTGCGCCGAGTGTTCCGGGTTGTCCCTGTGATCCCATTCCCTGTTATCCCATTCCCTGTGATCCCATTCCCTGATCCCATTCCCTGTGATCCCATTCTGTGATCCCATTCCCCGTTATCCCATTCTGTGTTACCCTGTTCTGTATTATCCCATTCCCTGATCCCATTCCCTGATCCCATTCCCCAATCCCATTCCCTGTGATCCCATTCCCTGATCCCATTCCCTGATCCCATTCCCCAGTCCCATTCCCTGTGATCCCATTCCCTGATCCCATTCCCTGATCCCATTCTCTGATCCCATTCCCCGATCCCATTCCCTGTGATCCCATTCCCTGATCCCATTCTCTGATCCCATTCCCCGATCCCATTCCCTGTGATCCCATTCCCTGATCCTATTCCCCTATCCCATTCCCAAGTCCCATTCCCTGTTATCCCATTCCCCATGATCCCATTCCCCATTATCCCATTCCCTGATCCCATTCCCCATTATCCCATTCCCTGATCCCATTCTGTGTTACCCTGTTCTGTGTTATCCCATTCCCCAATCCCATTCCCCAATCCCATTCCCCGATCCCATTCCCTGATCCCATTCCCTGTGATCCCATTCCCCGTGATTCCATTCCCCGTTATCCCATTCCCTGTGATCCCGTTCCCCCTTATCCCATTCCCCGATCCCAATCCCCGATCCCATTCCCCGATCCCATTCCCTGATCCCATTCCCCATTATCCCATTCCCTGTGATCCCATTCCCTGTGATCCCGTTCCCCTTTATCCCATTCCCCGATCCCATTCCCTGTTATCCCATTCCCCGATCCCATTCCCCGATCCCATTCCCTGTTATCCCATTCCCTGATCCCATTCCCCGATCCCATTCCCTGATCCCATTCCCCATTATCCCATTCCCTGATCCCGTTCCCTGTTATCCCATTCCCCGATCCCATTCCCTGATCCCATTCCCCATTATCCCATTCCCTGATCCTATTCCCTGTGATCCCATTCCCTGATCCCATTCCCCGATCCCATTCCCCATTATCCCATTCCCTTATCCCATTCCCTGTTATCCCATTCCCTGATCCCATTCCCTGTGATCCCATTCCCTGTGATCCCGTTCCCCTTTATCCCATTCCCCAATCCCATTCCCTGTTATCCCATTCCCCGATCCCATTCCCTGATCCCATTCCCTGATCCCATTCCCCATTATCCCATTCCCTTATCCCGTTCCCTGTTATCCCATTCCCCGATCCCATTCCCCAATCCCATTCCCTGATCCCATTCCCTGTGCTGATCCCTGTGTTCCAGGGGGTTTATGGGATGCAGACTCCCCGCCGCGGCTGCTCCGGGTGGGATCGGGGCCGGTGCGGGCGCTGCTGGCGCTGGAGGAGTCGCTCTGGGCCAGCTCCGACAACGTCGTCACCGTGCTGGGAACGGCCGAGCTGCGGAGCCAGGCACGGAATGGGAATGGGAACGGGAACGGGAACGGGAATGGGAGTGGGGGTGGGAACGGGGGTGGGAACAGGGATGGGAATGGGAACGGGAACGGGAACGGGAATGGGAGTGGGAACGGGGATGGGGATGGGGATGGGAACGGGGGTGGGAACGGGGATGGGAATGGGAATGGGGATGGGGATGGGAACGGGAAGGGGAACGGGAAAGGGGATGGGAATGGGGATGGGAACGTGGATGGGAACGGGGATGGGAATGGGAATGGGAACGGGAATGGGAACGGGAGTGGGAACGGGGATGGGAGCGGGAGCGGGAATGGGAACGGGAGCAGGAATGGGAACGGGGATGGGAGCGGGAGCGGGAATGGGAGCAGGAATGAGAACGGGGAATGGGAATGGGGATGGGGAAGGGGATGGGAATGGGAACGGGAGCGGGAATGGGAATGGGAGCGGGAATGGGAGCGGGAATGGGAATGGGGAATGGGAATGGAGATGGGGATGGGGATATGGGGATGGGGATGGGGACGGGAACGGGAAAGGGAAAGGGAAAGGGAAAGGGGAGGGGGATGGGAATGGGATGGGAATGGGAACGGGGATGGGGATGGGAGTGGGAACAGGAGCGGGAATGGGGATGGGAATGGGGATGGAAACGGGAATGGGAGCGGGAATAGGAACAGGAATGGGAATGGGAACAGGGATGGGAATGGGAGCAGGAATGGGAATGGGAGCGGGAATGGGAACGGAAATGGGAATGGGAATGGAAATGGGAGCAGGAACGGGGATGGGAATGGGACCTGGAAATCCCTGTTTGTCCGTGGTTTGGGAAGGATTTTTTGGGATCTCCATGGGAATGAGATCTCTGGGAATGGGATCTCCATGGGAATGGGATCTCCCTGGGAATGGGATCACCATGGGAATGAGATCTCTGGGAATGGGATCTCTGGGGGGATGGGATCTCTGGGAATGGGATCTCCCTGGGAATGGGATCTCCGTGGGAATGGGAAGGGGGAATGGGATCTCCATGAGAATGAAATCTCTGGGAATGGGATCTCCCTGGGAATGGGATCTCTGGGAGTGGGATCTCCGTGGGAAGGGGATCTCCATGGGAATGGGATCCATGGGAATGGGATCTCTGTGGGAATGGGATCCATGGGAATGGGATCTCTGTGGGAATGAGATCTCTGGGAATGGGATCTCTGGGGGGATGGGATCTCTGGGAATGGGATCTCCATGGGAATGGGATCCATGGGAATGGGATCCACGGGAATGGGATCTCCCTGGGAATGGGATCTCCATGAGAATGGGATCTCCATGAGAATAGGATCTCTGGGAATGGGATCACTGTGGGAATGGGATCTCTCTGGGAATGGGATCTCTGGGGATGGGATCTCGGGGGGGATGGGATCTCTGGGAATGGGATCTCCATGGGAATGGGATCTCCATGAGAAAGATGTCTGGGAATGGGATCTCCATAGGAATGGGATCTCTGTAGGAATGAGATCTCTGGGAATGGGATCTCTGGGAATGGGATCCCAGGGAGATCCCATTCCCAGCAGCTCCCGAGAGCGGAAATTCTGGGGGATTCGGGGAGTCGGGGGAATCGCGGGAATCGCGGCAGCCTTGGGAATGTGGGGGATGTTTGTTGGGAATGTTTGTTGGGAATGTTTGTTGGGAATGTTTGCTGGGGATGTTAGTTGGGAATGTTTGCTGGGAATGTTTGTTGGGAATGTTTGCTGGGAATGTTTGTTGGGAATGTTTGCTGGGAACTGCCACCAGCAAAGGTTCGAGGCGCACCCGGAGGCGGCGGTGACGCGCATGGTGCGCGCCGGCAGCGGCGTCTGGATGGCCTTCGCCGCCGGCTCCTCCATCCGCCTCTTCCACACCGAGACCCTGGAGCACCTGCAGGAGATCAACGTGGCCACGCGCACCACGCTGCTGCTGCCCGGTGAGAGGCCAATTAACCGCTAACGAGGGCATTAATTAATGCATTAATGGATCCTCAACGTGGCCACGCGCACCACGCTGCTGCTGCCCGGTGAGAGGCCAATTAACCGCTAACGAGGGCATTAATTAATGCATTAATGGATCCTCAACGTGGCCACGCACACCACGCTGCTGCTGCCCGGTGAGAGGCTCGTTAATCGCTAACGAGGGCATTAATTAATGCATTAATGGATCCTCAACGTGGCCACACGCACCACGCTGCTGCTGGCCGGTGAGAGGCTCGTTAACCGCTAACGAGGGCATTAATTAATGCATTAATGGATCCTCAACGTGGCCACGCACACCACGCTGCTGCTGCCCGGTGAGAGGCCAATTAACCGCTAACGAGGGCATTAATTAATGCATTCATGGATCCTCAACGTGGCCACGCGTGCCACGCTGCTGCTGCCCGGTGAGAGGCCAATTAACCGCTAACGAGGGCATTAATTAATGCATTAATGGATCCTCAACGTGGCCACGCGCACCACGCTGCTGCTGCCCGGTGAGAGGCCAATTAACCGCTAACGAGGGCATTAATTAATGCATTCATGGATCCTCAACGTGGCATTAATGGATCCTCAACGTGGCCACGCGCGCCACGCTGCTGCTGCCCGGTGAGAGGCTCGTTAATCGCTAATGAGGGCATTAATTAATGCATTCATGGATCCTCAATGTGGCCACGCGCACCACGCTGCTGCTGCCCGGTGAGAGGCCAATTAACCGCTAACGAGGGCATTAATTAATGCATTCATGGATCCTCAACGTGGCCACGCGCACCACGCTGCTTTCTGGTGGGAGGCTCGTTATTCGCTAACGGGGGCACTTAATTAATCCATTAATGGATCTGCAGGGAATTCGAGAATGGGATCTTCCTGCTGCCCATTGAGATCCTAATTAATCACTGACGAGGGGAGTTAATTCATTTATTAATGGATCTGTGGGGAATTTGGGAATGGGATCTTCCTGCTGCCCATTGAGAGCAATCAGCGCTAATGAGGGGTCATTAATTAATAACGGAAGCTCCTGCTGCCCGGTGAGAGCCAATTAATGACTAATGAGGGAAATTAATTAATGGATCCATGGGGAATTTGGGAATGGGATGCTCCTGCTGCCCGGTGAGAGCCAATTAATGACTAATTAGGGGAGTTACGAGTGGATCCATGGGGAATTCAGGTCCCGCTGGGATCCGCAGCTTTCCTGGAGCTGGGAGAGCTGGGAAGGGCTGGGCCTGGAATTTCCTGGGCGGGAATTGTGTCCCTGGGGCACCCCTGGATCCCGAATTTCTCCTGCGATCCCATCCCTGGATCCCGACTTCATCCCTGGGATCCCATCCCTGGATCCCAAATTTCTTCTGGGATCCCATCCCTGGATCCTGACTTTATGCCGGGATCCCATCCCTGGATCCCAAATTTCTCCTGGGATCTCATCCCTGGATCCTGGCTTTATCCCAGGATCCCATCCCTGGATCCCAGATTCATCCCTTGGATCCCATCCTTGGATCCCAGCTTTGTGCCCTCATCCCATCCCTAGATCCCGGCTTTATCCCATTATCCCATCCCTGGACCCTGAATTTCTCCTGGGATCCCATCCCTGGATGCTCCATAATCCCTTCAGTACTTCCGAGCACCAGACTCCTGTGATTCCCTGGTTTTCCCCTTTTTCCCGGGCCCATCCCGATATCCCAATATCCAAATATCCCAATATCCCGCTATCCTGATATCCCAACATCCCGATATCCCGATATCCCGATATCCTGATATCCCAATATCCCAATATCCCGATATCCCGATATCCCGATATCCCGACATCCCGACATCCCAATATCCCAATATCCCGCTATCCTGATATCCCAATATCCCAATATCCCGCTATCCTGATATCCCAACATCCCGATATCCCGACATCCCGACATCCCGACATCCCGATATCCCGATATCCTGATATCCCAATATCCCAATATCCCAAAATCCCAACATCCCGATATCCCGAAATCCCGACATCCCTCCCATCCCCGCCTTCCCGGGCAGCAGCGTTGGGATTCCATCCCTTTGGAGCTCCTGCTCCCTCCCCCTCTGGAATGTGGCAGCTCCTTAACGAGCCGCTCCGGAGCTGCTGCTCCGTGGATTTCTCGCTTTCCCAGGATTTGTCTCCTTCCCGACTCCGTGCTGAGCCCTTGCCAGAAAATGCTCATTTCCCATGAGAATCCCGCTTTTCCCCCACTTTCCTCCCACTTTCCTCCCACTTTCCTCCCACTTTTCTCCCGCTTTTCTCCCACTTTCCTCCCACTTTCCTCCCACTTTTCTCCCACTTTTCTCCCTCTTTTCTCCCACTTTTCTCTCCCTTTTCTCCCCCTTTCTCCCACTTTCCTCCCACTTTCCTCCCGCTTTTCTCCCTCTTTCCTCCCACTTTCCTCCCCCTTTTCTCCCACTTTTCTCCCTCTTTTCTCCCACTTTTCTCTCCCTTTTCTCCCACTTTCCTCCCACTTTCCTCCAGCTTTCCTCCCTCTTTTCTCCCGCTTCCCGCTCCCGCTTTCCTCCCCCTTTCCTCCCACTTTTCCCCCACTTTTCCCCCACTTTTCTCCCACTTTCCTCCCCCTTTTCTCCCGCTTTCCTCCCACTTTCCTCCCTCTTTTCTCCTGCCTCCCTCTCCCGCTTTCCTCCCACTTTCCTCCCACTTTCCTCCCACTTTTCTCCCGCTTTCCTCCCACTTTCCTCCCTCTTTTCTCCCACTTCCCACTCCCGCTTTTCTCCCACTTCCCACTCCCGCTTTTCTCCCACTTTCTTCCTGCTTTCCTCCCACTTTCCTCCCACTTTTCTCCCGCTTTTCTCCCCCTTTCCTCCCACTTTTCTCCCACTTTTCTCCCACTTTCCTCCCACTTTTCTCTCTTTTTCCTCCCGCTTTCCTCCCACTTTTCTCCCGCTTTCCTCCCTCTTTTCTCCCGCTTCCCGCTCCCGCTTTCCTCCCCCTTTCCTCCCACTTTTCCCCCACTTTTCTCCCACTTTCCTCCCACTTTCCTCCCACTTTCCTCCCCCTTTCCTCCCACTTTTCCCCCACTTTCCTCCCACTTTCCTCCTACTTTTCCCCCACTTTTTTCCCACTTTCCTCTCACTTTTCTCCCTCTTTTTCCCCCTCTTTTCCTTTATTCGTCTTCCCGGCGCTTCCCACTCGCTGCGGAGCTGCCGGGAATTCCGGAGGCTGCTCCCTACGGAACCCCCGTGAGCAGCCGGGAGTTCGGCCGCGGGATTCTCCCTGATCCCGGTTTTTCCCCGCTCCCATTCCAGGGCAGAAGCTCGTGCGCGTCACCAGCCTCCTGCTGTGCCAGGGCTCCCTCTGGGTGGGGACGGATCTGGGAATCATCGTCCTGCTCCCGGTGCCGCGCCTGGAGGGCATCCCGAAAATCACTGGTGAGCCCCGGAGCCCTTCCAGGGAAACGGCGCCGTTCCCGGAAAAACAGGGCCCATTCCCAGAGAAACGGGGCCCATTCCCGGAAAAATGGCACCATTCCCAGGGAAACAGCGCCATTCCCAGGGAAACAAGGCCCATTCCCGGAGAAACAGGGCCCATTCCCAGAGAACCAAGGCCCATTCCCAGCCCATTCCTGGGCTCATTCCCAGGCTCAATCCCAGCCCATTCCCAGCCAGTTTCCAGGCAGTTCCCATCCCATTCCCACCCCGTTCCCATCCCGTTCCCATCCCATTCCCAGCCCATTCCCATCCTGTTCCTGTCCCATTCCCATCCCATTCCCATCCCATTCCCATCCCATTCCCATCCCATTCCCATCCCGTTCCCATCCCATTCCCAGCCCATTCCCATCCCATTCCCACCCTGTTCCCATCCCATTCCCATCCCGTTCCTGTCCCATTCCCATCCCCTTCCCCTCCCGTTCCCATCCCATTCCCATCCCATTCCCATCCCATTCCCAGCCCATTCCCAGCCCATTCCTATCCCATTCCCATCCCGTTCCCATCCCATTCCCATCCCATTCCTATCCCATTCCCAGCCAGTTCCCATCCCATTCCCATCCCATTCCCAGCCAGTTCCCAGCCTGTTCCCATCCTGTTCCCATCCCCTTCCCATCCCGTTCCCATCCCCTTCCCATCCCATTCCTATCCCATTCCCACCCCATTCCCATCCCCTTCCCATCCCGTTCCCATCCCCTTCCCATCCCATTCCTATCCCATTCCCACCCCATTCCCATTCCCGTTCCATCCCGTTCCCATCCCCTTCCCATCCCGTTCCCACCCCGTTCCCATCCCATTCCCATCCCATTCCCAGCCAGTTCCCAGCCTGTTCCCATCCTGTTCCCATCCCCTTCCCATCCCGTTCCCATCCCCTTCCCATCCCATTCCTATCCCATTCCCACCCCATTCCCATTCCCGTTCCATCCCGTTCCCATCCCGTTCCCATCCCCTTCCCACCCCGTTCCCATCCCGTTCCCAGCCCGTTCCCAGCCCGTTCCCAGCCCGTTCCCAGCCCATCCCGCTCTTTTCCAGGGAAGGGCATGGTGTCCCTGAACGGCCACGCCGGCCCCGTGCAGTTCCTGGCGCTGGCTCTGAGCACTTTGGCCCCCGACGCCCTCCGGGCCGAGCAGGACGAGGACGAGGAGGCCGAGGAGGAGAAATCCCCGGATCCGGAGGGGCTCCCGCCCCGGGAAATGCGGAAAAAAGGGATTTTGTTACAATACCGGCTGCGCTCCACGTCCCACCTGCCCGGGCAGCTGCTCTCCGTGCGGGAAGCGCCGCCGGGAACGCCGGGACACGCCGAGGAGGACGGATCCATCTACGAGCTGGCCGACGATCCCGACGTTTGGGTGCGGAGCCGGCCCTGCTCCCGGGATTCGCCCCGCAAGGAAATCTCCTCCGTGGCCATCGTCTCCGGAGGCCGCGGCTACCGGGATTTCCGGGCGGAATCCGCGCGCCGCTCCGGAGCCGCCGACAGCTCCCTGCTCATCTGGCAGCTCCCGCTGGCGCTGTGACCCCGCCGGAGCTCCCACCTGGAATTCCCGAATTTCCTACCTCAGGAATCCCCCAAATTCCCGGGAGCACTTTGGCCGCTGCGAGGGAAAAAAAAAAAAAAACGGGAAAACCGCGGGGTTTTGCCCCAAATCCAGCGGTTCTGCTGGCAAAGGAGAGTTGGGAGCGGTGGGATTTTCCCGGTTCCCTGCATCGGGAGCGGGCCGGGCCGTGTGTGTGTGTGGATAATCCCTAGAGCTAGAAAATCCCTGGATTATAAATAGGCTGTACATTATTACCTGTAAAAAGAAGGAATCTGTATATATTGGGAATGCCGGGAAGAGCGGGAGCAGCTCCCAAAAAAGCGGCTCCGGCTGCAATACCCACTTCAATTCCCGACTGTGAATTTGAGGATCTTCGGTACCAAAATCCCCTGGATTTGGGAGCCGAGCCCGCTCGGCTTCCCGAGGAAAGGAAAAAAAGGGGGAGCGTGGAAATAAATCCCGTAGGAATCGCCGTGGTTTCCTTGGTTTGTAGGTTCGGGTCTTTCCCTGGATTTGGGGGCAGAATTCCAAGGGTTCTGCTTCCCTGGGAATGCTCCAGGATGGCTTGGATGGGATAGCGGGAGGTTTCCCATGGAATGGGATGAGTTTAAGGTCATTCCAACCCATCCCGGAATTCTGGGAGCTGCTCATCCTAAAAACCACTTCAAAACCCCCAAATCCCTTTTTTTCCCACTGGGAACGGGGCGGGATGGAGGGAAAATCCATCCCTCCTTCCTCTGCTTCCCCCTTCTCCATCCACTCCGGAGAAATCCCAACCCAGGGAGTCGGGAACTCATCCCGGGACTGGATCCATTCCCGCCGCCTCCTGGAACCGCCTCCGATCGGATTCCAGGCCGGGAATCGGGGGTGGGGGGTTGAGCTCGGGGCCCTCAGGTGCCATCGAGCGGCACCTCCGGGCTGTGAACGCTCAGCTGCTCCGGGCGCCGGCGAGCGGGAATGCTCCGTATCCCGGGATTTCATGGTCGGATTCCCGCGCGCAATCGGCTAAAAATAACCAGCGCTCGCTGCGTGCCGGGGCTGAGCCGCGGGCTCCGGGCGGCAGCGGCTCCTGGGAATTCCCTGGAATGAGGGCTTGGAAATCGGGACTCGTGAGGGCTCGTCCCGTTTGGAAGAACTTCCCGGGATTTCCAGCGTGGGTTCGCAGGGAGCACTTTGAGGGGAGAAATCCAGGAATGTTTGAGCCCCGGAGCGGGCAGAGCTTCCGTGCGTTCCATGGAATGAGGGGTTGGAATCTGCGACTTGGGAGGGGCTCATCCCGTTTGGAAAAACTTCCCGGGATTTCCAGTGTGGGTAAATAGGGATCAGAGCCAATTTTAGGGAAGCAATCCAGGAATGTTTCAGCCCCGGAGCGGGCAGAGCTTCCGTGCATTCCATGGAATGAGGGGGCACATCCATAACTTGAGGGGGCTCATCCCTCTTGGAAAAACTTCCCGGGATTTCCAGTGTGGGTTCACAGGGATCAGAGCCAATTTTAGGGAAGCAATCCAGGAATATTTTGCCCCCGGAGCGAGCAGAGCATCCCTGGGAGCTTTTTTTCCCACTGGGAATGGGGTGGGATGAAGGGAAAATCCATCCCTCATCCTTCCCACGTCGGATGGGATTTTTCCCGCTCGGATGAGGATTTTCCCCCTCTTTGAGCAGGATTTGCCCTTCCCAAGTTTTCCAGTCCCTGCTGAGGAGGTGCCTGTCCCGCTCATCCCGACTCGCCCCCAGCTCTCCGCGCTCCCCCGGGCTAAAAACGGGGATGCAGCGGAAATTCCAAGGGTTGTCCTGCTGGCCGCTCTTCCCGAGGAAACACTTCCATGGAAACTCCTCCCTGGCTCCCTCCATGTGCTGGTGGGAAGTCGAGATGGAAAAGATGGACCTGAAGCGCTCCAGGTCTTGTTCCCGGGATCTGGAGCTGCTGGGAAGGGTTTTCCCGGTTCCCAGGATCCGAGGCAGCTGCCGCAATCAGGGATCATTGTTCCCGGCCCTTCCTGGGAATTGGGCTCTGCCAGCACCGGGTGCCAAGGGGAGAAGCCGAGGGAGCTGGGAACGTTCCAGATCCGTGCTCTGCCCCTGGAATCCAAGCGCAGCCCCTTGGGCTGCCTGGAAAAGGCTTTCCTGCCCCAAAACGCCTCTCCTGAAGGATCCTTGGGACGCGGCTCCGCTCCGCAGGGCGGGATGCGGCTCCTCGGGCGGATATCCCACGTTCCATCCCAATCCCGGCCTCCGGCTTGGGCTTTGCAGGGAATGCAATGACGCGGAGCTGCTGCCGAGGCCTTTTTTGGGATATTTTCGTCTCGTTCCGTAGGGAAAAGGCTGGTGGATTCATCATTCCCGGATTTTCCTGCTCCAGGCCGGAATCCTCCCGTCTTTATTTCCCTGTCACTCAAATCTGCCTCAAAACCGGCTTTGGGCTGGTGCCTGTCCGAGCTTAAGCTCCCGCAAAGGCTTATCCCGCCCGGATTCCCGGGATTTGGCAGCTCTCTCGGTGCTCCGCGGCTCCCTCTTCCCGAGATAATGGGATTCCTTACAGCCGGATTTGTGTTCCCTGGAGGAACCGCTCGGAAACGTCGACGGCTTTGCCTTCCCCTTCCTTCTCCCGCCGGATTTGGGCTCCGGAATCGCTTCCCTTGGAGCCAACGGATGAGCAGGAGGCTGGGAGGTGACGTGGGAAGCAGCAAAGCTGGGAGCTGCGGGATTTCGGGAAGCCGGGCTGAGGAAACGGAGATTTCCAGGCCATGCTGGAAGGGGGCGTGGGAATGGTGGGTGCTGGAATGGTGGGTGCTGGAGTGGTGGGTGCTGGAATGGTGGCCATGGTGGAACGATGGGTGTTGGAATGATGGATGTTGGAATGGTGGGTGCTGGAATGGTGGCCATGGTGGAACGATGGGTGTTGGAATGATGGCCATGGTGGAACGATGGATGTTGGAATGATGGACACACTGGAAGGAGATGTTGGAATGGTGGATGCTGGAATGGTGGCCATGGTGGAACGATGGATGTTGGAATGTTGGATGTTGGAATGATGGATGTTGGAATGGTGGCCATGGTGGAAGGATGGATGTTGGAACGATGGACACACTGGAAGATGTTGGAATGGTGGCCGTAGTGGAACGATGGGTGTTGGAATGGTGGATGTTGGAATGGTGGCCATGGTGGAAGGATGGATGTTGGAATGATGGACACACTGGAAGGAGATGTTGGAATGGTGGGTGCTGGAATGGTGGCCATGGTGGAAGGAGATGTTGGAATGGTGGCCATGGTGGAACAATGGGAGTTGGAATGGTGGCTATGGTGGAATGATGGATGTTGGAATGATGGACACACTGGAAGGAGATGTTGGAATGGTGGATGTTGGAATGGTGGATGTTGGAATGGTGGCCATGGTGGAATGATGGGTGTTGGAATCATGGCCATGGTGGGAAGGGATGTTGGAATGATGGACACACTGGAAGGAGATGTTGGAATGGTGGCCAAGGTGGAAGGAGATGCTGGAATGGTGGTCATGGTGGAACAATGGGAGTTGGAATGGTGGCCATGGTGGAATGATGGGTGTTGGAATGATGGACACACTGGAAGGAGATGTTGGAATGGTGGATGTTGGAATGGTGGATGTTGGAATGGTGGCCATGGTGGAATGATGGGTGTTGGAATCATGGCCATGGTGGGAAGGGATGTTGGAATGATGGACACACTGGAAGGAGATGTTGGAATGGTGGATGTTGGAATGGTGGCCATGGTGGAAGGAGATGTTGGAATGATGGACACACTGGAAGGAGGTGTTGGAATGGTGGCCATGGTGGAACGATGGGTGTTGGAATGATGGACACACTGGAAGGAGATGCTGGAATGGTGGCCAAGGTGGAAGGAGATGCTGGAATGGTGGTCATGGTGGAACAATGGGAGTTGGAATGGTGGCCATGGTGGAATGATGGGTGTTGGAATGATGGACACACTGGAAGGAGGTGTTGGAATGGTGACCTTGCCACTGGGCAAAGCCAACCCATAGTGGTGGCGGCCTCCTGGCAATCCCATAGTGATGCTGATCCCAAGTATCCCATCGGGATAAGGGGCCATGTGCTGCACCAAACCCTCATCCCAACCCTTGGGAATGGGATCTGTGGCCAGACCTCTGGCCAAAGCCAGCCAATAGTGGTGGAACCCCATGGAGAACCCGTAGTGGTGGAACTCCATAACGACGTCCATCCCAACGGCCCCATCGGGACAAGGGTTCATCACACCAAGCCCTCATCCCAACCCTTGGGAATGGGATCTGTGGCCAGACCTCTGGCCAAAGCCAACCCCTAATGGTGCTTGACCCCATGGAGAACCCGTAGTGGTGGAACTCCATAACGACGTCCATCCCAACGGCCCCATCGGGATAAGGGTTCATCACACCAAGCCCTCATCCCAACCCTTGGGAATGGGATCTGTGGCCAGACCTCTGGCCAAAGCCAGCCAATAGTGGTGGAACCCCATGGAGAACCCGTAGTGGTGGAACTCCATAACGACGTCCATCCCAATGGCCCCATCAGGACAAGGGTTCATCACACCAAACCCTCATCCCAACCCTTGGGAATGGGATCTGTGACCAGACCTCTCCCCAAAGCCCGCCAATAGTGGTGGAACCCCGTGGAGAACCCGTAGTGGTGGAACTCCATAACGACGTCCATCCCAGCGGCCCCATCGGGATACAGGACCACGTGCTGCACCAAACCCCACCCCAATCCTTGGGAATGCTGGACCACGCGGACCCTCAGCCCCCGACCCCCCGGTCAGCAGGACAACCCCATCCCCAGGACACCCTTGACCTCCAGGACGTCCACGTCCCTTCACCCCCCTCCCACCCCGAGCGTTAATTGTGCGCTAATTGCGTTCTCGTTAAGGCTCCGGCTGGGCTCTTTCCCAGCTCCACCCCGGAGCCGGGCAGCTGGGAGGAGGTCGGGAGGTCCATCCCTAATTCCAGGCCCCGCGTGAACACCCCCCATTAGCGTAATTAGGCGCGCTAACGAGGAGCCGCGATGTTTTATGCATGGCGCCTGATTTTACCCTGGCAAGCTCCCGCTATATTTAACTCCATTAATCACCGATTCCCGAGGGGCCGGATCCCTGATTAGCGTCACATGGATCGGGGAAAGGAACGGGATTGAAAATAAACCCCCCCCCCCCCCGCCTTTCTCCTGGGGGAGACGGAGCCGCCGGATGCCGACGATCCTTGGATGAGCCTGGAATGCGGCTGGAAGATGTCGCTCCTTCCCTGGCCTTTTCGGCGCTGTTTGCTGGGAAAATCCCGGAAAACGAAGGGATCATTCCCAATCCCGCTTTCCTTGGCTGTTGGTGGTTCGGTTTTCCTATTGGGGGCTCCAAGGGTTCATGGAGCAATTCCCACATTTCCCTGATGCATTCCCAAGGGTTGGCAGCATCCATCAGCCCGTCCGGCTGCCGGAGGATCCATCCATCCCCACCGCGGACGCCGGAATTCCTCGGGGAGGTTGAGGATGAGGAGTAATTAAGGCTCGAGTCCCTTTGGTGCAGCTGCTCCCGCTTTCCTCCCATTCCCTAAGGAATTACAGGAATTCCCTAATTCGTTTGGAGCCACTGGGTTTTAGAGGCATTTCCCCCTCCCTTAACCCCATCCCTATATTTTTTCCATGGATTTGGCCCCTTCCCACCCCTCATCCTCAGGGATGAGGATTTGGGAGCTGTCCATGAGCCTCTTCCAGCCACCAAGATCCCGCTTTTCCACCGGATTCCAGAGGGATTTTCCCCCTTCCTTAACCTCATCCCTGCAATTTTCCATGGATCCAGCCAGTGTGGGGCTGGCTTTTCCCCACATCCAGAGAGGATTTCATGGATATTTTTGGGAGCAATGACTTTTTCAAGTGCAGCAACACCGCCCCAGGTCCTCCATTTCCAAATCCTGCATTCCCAAATCCTCCATTCCCAGATCCTCCATTCCCAGATCCTCCATTGCCAAATCCTCCATTCCCAGGTCCTCCGTTCCCAAATCCTGCATTCCCAAATCCTCCATTCCCAAATCCTCCATTCCCAGGTCCTCCATTCCCAAATCCTCCGTTCCCAGGTCCTCCGTTCCCAAATCCTGCATTCCCAGGTCCTCCATTCCCAGGTCCTCCATTCCCAAATCCTCCATTCCCAGATCCTCCATTCCCAGGTCCTCCATCCCCAAATCCTCCATTCCCAGGTTCTCTATTCCCAAATCCTCCATTCCCAAATCCTCCATTCCCAGGTCCTCCATTCCCAGATCCTCCATTGCCAAATCCTCCATTCCCAGGTCCTCCATTCCCAAATCCTCCATTCCCAAATCCTCTGTTCCCAAATCCTCCATTCCCAAATCCTCCACTCCCCGGTCCTCGTTGCCTTCTGAGCAAATGTCCAGGAAATTCCGTCCCCATCCCAAATCGGCTTCCCGTCTCCCCAGTTTGGCCCCACAGCTTGGGAACAGCGGGATCCTGCTTTTTGGGGACATCTCCATGGATTTGGGGTCTGTCCTGCTTTTTGGGGGACACTTCCATGGATTTGGGGTCTGTCCTGCTGGGAAAAGTAGGATCATGGCCTCGGGATTGAGGAGCAGGGGCGGGAGAAGGAAGATCCCACCCCACCTCGGGGGTTACTTTGGAATCCGTTGTGGTTTTCCCACTAAATTATCCCAAAATCTGAGGCTTGTGGAGCAGCCGGTGGGTCCACGGAATCCAAGGCCTGGACTGGGGGAAAATTGGGATCTGAGGAGACATCGGGACCTGAGGAAACTTTGGGATTTGAGAGGGGTCTGAGCATCCAAATCCGGGATTGGGGGAACATTGGGACCTGGGAGTCCAAGGATCCAAATCCTGTGGAGGGAGTTTTTGGGATCTGGGGGGACGTTGGGATGTGGGGGATCCACGCATCCGAATTTTGGGATGGGGGGAGAAAATTGGGATTGGGGGGGTCTGAACAACCAAGTTCTGGGCTGGGGGAACATTGGGATTGGGGGGGAAACTGGGATTTGGGAGAACATTGGATCGGGGTGCTCTGAGCATCCAAATCCTGGGTGGGAGGGAAAACTGGGATTGGGGAGTCTGAGCATCCAAATCCTGGGATGGGGGGGGAAATTGGGACTGGGGAGTTTGAGCATCCAAATTCTGGGATGGGGGATGCTGGGATTTGGGGGGACTTTGGGATTTGAGAGGATTTTGGGACCTGGGGGGCTGAGAATCCAAATCCTGGCCTGGGATCTGGGTTGTCCAAACATCCCAATCCTGGATTGTGGGGCCAGCGGGATCTGGGGGCTGTGAGCATCCCAGCCCTGGATTAGGATGATGTCCCATCAGGACCTGGAATTGCCGAGTTTTCCATCCGGCCGGGAGAAAAATGAAGGAGAAACGGGAAAAGCGGAGCCGGAGCGGGGCTGGAATTGCGGATGGAGCAGTCAGAGGACAAACCCTTCCCGAGGCTGATCCCACTCCAAGAACCCAAACAGCTCCGTGGGGGGGGGGGGGGGGGGGGGGTGCATTCCCGTTTTCCCGGGGCTGCTGGGAATTACGAGCCTGCAATTCCTTGATGGAAGTGGGATTTTCAGCTGCTCGAGACGAGAACAGCGGAAAACCTGGAAAAATTTTCCCATCCCAAAATTCCTGGGGGCAAAAAATCCGGGGAAAAGGAATCTGCAGGTGTGTCACTACCCAGCCCAGGTGGATTTGGGATTTGGGAAGCGGCGGGAGCAGCCCGAGCTCCCTCCCTTCCTCCTTTTCCGTGTCCTCGGGTCCCGGATTCCGGCCCTGGGGAGCAGAACCAATTTCCCGATGTTTCCAATTAAAGGCTTCCCACCCGAGCCGTTAATTAGGACGTTCCAGGGCACTTCCCGGGCGCTCGGATTTCCCAAATTTAATTATTAATATCCCATGAAACAATGAATTATCGCCCACAATTAAAATTAATTGCGTTTCTCCGAGTTAATTAAATTCTTCCTTGGATAGGGAGACCTTGGAGAGGATTCCGCCATCCAAAGGAGAGGCCCCGTGGGAGACTTGGAGAAAGCAGGAGCGGGGAGGGGGCAGCGCTCCCGAATTCCCGGTTTTTCTTGGCTTCCCCTATTCCCTGTCCCATCCCGGCCTTCTCCCATCTCTTCGGGCTTGGGTAGGGTGGGGTTTTCCCAGGAAACAAAAACCCTGATGGCTTCGGTTCTCCAGGAAAACGGATTTGAACTGAACGCTGATTTTTACGGAAATCTGGGATTTTTATGGGATTTGGGTCCGGGGCGGAGGCCCAGGAACACTCAGGGAATGCTGGGCTGAGCATCAATCCATGGGAACACATTCCCAGCACTCCAAACCCCCCCCTGATTCCAGCAATTCCCCCCTTCCACGCCCCGGACTTGCTTTTTCCAAGGTTTCCAAACCAAGGGAATAATTCCAGAGGTTCGGAATTCCCTGTTCCCTGTGGAGGCAGCGGCTCAGCTCCTCCGTGTCCCTCCAGGATCCGGGATCCGGGATTCGGGATCGTTCGCCCTTCCTTGTTCTTGTCCGTAATCACCGTCATCCCCCGAAATTGCCTGGAAATGACTCGGGGTCATCGAGCCGCTCCGGGTAATTTTCCCGCATTTATCCGCCAGGAGGGATGGGGGATGGGATGGGATGGGGGATGGGGGATGGGATCAGTGGGATGGGATGGATGGGATGGGATCAGTGGGATGGGGGATGGGGTGGATGGGATGGGATGGGATGGGATCAGTGGGATGGGATGGGGGATGGGATGGGATGGGATGGGATGGGATGGGATGGGATGGGATGGGATGGGATCAGTGGGATGGGGTGGGGTGGGAACGGGATGGGATGGGATCAGTGGGATGGGATGAGGGATGGGGGATGGGATCAGTGGGATGGGGGATGGGGTGGATGGGATGGGATAGGATGGGATGGGATGGGGGATGGGGGATGGGGGATGGGGGATGGGGGATGGGGGATGGGGGATGGGGGATGGGGGATGGGATCAGTGAGATGGGAGGGGGTGGACTGGGAATGGGATGGGATGGAGGATGGGGTGGGATGGGATCAGTGGGATGGGATCAGTGGGATGGGATGGGATGGGATGGGATGGGATGGGATGGGATGGGATGGGATCAGTGGGATGGGATCAGTGGGATGGGATGGGGTGGGATGGGATGGGATGGGATGGGATGGGATGGGATCAGTGGGATGGGATGGCCCCTTTTTCTCTTGCTTAATTGGATTAACCCTTCTGTGGGAGGAAAAAAAATGGGAATATTGGGATTTTCCCCTTCGAGTTGTCCCTTCCTCTGCCTCGGGAATCATTTGGGAACAGCTCCCGGGCCTTTTCTCCCCTTTTTCTGGGAAAATTTGGGAACCAGGGCCTGGCAGGAAAAGAGAGAAAGGGAAAAGCTGCAAATAACGGGAAAAAGGGAATTTTCCCTTTGCGAGGGCTGTGATGCTCCAAAACTGAGCTAAAATCCCAAAGGATTGGGATGCTGCACCGGGATAAAAGATGGAAATTTCGGATTTTTTTTTTTTTTTTCCTTCCTCTCCCGCTCCCCGCTGGATTTATTCCCATCCATCTTTAGATTCCGATGTATAATTCAACCACCCCTGCCCTGGATTTCCTCATTCCGAGGACTTTCCCTCCCTCAGGACTCCCTGGAAATCCTCCCTGCATTTGCCCCATCCTCGACATTCCCGTCTCGTGTCCAAAAAACCCCTCCCGTGGCTTCCCAAAAGCCCCATAAAAGCCCAAAATTCCCCCCAAATCCCAGCCAGGGAAGCACTTCCGCATCTCCGCGGTGATTAACGAGGAACAAACGCCTGGATTTGGGATGGATCCGGGATTTTCGGAGCCGTGCGGGGAGGAGGGAAGAGCGGCGGGAGGAAATCCCGCTCCTTGTTCTGCGCCGCTGCCGATTCGTTCCCGTTTTTCTCCCTCTCCTCTTTGCATCCAGGAGTCGGAGCCGGTTTGGGAAAACAGGGAAAAAATTCCCTCTGGGTGCATCCAGGAGAATCTGCTGAGCCCCTTCCCTTCCTTCCGGCAATTCCGCTCTGCAAGAAGGGGGGAAAAACCAGGAGAGAAATCCATTTATGGCCAGGGAATTCCGTGTTTTCCCGCTTTTCCTCATCCCGGGGCATTTTGGGGATTTTTTGGGGGTTTTTATCCCGCGGAGATTTTGGCAGTCCTGAGCTTTTTAGGATTTGGAGCTGCCCCCAAACCCTTTCAACTCCAGCCTTTTCCAAAGAAAACAACAGGAGAGAGGAGTTCGGCGCTGGGAATTGGCGACAGGGAGTTAAGCTCGGCCTAGGCTGGGTTTAAGCCGTGCTTTGACACAAATCCTTCCCCGAGGAGCCAGGAAAGCAGTTTTCCTTTGAAATTTTACAAGTTTCCCTTCAATTTTCCACTTTCCCCATTATTTATGGGATTTCCCTTCGTTTTTTCCCATTTTCCCCTCCTTTTTTCCCCCCCCCCTTCTTTTTAAAAAAAATTTCTCCCTTATTTTTGGAATTTCCTTTTTTTTTTTTTTTTTTTTTTGGATCATTTCCCCTCCTTTTTGTTCCCTTCTTTTTAAAAAACGTCCCTGTTATCTTCGGAATTTTTCTGGATTTTTTTTCCACTTTCTCCCCCCCCCCCCCCCCCTTTTTTTTTCCTTTTTATTTTCCAAATTTCCCCGTTATTTTTGGAACTTCTCTTTATTATTTTTCTCCAATTTCCCCCCTTTTTCCCCCTTTTTTTCTTCCTTTTTTTTTGTTTTTTAATTTCCACGTTTTTTATGGAATTTGTCTTTATTCTTTTTTCTAATCCCCCTCCTTTTTTTCCAATTTCAATTTCCCTGTTTTTTTATGGAATTTCTTTGGGTTTTCCCCCAATTTCCCCCCCATTTCTTTCCCCCTTTTTTTAAAATTCCCTTGATTTTTTTTCCAATTTCCCCCCCTTTTTTCCCCCCCCTTTTTTTTTTTAATTTCTCCATTTTCCTTTTCCCCTTTTTTCCCCTTTTTCCTGTTTTTTTTTTTCATCTCCCCATTTTTTATGGAATTTCTTTGGGTTTTTCCCCAATTTCCACCCCTTTTCTTTCCCCCTTTTTTTTTAATTTCCATTGATTTTTTTCCCATTTCCCCCCTTTTTCCCCCCTTTTTATTTGCCAAATTTCCCCACGATTTTTGGAACTTCTCTTTATTATTTTTTTCCAATTTCCCCCTTTTGTCCCCTTTTTCTTTTTTAATTTCCCCTTTAATTTTTGCAGCCACAGAAATCAGGGATTCAGAAATGGATTGGGATTGGGATTGGGATTGGGATGAGTTTTGTGCCATCCCTGCTTCCCAAACTGGGATTGGGATGGGTTTTGTTCCATTTTTGTGTCCCAAACTGGGATTGGGATGGGTTTTGTGCCATCCCTGTGTCCCGAACTGGGATTGGGATGGGTTTTGTGCCATCCCCGTGTCCCGAACTGGGATTGGGATGGGTTTTGTGCCATCCCCGTGTCCCAAACTGGGATTGGGATGGGTTTTGTGCTGTCTTTGTGTCCCAAACTGGGATTGGGATGGGTTTTATTCCATCCCTGCTTCCCAAACTGGGATTGGGATGGGTTTTGTGCCATCTCCCCCTCCCAAACTGGGATTGGAATGGGTTTTGTTCCATTCCTGAGTCCCAAACTGGGATTGGGATGGGTTTTGTGCCATCCCTGCTTCCCAAACTTGGATTGGGATGGGTTTTGTTCCATCCCCGTGTCCCAAACTGGGATTGGGATGGGTTTTGTGCCATCCCTGCTTCCCAAACTGGGATTGGGATGGGTTTTGTGCCATCCCTGCTTCCCAAACTGGGATTGGGATGGGTTTTGTGCTGTCTTTGTGTCCCAAACTGGGATTGGGATGGGTTTTGTGCACACCCAAGTCCCAAACTGGGATTGGGATGGGTTTTGTGCCGTCTCCCCTGAGTCCCAAACTGGGATTGGGATGGGTTTTGTGGTGTTCCCTGTGTCCCAAACTGGGATTGGGATGGGTTTTGTGCCACCCCTGAGTCCCAAACTGGGATTGGGATGGGGTTTGTGCCATTCCTGTGTCCCAAACTGGGATTGGGATGGGTTTTGTGGTGTTCCCTGTGTCCCAAACTGGGATTGGGATGGGTTTTGTGCCACCCCTGAGTCCCAAACTGGGATTGGGATGTGTTTTGTGCCATTCCTGTGTCCCAAACTGGGATTGGGATGGGTTTTATTCCATTCCCGAGTCCCAAACTGGGATTTCATCGTCTCCTCGAGCTCTTCCATAAATCCCAGCCTGCCCTGGAGCTTTTCCAAGCCTCCCTGAGGGCACCTTTGACGTCCCAACCTCCTTTTTGGGGTCGCTCCAGTGCCAGCAGCGTCCTGGATTTTGGGATCTGCTCCACTTCCTCCATCCTCTGGCCCGGCAAGGAGTTTAATTAGCAGGATGTGTAATTAGGGCATTAATTTGGGAAGTGGCAGCTGCTCCGTGTCCCTTCTCCCTGTGGCAGCTTCCAGCATGGAGCTGGGGCTGCGCCGCACCCCCAACAGCTGCAAAACACCCAGAATTTGGGAATTTGGGGGGAAAAAAAAAGAGAAATCCGCCTTTTCCCCCTCATTTTTACGCCGCTGTGGCGGAAACATCAAAGGTGGGGGGGGGGAGCTTTTCCCGAAGAAAGGGAACAAAAAATTCCATGGGACCTCCCTCTCTTTGGAATGCCGGCTTGGATCGGGCTGGAGAGGAGGGAAACGCCGCATTCCCGGCACCCTTGGGAACCTTTTCGAGGCCGAACATTCCAGGGAATCGCCGGAGAGGGATTTGTGCCGCTTGGAGCCGCGACTGAACCGCTCAATTCCGGCTTTTTAACGGAGCCGGGGGGGGAAAATGGGGAGCGACGGGACGGGATGGGCTCGGAGCCGTGATGGGATGAGCTCGGAGCCGTGATGGGATGAGCTCGGAGTGGAAAAGCTCCCGTGAAAGGGGAGGGAAGAGCAATGAATGGGATCGTTCGGGGGGATTGGAGAGCTGGATAATGGAGCCGTTACGGCCTCGCGGCCTCCGGTGGGATCGAAAGGAAAATCCGGCTCTTTTTTCCCTAAAAATACGGTGGAATCGGTGCATGGGCCAGTAGGAGGAACTGGGAGAACTGGGATCTTACCCACCTTAACACGAGGTGTTGGCTTAGGGGAGGTATTTTGGGATAAATCCCTGGTTTTTGAAGGATAATCATCATTTTTGACGTTGCCCTTCTCTGCCCTCCCATTCCAGCCTGATTTTTGGGATATTTGGGGGTATTTGGGGATAAATCCCCCTTTTTTGAAGGATAATCATCATTTTTGATGTTGCCCTCTCTGCCCTCCTATTCCAGCCTGATTTTTGGGATATTTGGGGGTATTTGGGGATAAATCCCCCTTTTTTGAAGGATAATCATCATTTTTGACATTGCCCTTCCCTGCCCTCCCATTCCAGCCTGATTTTTGGGATATTTTGGGATATTTTGGGATATTTGGGGATAAATCCCTGTTTTTTGAAGGATAATCATCACTTTCGGCATTGCCCTTCCCTGCCCTCCCATTCCAGCCTGATTTTTTGGGATATTTTGGGATATTTTGGGACATTTTGGGATAAATCTCCATTTTTTGAAGGATAATCATCACTTTTGGCATTGCCCTTCTCTGCCCTCCCATTCCAGCCTGATTTTTGGGATATTTTGGGATATTTTGGGATATTTTGGGATATTTTGGGATAAATCCCCGTTTTCTGAAGGATAATCATCACTTTTGGCATTGCCCTTCCCTGCTCTCCCATTCCAGCCTGATTTTTGGGATATTTGGGGATATTTTGGGATAAATCCCCGTTTTTTTGAAGGATAATCATCACTTTTGGCATTGTCCTTCCCTACCCTCCCATTCCAGCCTGATTTTTGGGATATTTTGGGATATTTTGGGATATTTTGGGATATTTTGGGATATTTTGGGGATATTTTGGGATAAATCTCCATTTTTTGAAGGATAATCATCACTTTTGGCATTGCCCTTCTCTGCCCTCCCATTCCAGCCTGATTTTTGGGATATTTTGGGATATTTTGGGATAAATCCCCATTTTTTGAAGGATAATCATCACTTTTGGCATTGCCCTTCCCTGCCCTCCCATTCCAGCCTGATTTTTGGGATATTTTGGGGATATTTTGGGATAAATCCCCATTTTTTGAAGGATAATCATCACTTTTGGCATTGTCCTTCCCTACCCTCCCATTCCAGCCTGATTTTTGGGATATTATGGGATATTTTGGGGTATTTTGGGATAAATCTCCATTTTTTGAAGGATAACCATCACTTTTGGCATTGCCCTTCCCTACCCTCCCATTCCAGAGTGTCCCAGCTTGGCCTTGGCTCCGATTTTCCAGCTCCTGCGCGGAATGGGATGGGGATCCTTGAGCTTCCCACTTCCAAGGCAGGATTTTCGCCTCCCCAAATTCCGGCTGCCCAGGGGAAATCCTGGATCATGGGATTTTGTTGCTTTGGGAAAACCTCTCCTTCTTGTGTCCACAAATCCACATCCCGGAATTGAATTTTTTCCATATTTTTCCTCATTTCCCTTTCTTGCACCACCCCCCTGGGCCGGGATATGCTGGGAAAGGACGTTGGAATCGCTTCCAGCCCCATTCCCGTCCCATTCACCCCCATTCCTGCCCTCTGTGCTTTTCCCTCCTCCGTCCTCTTTGATTTCCCGGGAATGCCGTGTTCCCTCCTGACTGCTGGACCAGCACTGGGAAATTTAGATCCAGGTGGAGTCAGTTTTTAATCCAGACATTCCCGTTTTGCCCTTGACCCGGAGCCTCCCTCGCTCCAGCCATAAATCCGTGATCCTCTCTTATTTCCCATCTTTTTTTTCCCCCCTCTCTCCCTCTAATTTTGGTGGAATTGCTCATTCCAGGCGTTTCCAGGTGATGGCAGGGAATAAACGGAGGCATCGGGCGTCGTTCCGTTAAATTAAACTCCTGCAACGTAAACACATTCCCGTTATCAGCGGGAAAAGCGCAGCCAAGGAGCCTTGGGAGCAGGGAGATGTCCTTATCTGCAATTCCAGGTGCCGGGAATTGGGAATTGCTGGGGATGGAGCCGTCGATGGCTCCCTGCTGGAGCCACCGAGCTTGGAAAAGGCCTTCAAAACCATCAAGTTTGGGGAAAAACGGGAATTTCTGTAGCGTTGGACCCCCTCCATGGGGTTTTCCTGGGGCTTTGCAGAGGAAATAGGGAATTTTGTGGAGGGAATAAGGAA
The DNA here is from genome assembly GCF_041296385.1 of Aphelocoma coerulescens. Taxonomy (NCBI): domain Eukaryota; kingdom Metazoa; phylum Chordata; class Aves; order Passeriformes; family Corvidae; genus Aphelocoma; species Aphelocoma coerulescens. The sequence goes on from NC_091034.1 coordinate 1,229,637, forward strand.
TTCTGCAAAGGAAGAGGGAATTTTGGGAGGGAATAAGGAATTTTGTGGAGGGAATAAGGAATTCTGCAAAGGAAGAGGGAATTTTGGGAGGGAATAAGGAATTTTGTGGAGGGAATAAGGAATTCTGCAAAGGAAGAGGGAATTTTGGGAGGGAATAAGGAATTTTGTGGAGGGAATAAGGAATTCTGCAAAGGAAGAGGGAATTTTGGGAGGGAATAAGGAATTTTGTGGAGGGAATAAGGAATTCTGCGAAGGAAGAGGGAATTTTGGGAGGGAATAAGGAATTTTGTGGAGGGAATAAGGAATTCTGCGAAGGAAGAGGGAATTTTGGGAGGGAATAAGGAATTTTGTGGAGGGAATAAGGAATTCTGCGAAGGAAGAGGGAATTTTGGGAGGGAATAAGGAATTTTGTGGAGGGAATAAGGAATTCTGCGAAGGAAGAGGGAATTTTGGGAGGGAATAAGGAATTTTGTGGAGGGAATAAGGAATTCTGCGAAGGAAGAGGGAATTTTGGGAGGGAATAAGGAATTTTGTGGAGGGAATAAGGAATTCTGCGAAGGAAGAGGGAATTTTGGGAGGGAATAAGGAATTTTGTGGAGGGAATAAGGAATTCTGCGAAGGAAGAGGGAATTTTGGGAGGGAATAAGGAATTTTGTGGAGGGAATAAGGAATTCTGCGAAGGAAGAGGGAATTTTGGGAGGGAATAAGGAATTTTGTGGAGGGAATAAGGAATTCTGCAAAGGAAGAGGGAATTTTGGGAGGGAATAAGGAATTTTGTGGAGGGAATAAGGAATTCTGCAAAGGAAGAGGGAATTTTGGGAGGGAATAAGGAATTTTGTGGAGGGAATAAGGAATTCTGCGAAGGAAAAGGGAATTTTGGGAGGGAATAAGGAATTCTGTGGAGGGAATAAGGAATTCAAGGGATGGGAGGGGTTGGCCCCAAGGGATGGACACCAGGCCTTGGCCCTCTGTCCATGTGGATGGAAAAATCGGGATCTGGAGCTCTGGAAGTGGGATTTGACCCCGTGGAATGAGCCACAAAACTCTTGGATTCGATGCTCGGAGTGAGGAGGAATTTTTGGGTTTTAACCTTAACAATCCCTTTCCGGACCCGGAGTGGATCCCTGGCCATGGATCAGCGGCTCCTGGTGGATCCCAGTGGGAATGACCTCGGAATGACCTCGGAATGACCTTGGAATGACCTTGTTTGGGATGCTCCAGGTGCCAGAAATGATGAGTTCACCCCCCCAGCTCGTGTTTATCCCAAGAAAGCTCCGTGTAACCGAGCTCCGGAGCATCGATTCCGGGTTCAGCCCTTGGAAAAGCTCCGGGATGACCTCGGGCGTCTCCCTGCCCTCCTCAATCTCGGATTTTGTGCCTGGGAAGGGGAAAAAAAGGGAGAAAGGGATCCTCCAGAATTTGGGAATAGACCAAATAATGGGATTGGAAGCATTGGGAGGAGCCAATTCTCCCTTGGGATGCTCCTGGAATGAGACGTGGGCCCCATCCCGACCTGAGGTCATCAACGACACTTCCTGTGCAGCATTCCTGGTTGTATTTGCTGGGAAAACGGGAAAAATAAATTCCAGTGAGCTCGGGAAGCTCTCCAGGAGAAGCAAAGCCCCATTCGGGGCCGTTTTCCTCCCGTTCCGAGTGGGATTTTCGTGGCTGTCGGCTTTTCCTGGATTTAAAGGGTTTTGGGGAAAGGGAAGATTCGGGGTGGAATGTTGCATTTTTTGGGAATACCCTCTCGGTGAGGGCTGCTCCTGCCCCGTCGTGTGCTGGGTCTCTCCTGTCTTTTTTGGGGGGATTTTTTGGGGACTTTTGTGGCACTTAATGCTCCTAATCCTACAAAAACATGGGAATTTTTCTTTCGGGAAACGAAGCTGGGGAACGAGGCCGCCTCTGGGAACCAGAGCAACGCCAAACCCCTCGCTCTGATCTCCGCTAATTAATTAAGCAGCATGGAACCTTTCCCACCTTTCCCCTTTCCCGACGGATCCGCTGAGCCCTCCCCATCCCGCCCCACGGCGATTCCCCCTGGGATCCTCTCCCGCGCTGTCGCATCGCTTCCGTGAATTATTCGCGCCCTTCTCCGGCGCCGCCGTGTCCCCGAGCCGTCCCCGGATGATTTTAAGGCTCCCTGACAGGTCAGGGACCGGATCGGTGGCGCCGATCCCGGGATTGCGGCGTAGCCGGCGCCGGAGCTGCGGAAGTCACAGCGCATTAAGGGTGTGAGGAGGCCCCGCGGTGGCACCGGGAGATGATCCCAGCCCGGAGATGATCCCAGCTGAGGGATAATTAACGAGGGTCTGATGGGCACGCCGGTGAATCCAGGGAGAGCGCGATCCCTGGAGCTGCCGGAGCGGGATGCGGCGGGACAGGGCTGAGTTTTCCCGGGGTTTGGTGCCCGTGGGGATGATCCCGGTGCCGCGGCAGGTTGTGCGCGTTCCCAGGGTGCCATCCGAACCTTTGGGGCGCTGTTACCTCGAATTAACGTCCTTTTCCTCCCCCTTCCCGCCCAAACCTCTCCCTTTGCTCCTCCGGAGTGTGAAGGTCACGGATGAGTTGGGATTATCCAGAGGCCATCTCGGATGCTGAAGGTGAAGGTGAAGCCACCTTGGGTTTCTCCTTCGGTTGGGTGCCAGGACGGCCCAAAAATCCGATTCCTGCCTTTTTTCCATCTTTTCCCGCCTGTGAAATGCCTGAATCCCGCTGGCATCTGTGGGGAGGAAGTCAACTGGAAGGGAGGAAAAGCTTGGACTCGGATCCGGAGCAGAAACCAAACTGTGCCGGTGCCAGGCCTGGAATCGTCTGCTCCCGTCACGGTGGGGGGTTCGTCTTTGCGGCTTTCCCTGCCAAAACCACCGCGGGACGGCTCCAAACTCCCCACGGGGCGGCTCCGCTTGGATCCAGCTCCTTCCCGGCAGGGTGGGATCCCATCCAGGCCCTGCCGAGCGTGGCTGCTTGGATTTGGGGTCTCTCGGAGAGGGACGATGAGGTTTCGCTGCAGCTGAGCCGAGTGCCAAAGCCCTCGTTAAAATTGCAGGAGCTTGGCAGAGTTGAGATCTGAAACTTGGACAAAGCCGCCGTTTCCTCCCCCCGAAGTACAATCAATTCCTTTCGTCTATAAATATCCTCTATAAATAGCGACGGGAAGAGGTTTCAACATTTCCAAAGGCTCTTCTGGGGGAAGAAAAGCTGGAAAACCGGGGCTGAACCCCTTCTTTTCTCCCCACCTCGGCTCAGCCGAGGCAGCGCCGCACCCTCGGGCACCCCGGGGAAGCCTCTTGGCTCCGTTCCGAGAGCCTCCAGGAGCCGGGCTTGGAGGAAAGTCGGGAATAAAGCGTGGTTTTATTCCCAGCCGGGTGTCTGGAAGAGGCAGAGTCCATAATGGGGTCAATGACTCGGCCGCGCTTCCCCCGGGCTTGGCAAGGACCTGACAAATTGCTGAGCTCCCGCCCGGCTGCGCCGATTTCCTGCCTGCCGGAGACCTTGGAGCGGGTCATTAGTGCCTAATTAGAGCCTAAACGCTCTCATTTGTCCTCCCCTTGTCAGCGCAGCGCCGGGGAGATCCCTCCCGGCCTCATCCTCCCGCGTTCCACGGGCTGGGAAGGCGGGAAAGGCGAGAAAAGCCATAAAACCCAGGGGGTTTTTTCTTGTCTGCTTCGCAACGAGAATTAATCCTGGCCCAGCACGGGCTAAAGCCTGGCTTGGTTCTTTGTTCCTAGAGCCCGGCTTGGTGTTTTTTTTGCCAGAGCCTGACTTGGCTCTTTCTTTCTAAAGCCCCACTTGTTTCTTTCTTCCCCAAACCCAACTTGGCCTTTTCTTTCCAAAGCCTGGCTTGGCCTTGTCTTCCTAAAGCCCAACTTGGCCTTTTGTTTTCAGAGCCTGATTTGGCATTTCCTTTCTAAAGCCTGACTTGGCTCTTCCTTTCTAAAGCCCCACTTGGCTCTTTCTTCCCAAAACCCGACTTGACCTTTCCTTCCTTAATCCCCACTTGGCTCTTCCTTTCCGGAGCCCCGCTTGCCTTTTCTTTCCAGAGCCAGACTTGGTCTTCTCCATCCTAAAGCCTGACTTGGCCTTTTCTTCCTAAAGCCCAACTTGACTCTTTCTTCCTTCCTAAAGCCCCACTTGGTTCTTTCTTTCCTAAAGTCTGACTTGGTTCTTTCTTTCCAAAGCCTGACTTGGCCTTTCCTTCCTAAAGCCCCACTTGGTTCTTTCTTTCCTAAAGTCTGACTTGGCCTTTCCTTCCTAAAGCCTGACTTGGCCTTTCCTTCCTAAAGCCCGACTTGGCCTTTCCTTCCTAAAGCCCAACTTGGCTCTTTCTTCCTTCCTAAAGCCCCACTTGGCTCGTCCTTTCTAAAGCCCCACTTGGTTCTTTCCTTCCTAAAGCCCGACTTGGCCTTTCCTTCCTAAATCCCCAGCAGGGCTTGGCCCCTCTCTGCTTTCTCCTCCTCCTTTTCCCAAGGAAACGGTGGAATTCCCATCCCTGGGAGCGCTCAAACCCCGCGCACGTGGCCCCTGGGGTGTTGGGTTCATGGTTGGGTTGGGTTCATGGTTGGACTCCACCACCTCGGAGATCTTTCCCAACCTCCAGTTCCGTGATCCCTCTTCCCTTCGCTGCTGCCAGCTCCTCCTGCCAAGACCGCCTCCGGTTTAGGAATAAATTCCCAGGTTTTGTGTTCCTGGGATGGCAAATGGAGTTGGGGGGATTTGGAACGTTCTTCTCTGTTTTTTCCTGCTTTTCCCTCCGGATTTTCTCCCGTCTCACTCAGAGCCCAACTCGGCATCGCCGGGTGACAACGTGATGACAGCGGCTCTGAGAAGAGGGGGAGGAGATGGATTCGTGCGAGGGGGGGAAAACTGGGAAGAGGGAGGGAGGGAGGGAGGGAGGGAGGGAGGGAGGGAAGGACCGAGGAGACGTGGAGATGCCACTTTGCTGCTCACACTCACCGTGATTATCCCATCCCGGCTCCTCGGAGCCGGAGCCGCCTCCCCCTTCCCTGGGAGATGGGATCCGTCTCCTCCCCCGCCTCTCCCGGCTTTTCCCGGGTTTATTTTTATAGATTTTACGTATTTTATATTTATGGTTTTCCGTAAATAAATCAGGAGCCGTCCCAGCGCCGTGCGATGCGAGGACGTGGAAGGATCCGCGTGGATCCGGGATTGTCCCTTCCCACGTCCAACCTGGAGCACAAAGAACCCCGGGATGGCTCCAAAATTAGGGCAAAATGGGTCTTTTTCCTAAAATAATGGGGAGTTTTCCTCTTTTTGCCCCCAAGGCGAGGGTAAGACCTTTGCAGGCTGAGTTAATGAATTTTTAATTAATATGCAATTCCGGCAGGAGCCTGGCTGTGGAAACCGGTTTTTTGGGATGCAGATTTTTGGGATGAGGGTTTCCATGCGTGGGGCACAGCGGGCTGGGACTCATCATCAGATCCAGGGGTTATTTTCCCTACGGTTCCCTTGGGAATCTGTTGTCAGCTGTACCCTGACTCTCATCCCTTCCCAGGCCCTTCCTCTGAATTTCGGGGATCTCCTCTCCCCAAACCCTGATCCAGAGGCGAGGCCGCATCCCAAATTCCCAGCCGGAAGGAAAATCCTTCGTGTCCAGCCTCCGATTCTGTGGCACGAGGGGGTCGCAGAGGCCGGAGCTGCTCTCAGCTGGGTGAGAGCTGACAGAGAAACCCAAACAAATCCCGATTTTATTTTTTCCTCCTTTTCCTCCCTTTCTGCCTCACCTTGAGCTTCCCCCCCGGCTCTTCCCGAGGCAGCAGCACCTGGCTCCGGGATTATTTTTCCCATCCCTTTTTGGCAGCGCTCCCTCCTCCCGCACAAACGCAGCTCCTATAAATAACCGCGGCTCGTGCTCGCTCCCCCTCCCTCCCTCCCTCGGATCCGTCTTCTTTTCTCCTTGTCTGTCCCTTCTCCTGCCAGGAGGAGCCGCCGGAAAATCCAGGAGTGGGGGTTGAGCTCATCCATGTCCCCCTCATCCCTGAAATCGGCAGCATCCAAAGCACGTGGGGGAATTTTTCCTTGGATTTATGCCCCCCCTCCCCCCAATTCCCTCCCCGATCCCCCATAATTAATTCCTGTATTTCCTTTTATCCTTCCTGATGTTCCCAAATCCAGGCAGTCGCTCCCTACAAACTCCCCCCCGACCACGTCACTGGGTTTCCACCCCACAGATATCCCTAAATTCGTGCGTTTCCCGAAGGAAAGCGTTGGTGACGATGTTTTCCAGCCTTTTTTTGGGCACAATGGGGTTGGGATGGATTGGGAGGGAATGGCTGCACGTGGATTGGGAACAGGATCCCTTGACCCGTGGGAATGTGGATTTCCAGAAATAATTCCAAGCTTGGGATGAGCCCAAATGTCCAAGAAGTCGAAATTTTTGGGAAAAGCTAAAACTGAGCTCAACCGGGGAGATCCCGAAGGATAAATCCGGGTCTGGAGAGCGGAAACTGCTCCCTGTGCGACCAAGGATCAACTCAGGATCCCCCATCCCGAGGGATCGCAAATCCGGCTTGGACTTGGGGTTTTTCCGGTGGGGAATTTGCCGGGAATGGTGGCGGGGTTGGGATAATGAGATGCTGCTCACGCTCCCTAATGAAGTGCCGAAGGAACTCGGCGCCGGCTCCCGGCAAATTAGATCGGGATTATTGGAGCAGTGAGAATGGAGCGATCCGAGATGGCATCGGAGCGGGCGGGAAGGGCTGGGAGCGCCCACTGGCCTCGACTGCATTCCCTGGAAAGGAAGAAAGGATGGAAACCCCTCCCAAAAGCTGGATGAGAGCAGGAGGAGAGGGAAGGGATCGGCCTTTCCGGCGGCGATGCCGATTGGAGCAGGAATGGGATGTGGGAATGGGGCCCTCTGGAGCATCTCCAGCTTTCCATGGGCTGCATCTCCCCGGATTTGCTTTTCCTCCCGTTCCTGCTGGGATTTGGCTCCTTTGCAGAGGAGCTTTTCCTGCAATTCCCGGCTGGGTTTGGCTCTGAGCTCCTTTCCAAGGGGTCCTTGGGCGTTTTTATGCTCCAAACGTGGCGTGTTTGGGAATGTGAGGGATTTGGGAATGCTTGCATCCTCCAAACGTGGCATTTTTTGGGAATATGAGGGACATGGGGATGTTTGGATCCTTCAAATGCGGCGTTTTTTGGAATGTGAGGGATTTGGGAATGTTTGGATCCTCCAAACGTGGCATTTTTTGGGAATATGAGGGACATGGGGATGTTTGGATCTTCCAAACGTGGTGTTTTGGGGAATGTGAGGGATTTGGGAATGGTTGCATCCTCCAAATGCAGCATTTTTGGGAATGTGAGGGATTTGGGAATGTTTGGATCCTTCAAATGTGGCGTTTTCAGGAATATGATGGATTTAGGAATGTTTGGATCCTCCAAACGTGGCGTTTTTTGGGAATATGAGGGATTTGGGAATATTTGGAACCTTCAAATATGGCATTTTTGGGAATATGAGGGATTTGGGAATGCTTGCATCCTCCAAATGTGGCATTTTTGGGAATATGAGGGATTTGGGAATATTTGGATCCTCCAAACGCAGCTTTTGGGAATGTGAGGGATTTGGGAATGTTTGGATCCTCCAAACGTGGCGTTTTTTGGGAATATGAGGGATTTGGGAATATTTGGAACCTCCAAACGTGGCATTTTTGGGAATGTGAGGGATTTGGGAATGTTTGGATCCTCCAAACGTGGTGTTTTGGGGAATGTGAGGGATTTGGGAATGTTTGGATCCTTCAAATGTGGCATTTTCAGGAATATGATGGATTTGGGAATGTTTGGATCCTCCAAACATGGCATTTTTTGGGAATATGAGGGATTTGGGAATGTTTGGATCTTCCTAATGTGGCATTTTTGGGAATATGAGGGATTTGGGAATGTTTGGATCATCCAAATGCAGCATTTTTGGGAATGTGAGGGATTTGGGAATGTTTGGATCCTCTAAACATGGCATTTTTGGGAATGTGAGGGATTTGGGAATGTTTGGATCCTCCAAACGTGGCGTTTTTTGGGAATGTGAGGGATTTGGGAATGTTTGGATCCTCCAAACGTGGCGTTTTTGAGAATATGAACTTCAAATTGGGATCACGGTGACATTTCCCAGGAAAAAATGCGTTTCCGATGGATTTCACCCCAGTTCGGCCCTTTCCCATCCTCAGCCAAGCGCTGCTGGGATCGGGATGAGCCGGATCCCCCTTTTCCCATTCCCACCGCAATCCCTCGGGAAAGAGCCGCCCACCAACGGAGCTCATTAAAAGCATGGAAAACACAAATTTAATTAAACCCAACCTTGCCTTTAACAGGGAAAGAATTCCACCCTTTTCCATGGAACAATGGATTTTTCCAGCCCTCCTGTGCCGGGATTCCTCCCTCTTTTCATACCTCTCCTTTATTATCCCTGGCTGGGAGCAGGCGCTGCCTGATTTGCATAAATTTGCATCAGGAATTGGGGGGGGGGGGGAAGGAGGAGGGGAGGGAAAAAGAGCTGGAAAAAGGAGATTTTCCAGCGCTGAACTCGCTCCAAAGAAAGGAGCCCCGGCTGGAGGAGGGAAAAGGCAGGAAAGGGTGGGAAAGATCCTGGATTTTTCGAGTTCACCCATTCCCTGGTGGTTTTTTGGGAGCGAAAAGCTTTCCCAAGCTTGGCAGGGAGCCAGAATTCCCGGTTTATCCGGACACAAAACCTCTAAAACGGGATCCTCAGGGCAGCCCCTCATTCCGGTGGTTTTTTCCCGGGAAGGATCCGGAATTCTCCGGCTTTTCCACGCTGGGGAAATGTTGGCTCAGAGCTTCCAGGTGAGGGAAAGGCCTTTGGAGCCTCCGAGGCTGAGCTTGGAGGATGGGATGGGATCAAATGTGGGACCTGGAAGCTCGATTTTCTTCGGGATTGGCTTTTCTTGGGATTTAAGGAAAGGCTCATCCACGGGAGAAGCATCCGGGTGGGAGAGGAGCGTGGAGAGCAATGATCCCATCCCCCAGAAGTGGGAATTATCCATATATGGAATCAAAACGGCTGAATTCCCAAGTTTGGACAGGCTGGAGAGGCTGAATCCCAAAGTTCCTCCGTTGGGATCGTCAGAATTATCCACGATTGTTGCTGGCATGGGATTTTCCAGCTTTTTCATGGATACCCGCAAGTACTTGGGGTGGTTTTCCTCCTGGCTGAGCTTTCGAGGGATTAAAGCCAGGGATTGAGGGATTGGGGAGATGTTGGAATGAGGCTTTTCCTCACCCCTTGGAGCCTCTCCATCGCCGCCGTTCCCAGGGATCCGTCCCTTTTCCCAGGGAAGAAAGGACAGGAAAAGAGGGAACTGCAGCAGGAGGGGTTTAGGTCGGAGACTGGGAAAATTCCTTCGTGGAAAAGGTGCTGAAGCCCTGGAATGAGCTTCCCGTCCCTGGAATTGTTCCGTGGGAATGGTTGGACTCCATGATCCCGATGGCCTTTTCCCACCTTAATTCCATGATCCGATGCCAAAGGATGGGATGGACCATGGTGCCGCTCCAAATCCCGGATTTTTGGGATGTTTTCCTGGTTTTTATTGGCAGAGGAGCAGCTCCCAGGGTTTTGCATTCCCAAGGAGAAAATGATCCCTCGGTCCATGGCCAAAATCCGGCTGTTTTTTGGGAAGGGAATGCCCAGAGTCAGCCATTTCCAGGTTTTTATGGCTTAAATCCTTCACATTCCCATTCCATTCCCACATTATGGATGGATCCTGCTCATTCCGTTATCCCGAGCTGTCAATCACCTGTCAGAGTGATGGACAGGTGCCTGGAGGCGACGTGGAATCCCATCCCAAGATTTCAGGGAATTACGGATGAGTTCTGACCGTGTCAATCCAGGCTCGCGGTCCCATCGGAATCCGTGCCAAGATCTGAGGGAATTATGGATGATTTATGGAATTCTGGAGGGTGCCAAAGGCGCCTGGTCCCATCAGATCCCAGCCTGGCCTCTGGGATCAGGATAATTCTGGAGCCGGGATTCAATCCGTGTTTTAACCAGCAATTCCCAAGTCCTGGTTTCGGCATTCCAGCCTATTTTGAGGATGGAGAAGGTGGAAAAGAGCTGGAAGAAACGATCCCATTTGAGGAGTTATTATGGGAGCTCACCTGATCACCCCGGAGAGGGAGAAATTCCCGGGAAGTCGAGTTCGTGCCACATCCGAGCGATTTTCTGGTGAAATCCCACGGAAATCCCGTTTCCTTCCCTGCAATCACCTCGGGGAAAAACAAATCCCTGGAACCGGGGCTTTGCTGCCCGCTCAGGCCCTTCCTGGGGAATCTGGGAGCCAACTCGGATCCAAGTCGGCTTCTCCCAGCCCTTCCCCATCCCACTTTGGCGGGAATAAAGGCTGGAAAATTTCCAGAGGGGGTTTTTTTCCCGTTTTTTCTCCTCCTCTGTGGCATTCTGGGGCAAACCGAAGCATTTCCCCCTCTTTCCTTGGGTTTTCCAGCCTTGATTCGCCTCCTTCCCCAGGAAATTTCCGTTGCCTCTTCAGCCGGGGCTGTGGGTGGAGATTTTTCCCTTTTTATTCTCTTTTTTCCCCTTTTTTCCCCTTTTTTCCCTTTTTATCCCTATTCCTCCCTTCTTCCCCCTTTCTTCCCCCTTTTTTCCCTTTTTTTCCCTTTTTTTCCTTTCCCCCCTTTTTTTCCCTTTTCTTCCCTTTTTTCCCTTTCCCCCCTTTTTTCCCCTTTTTCCCCCCTTTTCCCCTTTTCACCCCTTTTTCCCTTTTTCCCCCTTTTTTCCCCCTTTCCCCCCTTTTTTCCTTTTTTTCCCTTTCCCTCCTTTTTATCCCTTTTCCCTCCTTTTTCACTTTTCCCCCGTCTTTTTCCTTTTCTCCCCCTTTTTCGCTTTCTTCACCTTTTTTTCCTTTTTTCCCCTTTTTTCCTTTTTTCCCCTTTTTCCCTTTTCCCCCCTTTTTTCCTTTTTGTCCCTTTTCTTCCCTTTTTATCCCTTTTTTCCCTTTTTATCCCTTTTCTTCCCTTTTTTCCTTTTTTCCCCCTTTTCCCCCCCTTTTCCTTTTTTTCCCCCTTTCCCCCCTTTTTTTTCCTTTTCCCCCCCTTTTCCCCGTTTTCCTTTTTTCCCCTTTTTTCCCCTTTCCTTTTTTCCCTTTCTTCTCCTTTTTTTTCCCCTTTTCCCTTTTTTCCCTATTTTCCCCTTTTCCCTTTTTTCCCTTTTTTCCCTTTTTTCCCTTTTTCCCCTTTCTTCCCTTTTCCCCCTTTCTTCCCTTTTTTCCCTTTCCCCCTTTTTCCTTGAGCTCCCTTTTCCCAGGAGAAACGTGGCTTTGGAGGCACCGGCAGCAAGAAAATCGGATTTTCACGGATTTTTGGGATCAGGAAGAGCCTTTTTGGATCCGGAGGGGTGGGAAAAGCTCCTCACCTCGGGAAGCAGAGCAGCAGCTCCCCCAGAATTTTGGGAGCTGTTCCTTTCCCGATCCAGGACCGTGAAATCCCAGCAGGATCCTTCCAGCCGAGGGAGGAGCCTCCTGCTCTTCCCCCGGGAATTGGAGCCGGGGTTGGATTTGTCCGTCACCACCTCGCACTGGGAATATTTTCCACCTTTTCTGGTTTTTATTTCTAGGGATCCTACAGGGGCTGGGAAAATCCCGCTCTGTTTTGTGGGATTACATCATTCCCGAGTTCTTGAGGAGAAGGTGGGAGCAGCAGCACCCACGGGTGCCAGGGAATCGCTGTGGGAGTGGGAAGATCCCGGGAATGCAGGGAGCAGCTGGAATGCGGCGAGCCGGGGTTTTGGGGGAATTTCTGCCGATTCTGGGCCTGTTGTGGGTTCGGGTTGGTTTTGCCATTGTGGGATGATCCCGCTGGATCTGTTCCCGGCCAAGCTGAAGGAAGGGATGGGGTTAAAAGTGCTGGAAAAGCAGGAGAGGAGAGGTTTTGGTGGGAATTGGGCGTTTTTTGGGATTGGAGGAGGAAAGCAGTGAAGTTGTGCTGGGAGGACGATGGGATCGGCGTTCCTGGGAATTTGGGGCTTTTTGGGATTTTGCAGGGCCGAACTTTGACGTTGTGCTGGTGTCACCTCAGGGATTCTGGGAAAGGAAGCCAAGGAAGGAGCAGGAGGAGCCGGGCATCCCAAATTTTGTATGGAATTGTTTCCAGGGCGAGCGGAGCTGTAGAAACTGGGAGCGATACAGAGGAAAATCCTCTGGGTTCCCGGGTTTTTGGGATCCTGGTGCAAGCTGGGTTTAATTGGGATGAAGGCATTTCACCCACAGGGAGCTGGGAATGGGCTGGGAAGGACGGGGATGCGGGAATGCAGCTGGAATGGGAAAGGGAATGATGAAGTGAGGAAAGGGAAGCTCAGAGTTGGGCTGGTGGGAAACGGTGGGAAAATCCCACGGGATTCCTCCCCCTGGGATGCGCCTTTGGGAGCGGCCAGAGGGGACTGGGAGCATCCGTGGAACCCCACTTTTCCAGGGAATGGCCCCCCCAATCCGGGCTGTTCAAGATGCCCTGGAATTCGCTGTGTGGGATCGGGGGGGAGGGGGGGTGCAAAGGGAGCGCTCCTGACTCAGCGGGAGTGGGACAAATCCAGGTGGGCCGGGACACCCGGAATGTGCGTGGGAGAGCAGCTAAATCCGGCTGGGAGTGACTCAGAGCACGAGGGATTGGCTCAGCCACCCCCGAGGTCCCTTTCCCTGAGTTCCCAAAGCTCCAGAGGAGAAGGAAAACGCTGGAGGTCTCCAAAGGGGTGGATTTGGGATGGATTTGGGATGGATTTGGGATGGCTCCGCTTCCAGCCCTCGGGAAGCTCCGGCTTGGCCACGGCTGGTGGGATTTTTTTTCCTTGTTATTTTAATTTATTCCTTAGTTTTTCAATTTTTTATGGAGCTTCTCAGAGCTGGGAAAAACCCGCTGGGATGTGCAGTGATCCCTCCCTTTTGGCTGAGGCTCCGGCCTCAAATTCCCCTCAAACTCCACAAAATTCCAGTCCGGGTGAATTCCCAGCTCCCACGGAATGTTCTCCGGATCATTTCCGGGGAAAATGTGGAATTGGATGCGATTATTGCCGTTATTCCAACAGGAATGATCATCCCGGTGGGAATTGGGTGGGATGACACCGGCAGAGTTCACCCGGAGAGGTGGAAGCTGCTCCATCCCTGGAATCACCCAAGGCCAGGCTGGATGGGGCTCCAAACCTCCCGATCCCACTGGAGCCGTTCCTGATCGTTGCAGGGTTGGATTAAATTGGATTTAAAGCTCCTTTCCAGCCCAAATTTTTCCACAATCTTGGATTTTATGGAGTGGTTCGGCCGGGCCAGATGAGAAATTTGCTTGTGGGGCAGCGCTGGAGGGAGAAAAGGAGGAATTTCTGCTGGATATTGGGATTTTCCTGGCAAAGCCGGCGCCCTCTCCCCAGCGACTTTTCCAACTCCTTTCTTTCCCTTGGCTGCTGGAGGAATTCCCAATTAATTGCTCCTTCCGGCTCTGATCCATGAATCAGATCCAAAGCTTTCACGGGGATTTTTCCCGGCCCTTCCTCTGTGCTTTATTCATGATTTTCTTGGGAATGTTTAAAGATCCACAAAGGATCCCAATCTTTTCTCCAGCCACATCCCTCTTCCCAAAATAGTTGCTCCAGTGGCCTCTGGAGAAGGAGGCTTTTCCTGGGAAGAATTTTGCTCTTCTTTTCCCTTTAAAAAAATCCATTTGGGGTCTTTTCCTTCCTTTTATGCCTCCTTTTCTCCTTCCTTTTTCTCCTTCATTTTTTCCTTCCTTTTCCCTCTTTTTCCCTCCCTTTTCCTCCTTTTCCACTTATTTTCCACCTTATTTTCCTCCTTTTTTCCCCCTCCTTTTTCCCTCCTTTTCTCCTTCCTTTTCCCTCTTTTTTCCTCCTTTTTTCCTCCCATTTTCCTTCTTTTCTTCCTTCTTTTTCCTCCTTCCCCCTTATTTTCCACCCTTTTTTCCTCCTTTTCTCCTTCCTCTTTTTCCTCCTATTTTCCACTTTTTTCCTCCCTTTTTCCTTCTCTTCTTCCTCCTTTTTCCTCCTCCTTTTTTCTCTTCCTTGTCCCTCCCTTTTCCTCTTTTTTTCCTCCCTTTTTCTCCTTATTTTCCGCCTTTTTTCCTCCTTTATTCCTCCTTTTCTCCTTCCTTTTTTTCCTCCTATTTTCCTTTTTTTCTTCCCTTTTTCCTTCTCTTCTTCCTCCTTTTTACTCCTCCTTTTTTCTCCTCCTTGTCCCTCTTTTTTCCTCCTTTTTACCTCCCTTTTTTCCTGTTTTTCTTCATTTTTCCCATATTTTACTCATTTTTTCCTGCTTTATCCCCCTTTTCCCTCCTCTTCTCCTCATTTTTTCCTCCTCCTTTTTTCTTCCTCCTTTTTCTCCTTTTTTCCTCCTTTTCTCCTCCTTTCCCCCTTATTTTCCACCTTATTTTCCTCATTTCCCCCTCCTTTTCTCCTTCCTTTCTTCCTCCTTTTTTCCTCATTTTTCCTTTTCTTCCTCCTTTTTTCCTCCTCCTTTTTTTCTCCTCTTTTTCCCTCTTTTTTCTCCCTTTTTCTGTTTTTCCTCATTTTTTCCTGTTTTGTCCTCCTTTTTTCCTCCTTCCCCCCCTTTTTCCTCCTCTTCTCCTCATTTCCTGTCCTTTTTCCTTCTCCTTATTTTCCCCTCCTTCCCCCCTTGTTTCCCTCCTTTTTCCTCCTCCTTTTTTCCTCCTCCCTTTTTCCCATTCTTCCTCCTTTTCTTCATCCTTTTTTTCTCCTTTTCCCTCCTTTTTTTCCTGTTTTTCCTTCCTTTTCTTCCTCCATTTTCCCTCCCCTTTTCCCTCCTTTTTTCCCTCCTTTTCCCTCCTTTTTCTCCTCCTTTTTCCTTTCTCTTTCCTTCGTGTCCAAGCTTGGGACAATCCCTGAGGAAAGGCCATTGCCTCGGCTCCATCCCTCCCTTCCCAATCCCTCCCAGGGATTTCCCTGCTCCCATCCCAGCTTTTCCTGCTGCTTCCAGCCTTGGAAAACTTCTCCCCGAGGAGCAGGAGCCCTTCCAGGGCAGCAGATGGCTGAGGAGGAAAATCATGGATGCAAATGCTCCGGGATGTCTTTGCAACATTCCCAGTCAAGGTCGTGCCGCCGGGAAAAGCATCCTCCAGGATTTTCCCCCAGTCCCCCAAATTTTGGGATATTTCATGGACATTTCAAGCTTTCAAAGCAGCCGGACCTTTCCAGAGATGCCAATCCAAGGAATCCGTAGGGAGTGCGAGGATCCCTCATCCATCAGCTGGGATGAACCTGCACTTTTTGGGATGTCAGGGATCCTGGGATGGCAATCCCACGTTCGGAGCGGCCGGAATTGCCGGGCGTTTCCGCCATCTCCAGAAAATCCCCATTCCCAGCTTCCCAAAGTGGGGTTTCCTTGCAGGAAGATGGGATCTGCTGGAGATCTCCTACAGGAAACCCTTTGGAATGTGGAGATCTATTCAGATATCCCGGGGCGGGGGTGGAATCCATAAATAACGGACCCAAAAATTCCAGGGATTCTCTCGAAGCCACAAAACTTCCCCAGACCCCTGGAAAACTTCACGGCTTGGGATGAGAATATTCCATGTTTAATTCCCCTCCCCCCCCCCCGGGATTTAAGAGGAGCAGCAGAACCGGGGGTGCCCGAATTAAAGGGATCAAAGCAAGTTGGGCCTCGTTATCTCCAAATTCCCGGGAAACTGAGGCTGAAAGCCGGGAAATCTCCCAACAGCCAAAAGCTGGGAAAGGGGGAGGGAGGGGAAAGCAGAATTCCCAAATCCCTGCTCTGCTGACGAGGTGAAAGTGCGGAGCTGAAATCCCCGTGGAGCGTTTGGAGTGACAGAGGCTCCGACCGGGAATAATTCCGCTTGAAAGAGTCGGATTGAGATAAAAAAGGGGATTTTTCCCAAAAAAGTGCCAACTCGGGGAGTTATTTTGGGAGAAAAGGCAGCTTTTGGTGTCATTCCAAGGAGTTTCATCTTCCATCGGCAAACTCTGCCCCTGGATTTTGTGCCGCCACTTGGAGCGGCCGGAATTGTTCGGATCCCACGGTTCCTCTTCATCCCGAAATTCCTGCTCGCTGCCATGGTCCCTCCAGATCTCCGGGATGGGAAGGCTCTGGCACAGCTTCTCCAGGGAATCTGGGGCTGCCCCATCCCTGGAAGTGTCCAAGGCTGAGTTGGAGCAACCCGGGATGGATTTTTGAGGTCCCTTCCAACCCAGTTCCCAGCCATAATTCCCAGTTCCCAGCCAATATTCCTGGTTCCGAGTCAGGATTCCCATTTCCCAACCAATTTTTATGGATCCCAGCCAGTATTCCAAATTTCCAGCCAATATTCCCAATTCCCAGCCAACATTCCCATTTCCTGGCCAGTATTCCTGGTTCCCAGCCAATATTCCCAGTTCCCAGCCAATATTCCCAGTTCCCAGTAAAAATTCCCAATTCCCAGCCAATATTCCCAATTCCCAGCCAAGATTCCCAGTTCCCAGCCAACATTCCCAATTCCCAGTAAATATTCCCACTTCCCAGCTAGCATTCTGAATTCCCAGCCAATATTCCCAATTCGCAGCTGGTATTCCCAATTCCCAGCCAACATTCCCAATTCCCAGCCAACATTCCCAGTTCCAAGCCAAAATTCCCAATTCCCAGCCAATATTCCCAGTTCCCAGCCAACATTCCCAGTTCCCAGCCTAGATTCCCAAATCCCAGTAAATATTCCCAATTCCCAGCCACTATTCCCAGTTCCCAGCCATAATTCCCAGTTCCCAGCCAACATTCCCAATTCCCAGCCAACATTCCCATTTCCTGGCCAGTATTCCCAGTTCCCAGCCAGTATTCCCAGTTCCCAGCCTAGATTCCCAAATCCCAGTAAATATTCCCAGTTCCCAGCCAACATTCCCAGTTCCCAGGCAAGATTCCCACTTCCCAGGCAACATTCCCAATTCCCAGCCAATATTCCCAGTTCCCAGCCATAATTCCCAGTTCCCAGTCAATATTCCCAGTTCCCAGCCGGTATCCTCAGTTCCCCATCCTGCCTGGGCACAGCTGGATGCTCCCCACAGATTCCCAAATCCCATTTTTTCCCAACCCCCCCCCGGCGCTTCCCGGGCTGGAATTTCCATTCCGCTTCCCAACTAAAACCACAAAACCCCCGAACCCTCCCAGATCTCCTGCGGAGTGAGAATGAATTAAAGGAATTAAAGGAATTAAATGAATTAAATGAATTAAATGAATTAAATTAATTAAATTAATTAGCGGCCATTGTGTCATTAATGCCAGACTTTAATTAAATCGTGTGGAGATAACGATTCCGGAGCTTCCCGCCAGCCGAACATTCCCAGGATGGAGAAATTCCTCCTGGAGCGGATCCGAGGCGAGTCCTGTCCTGCGGTGAAGCTCCAAGGCCGATTTTCCACCTAAAACCGGCTCCTTCTGCCTCTTCCTCTCCTCTTTTCCATCCTTTTGGAGCTCCCGGCTCTTTCCCGGGATCGAATCCTGGGAGATCCGGGATCTCCTCAGCTCCTTCCCATCTCTGTGCCTTGGGAAAGGTGATCCCTCGGGACGTGGAGTGGCCGGATCTGGACCGACTTCCTGGAGTCACCCATGGAATTTGCCAGGGCGGGGTGGGGGTGGCTCATTCCAGGAATTCTTTGGAATGTTGGCTGCAGGAAAAGCTTCTCATCCAGCTCGCCGCATCCCTTGCTCCTGGATGGATTTGAGCTACTCCAGAGGGGTGGGAATTCCGACCCGACCCTGTTTTCCGGGTGAGTCTGTGTCTTCCAACATCTCCAAGGTTATTCCCAGGTATTCCGTGGATTTTTCACCCTTTCCCAAGTCTCTGGTTGGGATTTGCAGGTGGAGTTTGGGCCATTCCTGAAATTCCCGGGATTTCTGTGGGAAAAAGGTGCCGGTTGGATTCCTAACCAGGAGAAGGTGCTCCCAGCTGGATTTTGAGCTGGAAAATGTTGGATTTCCCTGGCATTATCACCCTGCCCTAAAACCAGCCGCGTTCCCCCATCCCTGCCATTCCCAGCCTGGCAATTCCCACCGATTCCTCCTTCGTGGACACGGAGCAGGAACTCTTCCACATCCCGATTTAATCCCAGTTCCTCGCCTCCCGCTGCCAGCGCAGCCACGGAACCGGATCGGGAACGACGAGCTCCGAGGCCTCGGGAGCGGCGCCGGAATGCGGAGGGGGCAGCTCCTTCCGTGGCCTTTTCCCAAGCTCCTTCTCCTGGCAGCATTCCAAGCAAACGCCGGAGGATTTGGGATTTGCTGGGGTTTTACTTCCCTTTGATATCCAGGAATTTTCATTCCAATTCCTCTGCTCGTCTCCCGCTTTTCGCTCCGCCCGTCATCCCCGCCGCTCCCAGCTGGAATGTTTCCCTCTCCGGCTCTTGGAGCTGGAAAAGCTCCTGGGAGAAGGTTTTGCTTTGAAGGAGCGGGAACGTCCCGGGACGGATATTCCTGGTGGTGACTCCTCGTCCTGTTCCCATGTCCCCTGGGAGAGGGGATGTCTTCACGGATCTCCCAAGAGCTCCGAAATCCGGGAAGCAAAAGGAAAATCCTGGCTAAAAATCCCTTTCCTGCCAATTCCTCCAGGTCCTTTTCCTCCTTGGAATATCTCCCGATCCAGCCCAAGGCTGGAGGGAACCGTGGTGTGCCAGGAAAGGCCACGGATGTGCCCAGAATTCCGAGAGACTCCGAGCTCCAGGAGAGCAAAGCCTCCTCTGAAAGGTTCCAAAACCTCTGGAAAAGCAGGATTTTCTCCTGGATATCGGCTCCATCAAAGCCAGGGTCTCCCAACCCTCTTGGATTCATCCCAGGGGGAGCCGGGTCGGGATCTTTCCCTTTTTCCTTCTCCTTCTCACTCCTGGCTTTGATTTATTCCTGTTGGATTTGCTCAAAAGCAGGAAAAACCTGGAGCTCCAGCTCCCGTTTTTCCAAGGCCGGGAGAGGATCAGAAGCTCCAAAGTCATTATTGACTAAATTCATGGGTTTTGGAACAATATTTTATGGAAAATCACCTTTTTTCCCACTTTTTACTCTGGGGAAAAAAGAGTTCCCGATTTTCCTCTGGATCCGGCTGCTCTTCCACATCCTTTAAGGTCAATTCCATCCTTTCCCATTCCCAAATTTTGGCTGCCGAGGCCACGGCTTGAGCTGTGCTGCCCCAACCCCTCCTGTCCCATTCCTGACGTTCCTTGGGAATTCTGGCTCTTTTCCAAGGTTTTTTAGGATCCAAATCCTGCGGGCTGCAAAACGGGGCTTCTCCCACATCGCTCCCATTCCAGGGCTGTGTTCCCATCCCCACGGATCCTATTCCTACCTTTTATAGGGATGCTGATTTTCCTTGGATTGGGGAGCTTTGGGGGCTGGAAAATTGGGAAAAACTCCGGTGCGCTCCTGCTAAAACACCAAGGAATTCTCCGGGGCTGCCCCGGGGGGAAAATCGGGATTTATTCCTTGGGGGAAACATTCCCAAAGCTGCCTGTCCTGGAAAAATTCCTCTCCAAAGGGCCCCGACCAAGGCCGGATTTATTTCTCCAGGAGCAGAGCCTGGAGGAGGGGAATTCCAGACCTGAGAAATGTGGGATTGGGGAAAGATGAGGAATGGGGAGGCTGGAAAAATCCCTGGGGGAAACTTCATTGGAGAAAAGATTGGAATTTTGTGGATTTGGGATCTATTTCGTGGATTCAGGAGCTATTTTGTGGATTTGGGATGTCTTTTCTGGATCTCGGATCTATTTTGTGGATCTGGGTTCCATTTTCTGGATCTGGGATATATTTTATGGATCTCGGATCAATTTTTTTGATTCGGGATCTATTTTGTGCATTTGGGATCGATTTTGTGGATTTAAGAGATATTTTGTGGATTTGGGATGTCTTTTCTGGATCTCGGATCTATTTTGCAGATCTGGGTTCCATTTTCTGGATTTGGGATATATTTTATGGATTTTGGATCTATTTTTTGGATTCGGGATCTATTTTGTGGATTTGGGGTATATTTTCTGGATCCGGGATATCTTTTCTGGATTTGGGCTCTATTTCGCGGATCTGGGTTCCATTTTCTGGATTTGGGATCTATTTTCTGGATTTAGGAGATATTTTCCTGGACCTGAAATTTATTTTCTGAATTTCAGATAGATTTTTGTGGATTTGGGATCTATTTTCTGGATCTGGGATCTACTTTATGGATTTGGGATATATTTTCTGCATCCAGGATGTATTTTCAGGATTTGGGATCTATTTTGCGGATCTGGGATCCATTTTCTGGATTTGGGATTAATTTTCTGGATCTGGGGTTGATTTTCTGGATTTGGGATCTGTTTTCCCGATTCAGGTGTTTTCCCTTCCTGTGTGCAGTAGTTTGGATCCGTTTTCCAAGAAAATCTTCCCTGGCACCCTCGGATCCCTTTTTCCGCCTGTTTTTTCCAGCCCTGCTTCCTCCAGCTCTTCTCCAGGCGTTCGGATGGATTCAATCCCTCATTCCAGCCTCTTCCCGTCCCTCTCCTGCCCGAGGAGCAGCCATTTCCATATTTATTAAATTCCTTTCCCGGGATCAGCAATCCGCAGCTCATCCCGCTCCCAGCGCCGGGAGGTGGAGCAGGGATGGGAAGAGGGGGAAAATACGGACGGGAAAACACGTGGGAATCAGGATCTTGTTTTTCCTGCCTTATTCCCACTTTCTCCTCACCCTGGAGCTGCCGGGAGCCGGAGCAGACGGAATGGGAAACTCCACGTGGGATTTTCCAGCCCCGAGGATTCCGTGCTGGGATCCAAACGCTGCTTTCCACGGACGTAATGGATTCTCCTGGAGATGGGAGCAGGATTCATCCCGCGGGAATTCCGGCGCTGCCGCACGGATGTTTCACATCCCAGCTCCTGCTCCGGCTGCTCCCACAGTGATGGGAACGTGGAAAGATGGGAAGATGGGAAGCTGGGATCACGGGAAGGCCCTGGGATGGGAGGATCAGGGCAGGATTTGACAGCGATTCCCAAATTCCGGAGGAGCGGCGCTGAACCGACGGCTCCTCCGGGCTGGCTCCAAAATCCTTTATCCCCATTTTCCCTGGCAAATCCCGGGAAGGATCCTCAGGGCTGAGGGGCAGCGGGATTTATCCCCTTTTCCCTCCTCCTGCTCAAAACCTGGAATTTGGCTCCGGCCTGCTCAGGCATCCCAAATCCCCATTTTGAGGCCTTGGAGCTTTTCCTCCCTGGGAATTCCCTCTGGGAATATTCACCCGCTGAGGTGCTGCTCCCAACCCCATCCTGAGCTCCTTTTCCTTCTACGGATGTCTGGGAATTGACCGAAATGTCTCCAATTTGGGTCAAATCCAAGGATTTTTAGCTCTCCTGCTGCAGTAGCTCGGGCTGCTGGCAGCGCTTCCATAATCCACCTTTTTTATTGCAAGGAATAACGATACTCCAGGATGGCAAAATCCCACCAAACAGGAAAATCCCATTGACACCTTTGGGAATGAGCCTCAAACCCATGGATCCCTCTGGGATCTGGAATTCCCAAAGGAAGCGGATCGACCCCTCCAGGCTCTGGAATTCCCAAAGGAAGTGGAGCAATCCTCCAGGCCCTGGAATTCCCAAAGGAAACGGAACAGTCCTCCAGGCTCTGGAATTCCCAAAGGAAGCGGATCGGCCCCTCCAGGCTCTGGAATTCCCAAAGGAAGCGGATCGGCCCCTCCAGGCTCTGGAATTCCCAAAGGAAGTGGATCAGCCCCTCCAGGCTCTGGAATTCCCAAAGGAAGCAGATTGATCCCTCCGGGCTGTGGATTTGGGAGGAATTCCCCAATGGGAATGTGGGATGGAGCAGAATTTGGGAATCGGGGATGAGCCGTGCCGGGAGGTGCCAGCTGGGAATGGTGGGATTGTTTTTCCAGGAGTGTCAATATCCCGGGATCCATCCGGCGGTGTCGCTGTTTGAGCAGCCCCGGCTGTGTTTGCTCCTGAGCCTTTGGGGCGGGAAACGTGCGGAAAAGCCGCTCATCCCGGTGCCAGGCGCAGGGATCCCACCGGATCCGCTCCTGCCGCATTCCCGGCAGCTCCAGGCACCTGTCCAATCCCATTGATCCTGCTGAGCCTTCCCAGCCTTGGCTCTTCCCAAGGTTTAGGGCAGGAGCAGAGGTCGGGAAGGGACGGAGGCGGAGCTGGAAAAGCTCCCACTGCCAGCGGCATTCCCAGTTTGGGAATGTTCCAGCGCTCAGGGCAGGAACCCCCTGAATTCCCAAGGAAAACCCTTTTAGGAGTGATTTTCCCATGGAAAAATGGATTACCTATGGAAATATCCAGGAAAAATCCGGGATCAGGCTCCTGGAAGCTCCAGCGTGGGCGGAGAGAGGCGCTGGACACAAAGAGGACCTGACAGGCCTTGGGAAGTGAAGGATTGGGATGGACATCCGGAAAAAAATCCCAGAGATCTCCGGGATGAGAGGGCAGCAGGGGCCAGGCTCGGGGACCTGGCGTCACCTGCAGAGGGAGAAGATTCCATGAAAAACCAGGAAAAACAAGCGGCAGGAAGGAGGAACCGGTGCAAAGCCAGGGATGCTCCCACGAAATGCCCGAAATATCCTAAAATCCCACTTTTTTTTGGGGAGCAGCTCTGGAGCAGTGCGGAGCCGTCCCCGCTTTTCCAAGGGGTTTTCCCTGTGTCCATCTGGATGGGAGAGGATTCCATGGGTTGGATTTGGAAAGTGCTCCAAGGGGTTTTTCCCGTTGTCCAGAGCCTCAGCCAGGTTTTTTTCGGGATTTGCACTGGAAATTTCCCCCGTGGAAGTGGCCCTGAGCATGAAATGAGGAGATTATGGAATTCTGGGGAATTTCTGGGAATTTCTGGGATTTTTTGGGAATTTCTGGGATTTTTTGGGAATTTTTGGAAATTTTTGGGAATTTTTGGGAATTTTTGGGAATTTTTAGTGCCAGGCTTGGGATCCCCCGTCCTTCCCATCTATCCCAAAAATTCCACATCCAGGCACCGATCCCGTTTTATCCCTAAACATTCCCAAAGCAGCACTTCCAACCCTTCTTCCCAAAAAACCAACCCCTCATCCGACCTCCTGGATCCCTGCAGGATAAATCGGGATTATTCCTGACTCCCCAAATCGGTGTTGAAATCCCAAATCCCGCGGAAATCCCAAATCCACTTCCCTCATCCAGGCAGGAATTTTGAGGCTCGGCTCCGACTCCTCCTCATCCCTCACCTTCTTTGGAATGGGGAATTATTTCTCCCTTTTCCCACTTTTTTTCCAGGTTTCCCCATGCCAAAGCCACCAGAGAACCGCCTCGATCCCAAAAAATCCCGTGGGAATTCATGGGCAGCTCCGACCTGGCGCCGACTCCATCCCTCACCCCCTCAATTCCAAGGAAATTCCCGTTAAAATTCCAAATTCGTTTCGAGCCTCGAGTTTTCCCTTCTTTCCCCTCCCAATTCCCCAGTTTTTCCCAGCTCCTGGGATTTTCTGGAAGCTGGAGCCGGTGGCTCCGGGAGCACGGGGATATTCCCGGCCTTTCCTCGCTCCCGCTCTTGGATTTTCCTGCTGCCTTTCCCGGCTTTTGGTCACCGGGGGATTTTCCATCCCAATCCTCCCGTTTCTTTGGTTCCCAGACCCCATTCCAGGAGGGATTTCCCTGCTCAAAAATCCCTGGAATTTGTCCGAGGAGATGTTCCATCCAAATTTCCCCCCCGGGATTCATTTCCCAGGGCGACGCTCCAGAATAAATTCCCGATTATTCCAAATTTGGCACTTTCTCCTTAAATTTGGGACTTTCTCCTGAAAATTCGGGATTTCCTGCCCAAATTTGGGACTTTACCCCCCAAATTTGGAATTTCTCCCTAAATCTGGGACTTTCTCCCTGAATTTGGGATTTCCACCTCCAATTTGGGATTTTCTCCTTAAATTTGGGACTTTCTCCCAAAAAATTTGGGACTTTGTCTGTAAATCTGGGACTTTACCCAGAAAATTTGGGATTTTCTCCCTAGATTTGGGATTTTACCCCCCAAATTCAGGATTTTCTCCCTAAATTTGGGACTTTCTCCTCCACTTTGGGATTTCCACCTCCAATTTGGGATTTTCTCCTTGAATTTGGGATTTTCTTACCCAATTTGGGACTTTCTCCCCAAAATTTGGGACTTTCTCCTTAAATCTGGGACTTTACCCCCAAAATTTGGGATTTTGTCCCTAAATTTGGGGTTTTACCCCCCAAATTCTGGATTTTCTCCTTAAATTTGGGATTTTCTTACCCAGTTTGGGACTTTCTCCTCCAGTTTGGGGCTTTCTCGGTGAATTTGGGATTTCCTCCCTAAATATGGGACTTTCTCCCCAAAATTCGGGGTTTCCTCCTAAAATTTAGGACTTTCTCCCTGAATTTGGGACTTTCTCCCAAAATTCAGGACTTCTTCCCTGAACTTGGGGTTTTCTTCTCTAATTTGGGATTTAGCACCTGGATTTGTTCTGGAAAGGTCGGGAAAAAAGAACCAAACTGGGAAATTTTCCCTTCGGGAGCCTCTTCTTGGCCCAAATTCCCATCGCCGAGGGCGGGTGGAGGAGACTCACCCGGAATGCGCTGCCCTGGATTCCGGCTGCTCCCAATGGACTGCAGGAAGGACGTTTGCACCTGGTTTTCCAGGCCGGATCGATCCCTCGGGAATCTGGGAAGGACGGGAGGGCACCAGCTCCATCCAAAAACAGGGATTGGTTTTTTTAGGGAGTGAAGGGATCCGGCTTTGCAAGGGGCAGCGGGAAAATCCTTCTTTATGAAAACATTGGGAATAATCGCCCCGGTGGATGCGCTCGGACGAGGCAGGAGCATCGTTCCCCACCGGCTCGGCTCATTCCGGCCCTTCCCAAGGCCGGGAATTCCCTGGGGCATTCCAAGGGAGCTCTCACCAGCCGTTGGATTCACAGGGAATTAAAAGCTGGGAGAAATCGGAGCGATCCGGACACGGATCCCACAATTTCCGTCGCTCCCTGTCTCCTCCGATGTCGTGGGAGCCGCCTGATGGGCCGGGAGCTGCTCCCGGGATTTGCCCGCGGAATCTGGAGGCTGCCAAGGAAGCTTTGCCTTCGGATCACAAATCCGGCTCGCAGCGTTCCGTGTTATTCCCGTTTATCCTTCTCCCACTGGATCACGGCTCAGGGCGGAGATTGTGCAGCCGGGGCTGAAATTCCCGTTGGGAAGGAGTGGAAATGTGGGAATTTTTGAAATCCTGGTTTGGTTTTGTTTTCCAAGCAGGCATCAGAGCCGCGAAATCTTTGGGAAAGAATTCCCAACTTCCCGAAAGTCCTCCCCTGCCTCATCCAGGGGTCACTCCCATCCAATGGGAGCTTCCAACCATGGAAAAAGCCCTTGGCTAAGGAAAGTGGGAATGCTGGGAAAGCTGAATTTTGGGAATGTGGAGGTTGCGGTTCTTCCATGGAAAAATGGATGGGAAGAGCCAGACTTTGGGCTCCGGCAGCCGAGGGAAAAAGTCTTGGATTGGGTCATCCTGCGACGATGGATCCGGGAATTTTTGACTCCTGGTGTTTCCGTTTTTCATGGAAAACTCCTCGTGAGGGGGGAAAATGGAGGAGCTGGAGAGGGACACCGGGATTTGGGTTGGTTTTGTCCCGGTTTTCCAGACATTGAGGGATGGGTGACTCCAAAACTTTGTCCCGGTGTTTTTTCCCCAAACAAAAGAGGATCCTGGGGTGGGATTTTAGGGGGTTTTCCATGGAATTGGCTTTTGGGGGATGGGGAACAGCCGGAATTCCAGGCTGGTGCCACCAGTCTGATCCAAACTGGTGGGATTTGATTCCCAAAAAACCTCCCTGACAGGAACCAGGCTCTGCTGGATCCATGCAAACCCCATCCAGTTAAATCCATGAATTGCAGGAATTCCTGGGTTTTCCCTCCCTTCTCCCCCTGCCTCCAATCCTGGGGGAAAATCCTGTATCCCAACCTGGCCTGTATCCCACATCCCTGTGGGTCCCTGCTCCTGGATCCCAATCCCATATCCCAACCCTGCATGCCAACCCTGCATCCCAACCCCTCCTGCATCCCACATCCCAACCCTGCATCCCACATCCCAACCGCTCCTGCATCCCATATCCCAACCCTGCATCCCACATCCCAACCCTACATCCCAACCCCTCCTGCATCCCACATCCCAATCCCATATCCCAACCCTGCATCCCACATCCCAATCCCACATCCCAACCCTGCATCCCAACCCCTCCTGCATCCCACATCCCAACCCTGCATGCCAACCCTGCATCCCATATCCCAACCCTGCATCCCACATCCCAACCCTACATCCCAACCCCTCCTGCATCCCACATCCCAATCCCACATCCCGATCCTGCATCCCACATCCCAATCCCACATCCCAACCCTGCATCCCAACCCCTCCTGCATCCCACATCCCAACCGTGCATCCCAACCCAACCCTGCATCCCAACCGTGCATCCCACATCCCAATCCCACATCCCAACCCTGCATCCCAACCCTACATCCCACATCCCAACCCTGCATCCCACATCCCAATCCTGGACCCCATATCCCAACCTTGCATCCCAACCGTGCATCCCAACCCCTCCTGCATCCCACATCCCAATCCCACATCCCAACCCTGCAGCCCACATCCCAATCCCGCCTCCCAATCCCACATCTCAATCCTGGACCCCACATCCCAACCCTGCATCCCAACCCCTCCTGCATCCCACATCCCAATCCCATATCCCAACCCCTTCTGCATCCCAACCCCTTCTGCATCCCAACCCCTCCTGCATCCCATATCCCAACCCTGCATTCCACATCCCAATCCCACATCCCAATCCTGGACCCCATATCCCAATCCCACATCCCAACCCTGCATCCCACATTCCAATCTCGCCTCCCAATCCCACATCCCGATCCTGGACCCCACATCCCAACCCTGCATCCCAACCCTGCATCCCAACCCTGCATCCCAACCACTCCTGCATCCTACATCCCAATCCTGAATCCCACATCCCAGCCCTGCATCCCACATCCCAATCCTGGACCCCATATCCCAACCCTGCATCCCAACCCCTCCTGCATCCCTGTTCCCCCCAAACCCCCGTGTCCCCATTCCTGTCACCCCTCTGCCCTTCCCCTACCCCTTCCACCCCCTCAGCTCCCAGTGCCCCCCTCACCCCCAAAATCCATCCCTGCATCCCCCCCAAATCCATCCCTGGATCCCCCTCAATCCCCCAAAATCCATCCCTGCAACCCCCAAAAATCCATCCCTGGATCCCCCTCAATCCCCCAAAATCCATCCCTGCATCCCCCCCCAAATCCATCCCTGGATCCCCCTCAATCCATCCCCCCCGGATCCCCCCTCAATCCATCCCCCTGGATCCCCCCTCAATCCACCCCCCCTGGATCCCCCTCAATCCATCCCCCCTGGATCCCCCTCAATCCATCCCCCCTGGATCCCCTCTCAATCCATCCCCCTGGATCCCCCTCAATCCCTCCCCCCTGGATCCCCCCTCAATCCACCCCCCCTGGATCCCCCTCAATCCATCCCCCGTGAATCCCCCCTCAATCCATCCCCCCTGGATCCCCCTCAATCCATCCCCCTGGATCCCCCTCAATCCATCCCCCCTGGATCCCCCCTCAATCCATCTCCCCTGGATCCCCCTCAATCCATCCCCCCTGGATCCCCCTCAATCCATCCCCCCTGGATCCCCTCTCAATCCATCCCCCTGGATCCCCCTCAATCCCTCCCCCCTGGATCCCCCCTCAATCCACCCCCCCTGGATCCCCCTCAATCCATCCCCCGTGAATCCCCCCTCAATCCATCCCCCCTGGATCCCCCTCAATCCATCCCCCTGGATCCCCCTCAATCCATCCCCCCTGGATCCCCCTCAATCCATACCCCCTGGATCCCCCCTCAATCCATCCCCCTGGATCCCCCTCAATCCATCCCCCCTGGATCCCCCTCAATCCCTCCACCCTGGATCCCCCTCAATCCCTCCCCCTGGATCCCCCTCAATCCATCCCCCCTGGATCCCCCTGAATCCCTCCCCCCTGGATCCCCCTCAATCCCTCCCCCTGGATCCCCCTCAATCCATCCCCCTGGATCCCCCTCAATCCATCCCCCCTGGATCCCCCTCAATCCCTCCACCCTGGATCCCCCTCAATCCATCCCCCCCGGATCCCCCTCAATCCCTCCCCCCCGGATCCCCCTCAATCCCTCCCCCCTGGATCCATCCCCCCGCATCCCTCCGTGATTCCCCCCCCCGCTCCATCCCCCCTCTCCCTCCCCCCTCTCTCCTCCCCGCCCCCCGCTCCATCCCGCCCCCCTCAGCCCCTCCCGGGGGCCGGGCCGGGGGCGGGCTCAGCCCGGGGGGGGCCGGGGGCGGCCGCTCAGCCCCGCTCGGCTCCGGCTGCTCCAAATCGGCTTAAGGGCGGCAGCGGCGGCGGCGGCGGCGGAGCTGCGGCCCCGGGGGGGCAGCGCCGGACAGGGCCGAGCCCCCTCCCCGGACCGAGCCCCCGGACCGGGCCGAGCCGAGCCGAGCCCGCTCCACTCCCGGACCGAACCGAGCCCCCTCCCCGGACCGAGCCCCCGGACCGGACCGAACCGAGCCGAGCCCACTCCACTCCCAGACCGAACCGAGCCCCCTCCCCGGACCGGGCCCCCTCCCGGACAGGACCGAGCCCCCTCCCCGGACCGAGCCCCCTCCCGGACCGGGCCGAGCCCCCTCCCCGGACCGAGCCCCCTCCCGGACCGGGCCGAGCCCCCTCCCCGGACCGAGCCCCCTCCCGGACCGGGCCGAGCCCCCTCTCCGGACCGAGCCCCCCTCCCGGACCGAACCGAGCCCCCTCCCGTCCCCTCCCGGACCGAACCGAGCCCCCTCCCAAACCGGGCCGAGCCCCCTCCCGGACCGAACCGAGCCCCCTCCCCGACCGGGCCGAGCCCCCTCCCCGTGCCCGGCGATGCCCGCCCGCCCCCCGGCGCGGGGGCCCCGCTGAGCCCCCTCCGCGGGCACCATGGGCACCATGAGCCCCCTGCCCCTCTGCCTCCTGCTCGGGCACCTGCGGCACCTGGCGCTGGGTGAGTGTCACCCCCCGAGGGGACAGGGACCCCCCGGGCCCGCGGGAGGGGTGGGGTGACCCCCGAACCGGGGTTCGGCGCCCCCGCCCTGGGGTTTGGGGTGATGGGGGAGGGGGGGGGCGCCCGTGGAGAGGAGAATGGGTTTGGAGCGGGGAATTGGGGTTGGTTACTGGGACGCGCGGTCTGGGGGCGTTATTGGGGCACCCCCTAACCGGGTACGGGTGTGGGAGTCATCAATGGGGCACCCCATAACCCGGCACTGGTGTGGGATCTGTGAATGGGGCACCCCATAACCGGGCACGGGTGTGGGAGTCATCAATGGGGCACCCCATGACCCGGCACTGGTGTGGGAGTCATCAATGGGGCACCCCATAACCCGGCACTGGTGTGGGATCTGTGAATGGGGCACCCCATAACCGGGCACTGGTGTGGGATCTGTTAATGGGGCACCCCATAACCCGGCACTGGTGTGGGAGCTGTTATTGGGGCACCCTATAACCGGGCACTGGTGTGGGATCTGTTATTGGGGCACCCCATAACCGGGCACGGGTGTGGGAGTCATCAATGGGGCACCCCATAACCGGGCACTGGTGTGGGATCTGTTAATGGGGCACCCCATAACCCGGCACTGGTGTGGGATCTGTTAATGGGGCACCCCATAACCGGGCACTGGTGTGAGATCTGTTAATGGGGCACCCCATAACCCGGCACTGGTGTGGGATCTGTGAATGGGGCACCCCATAACCCGGCACTGGTGTGGGATCTGTTATAGGGCACTGGTGTGGGATCTGTGAATGGGGCACCCCATAACCCGGCACTGGTGTGGGATCTGTTATAGGGCACTGGTGTGGGATCTGTTAATGGGGCACCCCATAACCCGGCACTGGGGTGGGATCTGTTATTGGGGCACCCCCTAAAGAGGAGGGTTTTAATGGGGCACCCCCTCACCCCGTGTGGGATCTGTTATTGGGGCACCCCATAACCGGGCACTGGTGTGGGATCTGTTATTGGGGCACCCCATAACCGGGCACTGGTGTGGGCGCCGTTAATGGGGTGCCGTTAATGGGGCGCCGTTAATGAGGCGCCGTTAATGAGGCGCCGTTAATGGGGCGCCGTTAATGGGGTGCCGTTCATAGGGCCCCTGCTTTGCACCCAGCAATGGGGCCCTGGGGGACCCCGGGAGAGGCCGGGGGGGTCTCATCCATGGGGCCACCCCCGTGTCCCCTTTTCCCGCTTCTCCCGGGCTCCGGCTGCGAATCCCACCCCTGCTCCAGACGGGGGGGGGGGGAATCTGTGCTCTGGGGACCCCCACGAGCTCAGTTTTGGGGGGGGTCGCAGCCCCTCCTGCTCCTTTGGGAACCCCAAACCCCGAGCAGGGAGCAGCATCCCCCAAATCCCCGCTGTGCCGGGGGATTGCAGCTGCCCGAGATCCCAAAAAACCACCCCGGGACTCCTCTCCGCTCCCCACCGCAGCCCCAAAACCGCGGCTCCGGGGAGGGGAAAACACCCGGGGAGGGAAACTTTCCCCTCCTCTCATCCCGCAGCCTCAGGAGCAGCCGTGGAATTTTATTCCGTGTCCATTTGAGGCCAATTCCCTCCTTTCCCCCCCGCCTCCCCCCCAAAATTCCCGCTCGGGGGTCTCAGGTGGCCGCTCCTTCCCGAGCCCCGGCTGCTCCCGGGAAACCGGGAGCTTTTCCAGCCTCCGGGAGCTGGAGGCGCGAGCGGAGCCTGCTCGGCATCTCCCTTTTTTTTTTTTTTGGGGGGGTTTTTAATGGACTTTTTCCTCTCCGGGAAGCGCCGGCAGCCGCTGCAGGGCGCGGGGCGGGGGAGCCTCGGCTCTGCGGGGCCGGCGCCACACAAAGGAGCCGATTCTTCCCCGGCTGCTCCCGCTCCATCCCTCCGGGATCTCCGAGCAGGAGCCCAGCCTGGATTTGGGCTCTGGCAAGAATTCCCCGCATCCCTCTTTGCCTTTCCCGCTGGGATTTGGGTCCTGCCGGGCTGCGGCTGCTGCTCCGTGCCCCCCCCCCCCGCTTTCATCCCGAGCATCCCACACGATCCCAGCATCGGGAATAAAACCCGCTCGGGAAAAGGAGGGGAGGAGGGGGGGGGAACTTGTGCCAAACCCAGCCCCGGCTCCCTCCCCTCCCCGCTCTCCTCCGCCGCCGTTTTAAGGTCACGGACAGACAATTTCCAAGGAACAACGCATCCCCCCGGCTTTTCCGTAGCTCCAGCTGTCTGTCACTGGCGCAGGGATCATTTTTCCTGCCTCTCTCCTGCTTTTTCTCGCCGCGGATCGGGCGGTTGCTCTCGTGCTGTTGATTCCGGAGCGGGGAAATCTCTGTTTGTGGGGTGGGGGGGGGTTTTTTTGGGGGGGAGGGAGGGGGGTGGAAATGGGATCAAAGTTGGTTCGTGGAGGGGCTGGAGGAGCTCGGGGAGCCCGGAGGGGTTGCGGGTTATGAAGTGATGGATGCGGCGTCGGGAATTGCTTGGATTTGGACATCCAGGAGCTGGATTTGGGCTCTCAAACCCCACAGGAACTTCGCGGCTTTGCTGGATCCCGAGGATCCGCCGTGTTCAGCATCTCCTTCCCTATGGAGGCCGCCCCTGCCCGTGCTCCTTTTGGGATTCCAACCCAACCCGGCCTGGAATTCTGCGATCCCACCCCTCGGCTGTCCCAAAAAACCCCAGCCCGAGCTCTGGTTTTGCACCACACAGCCCCAAATCCCGGCCAAATCCCGGTTTTGGGGCGCCTCCCTTTGCTCGGCGCAGCGGGGGCTGAGCTGTTCCCGGATTTCGGGGAGGCAGAGCGTTGTTCCCGAATTTCGGGGAGGCAGAGCGCTCGCCATTCCCGAATTTCCGAGGGCAGATGGCTTTTCCCTGGCTGACGGCATCCTTGGCCGGAGCCGCCGCTGTGCCCTCCCCATCCCTCTGTCCCCTCCCCAGCCCTCCGTGCCCTCCCCAGCCCGCCGGCTGAGGGATCCAAGGGATCCAAACACCGGGAAGATCCAGGTGGGCACGTCCCCAACGCGCCAATTCCCGCTGTTCATCCCCACGTTTGCCGTATGACCCCCAAATCCCTTTGGTTTTGTAGGGAATTTCGCCTGGTTTTATTGTCCCCTCGTTGACCCCCTCATCCCTGCCGCATCCCGGAGCGATCCCGCTGCCGGAGCGATCCCCAGAAACCCTCTGGAAGCACTTCCCACCCTACAAATCATCCGTGGGAAGCTTTGTTGGGCTCTCCAGCCCTTTTTTCCATCCCTCACCCGGTCAGGAAAAGCCCTTTTGTGACCCCCCAAACGGAGCTGGGCGGGATTGGGATCATTCCCGAGGTGTTTCCCAGCCCTCCGGGAGCATCACCCCTCGGATTCCAGCTTTTTTTTCTCCTTTGTCCTCGGCTCAACCTCTCCTTTTGTCCAAAAAAAAAAAACGGAAAAAAGCCGCCGGGGCCGGGGCTAAGTGGGTTAAGGAGCCGTCAGGAGGGAAAAACGAGGCCACGCGGAGGAGGCAGCGGCTGGACCATGGAAAAGGAGCCGGAGCGCCAGGAAAAGAGGCTGGGAAAGCTCCCCTCTTCCCCAAATCCATGGATTCTGGGATCAGGGCTGGCTCGTTCGCTCCCCTCCTGAAATACGGCCCCATAAAGGGCTCCTCGGGGGTTGTTTTAGGGCCGTGGCGAAGCCTCCGGGGAGGGATGAAAGTGTCGCGTTCCCGGAGATTTCCAGAGGTTTTATCCCGGTGATTTGCGTTGGCTTCTGCTTCCCACCCCCAGCCGGGAAAGGGGGAAAAAAAAAAAAAAGGGGGGGGGGAAAATCCAAGTGTTTGAAGCTTTTCAGGGATTTGTCCTTGGGGATATCCCTGAAAAATCGAGCTTGGGAAAAAAGCTCTTTGCGGTTGGGATTTTACCTGGAATTCTCTCCCCTCTCTGTTCCCCCCGAGGTTTTCCTGGCAGGGAAAACCCAGCTGACGTGGAACCCCCTGGCTGGATCCTTTTCCAACCTGGAAAAGCTGATTTTTCCTCGTTTTTGGAGGGAAAACCCAGCGTGGGGCTTTCCTCAGGGTGGTGGGAGCCACCTGCTCCTGTTTCTTTTAAATGGAAAGAGGAATTTGGTGGGAATTGTGTGGGAAAAGGAGGAGCAGGGGATGAAATCCTGCTTTAATTCACCTGTAAATCCCAAAAATCCATCCCACATTCCTGCCACCCTTTCCTAGTAACACTTTTCCCATCAAATCCCGCGTTCAGCTCTTTTTCTGGAAGTTCTTCCTGCTGTGTCCACGAATCCCGCATTTCCACGGAGCCTCTCCGGGTAAATCCAGGCCACGCAGCCCCTTCGGAAAATCCCCCTCGCTGTGCTAATTGCCCTTTCCCAATTAGCCCAATTTCCCTCTTCCCACCGGCTGCGTTTGGGAGCTGCCACTTCCAATCCAGAGCTCGGGAAAAAGCTGCGACTCCGGCAAGGATCTTCCCTCTCCTTGTGCTTTTCCAGGATAATCAACAACTTCGGGACAGGGAGACATTCCCGGCTTTATTTCTCCATGGAAAAGCTCCTGTGTTAAATCGTGGCTGCTCCCGGAGCGTTCCCAAAGATCCCCAAGCTCGGTTTGGGGGTGCTCACTCCCCAAATTCCCTTGGGATTGTTGGCATCCCCCAAAACCAAAGCTTGGGAATGTTGTAGGGTTTGGCTTGGGAATGTTGGTGCCCTTGGGCCTGGGAGAAGGAATTGGGATCCAGGTGCCGGGAGCCTGGAGATGAGCGGGCCCTGCCCTGGGCAGTTGTTAAATATTCCCAGCTCCATTCCACGGAATCCTGGGATGCTCTGGGTGGGAAGGGACCTTCAATTCCATCCCATGCCACGGGCAGGGACGGCTCCCACTATCCCAGGTGGCTCCAGCGTGGCCTTGGACATTCCCAAGGATCCAGCCACAGCTCCTCTGGGAATTCTGTGCCAGGGCCTCCCCACCCTCCCAGCCGGGAATTCCTTCCCAAAAACTCATTCCAATTTCCCCTCTGGAATTGGGGAACCATTCCCTGTGTCCTGTCACTCCAGGCCCTTTTGAACACACTTTTCCCGTCTTTTCTGTCGGCTCCTTCAGGTCCTGGAAGGCCAAAATTGCGTCAACCCAAAGCTTCTCTTCTCCGGGCTGAACATTCCCAACTCTCCCAGCTTTTCCTTGGAGCCTCCTCTGGACTCCAGCAGCTCCAGAGGGCAGAATTCCCGCTTTTCCTGCTGTGGGGTCAGCCCTGGGCTTGGGAGGTTTCCATGACCAGGTCCTTCTCCATGTGCTCATCCCAGCCGGGATCCATCCCCGGGATTGCCATGCTCCAGGTGCAGCTCCTGGTCCGGTTAAACCTCCGGAGATTCCCGTGGGCCGCTCCTGGACTTTTCCAGGTCTGGAAGCCTGGAGGCTTCTCAGGTGCCTCCAAACTCTTCCAGGTCTTGCATCCCAAATCCATGGGTGGTCCTGGAGCATCTGGATGATCCCACCAGGTGCCCTTTCCCACAGAGAGGTTTCCCATTCCCGTTTTTTCCCCATAGTCATCACCAAAAATGCTTTTTCCTGCTGGGAAATCCTTGGGATTTGGGAACGCTTGACCGACTCTCATCTCATGTTCTGGGATCTGCCAAGGAAAAGCTCTTGGGATAAGAGTGGGGTTTTAGTGAATCCAGGTATGGGAATTTGGCTGAGACGGAGCCAAGGATCTTCCCGAGGCTCTGGCAGCACTTGCCGAGGGAAAAGCTTTGCAGGGAGCTGGGAATGGAGCTGGAATCACACCCTGGAGGGCTGGGAATGGGCACAAATTCCTACCTGGAATAGGAGCAGGGGGACGAAGCAGCATCACCCCCTTGGATCCCCTAGTGATGGGATTTGGGGGATTTTCCCCACTTTTCCACGACAAATCCTTGACTTCAGCCACGCCGCGTCCGGCTCTGTGCTCAGACCCCACAGAGAGGCAAAACGAGGCAAGGAACCCCCAGATCCTGAATTTTGGGAGGCAGCTCCGGCCGTGCGAATTCCCGGCTCTGCGAGTCCCGGCGGGAGGGATGCAGCTGACGGATGGGGCTGGAATTGTTCCCAATCCAGCTGCTCTCTTTGCCCTTTTGTTTGCTTGCGGCCGCGCTGCCCGGCTCGTTCCGAACTCGTGGCTGGCGCTCCCATTCCATTCTCTCCTTCCCGCTTCTCCCCTCTTTTCTTTTTTTCCCAAAATAACCCGTCAATCACCGGCCTTGTTTTCAGCGCGTTGGGACCCGGATCCGCCGGGAATGCCAAGGGCGGGCGGATTCCAAAGGCAGCGATAATAACCCGCGGCTGTTGTTCCCTCTTTGGAATTGTTGATTTTATCCAATTAGGGATTGGGGCTCTCCAAAAGCCTTTGGATCAGGGAAGGTGCCTCGTTTCCACTCCCACCTTGGATTCAGCTCCAAGGAGGTTGGGGAAACGCCAGGAGACGCCACAATTCCCAGCGGAGGGAATGGGAACGGGGCTGTGGAGGTGGGAATGTGGCTCCACCGAGCCCTTCTCGGCCTCCGGGCCACACATTTTGGCTCCTCTGGTTCCGGGAGTGCTTTTCCATCCCGAAAATCCTGCCTGGAGCAGGGGAGGCAGGGAATTCGTTTGTCTCCTGCTCAAAGCTCCGGAATAATTTCCCATTCCTGTAATTCCTTGGTCAATTTTCTCCGGATGGGAGGGCAGAGGGGATTAAAGCCCTGCTCCACCTCCCTGTGCCCAGGGATAAATCCTGGAGCCGCTTCCCATGCAGCCAGGACAGGGAAAATGGGAGCTGGGAACCTTCCTTTGGGATGCGTCTCCTGCTTTTCCACCTCTTTGCTCCTTTCCCAAGGATCTGCAGCCACAGGGAAGGGCCGGAGCCAGGGAGATGCTCCTTGGGGGGAATTTGGGATCGGAGGGATGGGTGGGATGAAGGGTGATGGGAGGTGACACTTGGATCTGCTTCGTGGTGGTCTCCCATCCATGGAAAGGCTTTTTTTTGGGGATGAATTCCATGGATAAGCCTGGATTTATGGGTAGAACGTTGCTTTGGAGGCCGCTCGTGCTGGGCTGGTCCCAAGGTGGGATTTGCTCCTGGATCTGGGGTCTGGAAAAGAGGGAAGTGATGGAAGGGGCACTTTTGGCTGGTGATTGTCACCATGGGATGTCCCGGGATGGATTTGGGAATCTCTGGCTCTTCCCAGAAGCTGGGAACAGCAGGAGAGGGTCACAAAGGCTCCAGCTCAGCAAATTCCACCAAAATCCTCAGGATCATCCCGATTTAGGGATGAGGGGGATGTGGATGAGCTCCCTGTGAGCCTCTTGTGGAGATGTTCCCCTTCCTCATCCCGAGTTCTCCGTGGCTGCGCCTTTCCTTTGGGAAAACCCCCATGGAATGGCTGGGAATGGCCTGGGAAGGGATTTTAATGGGGTTGAAATTCCCAGCCCAGCTTTGCCCCTCTGGAGAGAGAATTCCAAAGCTTCGGCCCTCAAGGCTTTGGAAGATTCCCAGCCTGGATTCCTGGACCAGGATTTGGGATATTCCCACTGTTCTGTGGAGAATCTTCCTCCTTTTTTTAGGCCTGGCTGCCCCCGTTCCCTGCAGATGGAGCCGCACAAAGTGTGGGAACGCGAGATCCACGTGGGAACGCGGGATCCACGTGCCCGGGCTCTGCCGTCCCACCCTGCGCAGCTCCGGGAGCATCCCGAGAACCGGGGGCGGAATTTGGCTGCTTTCCTGGCTTTCCTCCTAAAAATAAACCCCGGAGTGTTGGATTGTGGGAGGAACCCGTGACTCGGAGCAGGGTGGGAGGGTTTGGGGGGCTGGGAAAGGACAAGGGGCCGAAAATATTCCCAGGGAGCTGCTGGGGAGCGGGATTTTCCATGGGGGAGGGATGGATGGAGGGATGTATGAATGGATGGATGGA
The DNA here is from genome assembly GCF_041296385.1 of Aphelocoma coerulescens. NCBI lineage: Eukaryota > Metazoa > Chordata > Aves > Passeriformes > Corvidae > Aphelocoma > Aphelocoma coerulescens. The sequence continues at coordinate 1,266,593 of NC_091034.1, forward strand.
TGGATGGATGGATGGATGGATGGATGGATGGAGGGATGGATGGATGGATGGATGGATGGATGGACACAGGGATGGATGGATGGATGGATGGATGGATGGATGGATGGATGGATGGATGGATGGATGGATGGAGGGATGGATGGATGGACACAGGAATGGATGGATGGATGGATGGATGGATGGATGGATGGATGGATGGATGGATGGATGGATGGATGGAGGGATGGATGGATGGATGGACGGACGGACGGACGGACACAGGAATGGATAAATGGATACAGACTACTGAGGAGTGGGATTTTCCATGAGGGATGCGAGGCTGGATCTGCTGCAGAGAGGGTTTTCCATGGGGGATGGAAACACTGGATCTGCTGGGGAGCGGGATTTTCCAAGTGGAGATGGACGGATAACACCGGACCCGCTGAGGACTGGGATTTTCCATGGGGGAGGGATGGATAGCGCTGGATCTGCTGGCGAGCGGGATTTTCCATGCGGGATACGAGGCTGGATCTGCTGCTGGAAAAGCACCAGGCAATGGGCACATCCCATTCCAGAAAGGATCCAAAGGATGCAATTCCCACCAGGAATGAGGGTCCCAGAGAGCCCATCCCGCATGGAAAACCCTCCAGCGCTCCGGCTCCACTCGGAGTCCTTCCCTTTGGAATTGGATAATGAGATGTTTTCCACAAACGCCGGCTCCTGGTGGCTCTTTTGAAGTTCTGTTTGCGTCTCCCTGCGTTATTCCGGCTTTTTTTTCCCTAGGGAAGTGCTTTGTGAGGAGTGGAGATTGTTGGGATTCCTCCCGAATTTCCGCCGTAATTAGCACAGGGCGTCGGAGGCGAGCGGAGCTCCGGGAAGCGCTTCCCAAATTAAACCCTCCCATCCCTGGCAATTTGCGGGGTTGTTTTTATTTAGAGCAGGAAAATCTGGGAGATTCCATGGCGGGAGAGGGAGGATTTGGACACTGGGATGGTCGGGATGCTCCCGGCACTCTTGGTTTGCATGGATCGTGCTCCGGATCTGCTCCGTGCTTCCCGGCAGGAATAAAAAAAAAATGGGAGGAAAAAATCCCGGAGTTTTTGGGCTGAAAGGATTTGATTGGGGAAAGGAGAGCCCTTCCAGCCTGGAAAATGGGAATGGAGAGCACTTCCTGCATGGAAAGTGGGAGTGGGAATGGGAAAGGAGAGCACTTCCTGCATGGAAAATGGGAATGGGAATGGGAATGGGAATGGGAATGGGAATGGGAATGGAAGGCACTTCCCACCTGGAAAACAGGAGTGGGAAGGGAGGGCACTTCCCACCTGGAGAATGGGAATGGGAACGGGAATGGGAATGGGAGGTCACTTCTTGTATGGACAATGGGCTGGGATTGGGAATGGAGAGCACTTCCAGCCTGGAAAATGGGATTGGAAATGGGAGTGGGAATGGGGGGCACTTCCAGCCTGGAAAATGGGAATGGGAATGGGAATGGGAATGGGAATGGGAATGGGAATGGGAATGGGAATGGAGAGCACTTCCAGCCTGGAAAATGGGATTGGGAATGGGAATGGGAATGGGAATAGGGGTCACTTCCCACCTGGAAAATGGGAATGAGAAGGGAGAGCACTTCCAGCCTGGAAAATGAGTTGGGAACGGAAAGGAAGGCACTTCCAGCCTGGAAAATGGGAATGGGAAGGGAGGGCTTTCCCAGCTGGAGAATAGGAATGGGAATGGGAATGGGAATGGGAATGGGAGGGCGCTTTTTGTATGGAAAATGGGCAGGGATTGGGGATGGATTGGGAATGGGAATGGGAATGGGGGGCATTTCCATCCTGGAAAATGGGAATGGGAATGGGAATGGGAATGAGAATGGAGGGCACTTCCAGCCTGGAAAATGGGAATGGGAATGGGGGGCACTTCCAGCCTGGAAAATGGGAATGAGAATGGGAATGGGAATGGGAGGGCACTTCCCACCTGGAAAATGGGCAGGGATTTGGAATGTATTGGGAATGAGAATGGGAATGGGAATGGGAATGGGAATGGGAATGGGAATGGGAATGGGAATGGAGGGCATTTCCATCCTGGAAAATGGGAATGGGAAGGGAGGGCTTTCCCAGCTGTTTAACATCCCGGGCGCTCCTCTCCGCCCCGGTGAGCAGGAAGACCTCCCACATTCCCGGCCTCTCTTCCCGCCCTCCCGGGAGCACTGAATTAAAGGAATATTGGATGATCCCACGCTTGGTTATGTTTTATTAACACGGAGCCGCGGCCTCACGGCACATCCAGAGGATCCGAGGCTCTGCCGGGTGTTTTTCCCTCTTTTCCAAGCTCTGGCTGCTGCTGTTATTCCCAATCCCACTCCTTAGGTTGGCTGGGAGGTCAGGCCGGGATCTCCTGGAAAAGGAGGGGAATTTGGGATGAAAAATGGGAATATTTGGTTTGTCTGAGGATGCTCCGTGTCCTGGTGGGACTGGGGATGGAAGCTGTGCAGCAGGAATGGGGATGGAAGCGGGAATAGGGATGGATTTGGGAAAGAGGAGTCACGGACACCACATGGAGCCATGGAAAAATCTCCTCCCAATTTTCCAGCTTTGCTCCATCTCAGGCCGATCAAGCCAGGGGTGGGAGAACCTCTGGGATGTCGGATCCGGGGGAAAAGATCCCAAAAAACTCCAGCATCCCACAAGCAGAGGTAAAGCAGGAATCAGGGCTGGGATTTTGCTCCGTCAGCCTTTGGGATCAGCGGGAAAAGCCAAACACGGATAACACTCCGGAAGTGCTGGGAGAGGGAAAGGCGTTAATTAGCACTAATTTCCCAGCGGTGCGGAGATGGATCGGGATTAAGGAAAGAGCCCTGTGGAGACGGATCAGGATTAAGGGAAGAGCCCCATGGAGATGGATCGGGATTCAGGGAAGAGCCCCGTGGAGACGGATCAGGATTAAAGGAAGAGCCCCATGGAGATGGATCGGGATTCAGGGAACAGTCCCGTGGAGATGGATTGGGATTGAGGGAAGAGCCCCATGGAGATGAATCAGGATTCAGGGAAGAGTCCTGTGGAGATGGATTGGGATTGAGGGAAGAGCCCCATAGAGATGGATCAGGATTCAGGGAAGAGCCCCGTGGAGATGGATCGGGATTCAGAGCCCTATGGAGATGGATCGGGATTGAGGGAAGAGCCCTGTGGAGACGGATCGGGATTAAGGGAAGAGCCCCATGGAGATGGATCGGGATTCAGGGAAGAGCCCCGTGGAGACGGATCAGGATTAAAGGAAGAGCCCCATGGAGATGGATCGGGATTCAGGGAACAGTCCCGTGGAGATGGATTGGGATTGAGGGAAGAGCCCCATGGAGATGGATCAGGATTCAGGGAAGAGCCCCGTGGAGATGGATCGGAATTCAGAGCCCTGTGGAGATGGATCAGGATTCAGGGAACAGCCCCGTGGAGATGGATCGGGATTCAGAGCCCCATGGAGATGGATCGGGATTGAGGGAAGAGCCCTGTGGAGACGGATCGGGATTGAGGGAAGAGCCCTGTGGAGACGGATCAGGACTAAAGGAAGAGCCCCATGGAGATGGATCGGGATTCAGGGAACATCTCCGTGGAGATGGATTGGGATTGAGGGAAGAGCCCCATGGAGATGAATCAGGATTCAGGGAAGAGCCCCGTGGAGATGGATCGGGATTCAGAGCCCTGTGGAGATGGATCAGGATTCAGGGAACAGCCCCATGGAGATGGATCAGGATTCAGGGAACAGTCCTGTGGAGACGGATCAGGATTCAGGGAACAGCCCCGTGGAGATGGATCGGGATTCAGAGCCCTGTGGAGATGGATCTGGATTCAGGGAAGAGTCCCATGGAGATGGATCGGGATTCAGGGAACAGCCCCGTGGAGGTGGATTGGGATTCAGGGAACAGCCCCACGCATCCTCTCTGTGGGAGCGGGGAAGTGTCGGGGAATCAGCGCCTGGAATCGGGGCTGGAAGAGGGAGATATCCGTTAATCCCATTAGGGACGTGGCATTACCGGGAGAGCAGAGGGATTATCAAGCACGGAGTGTGAATCCGGAGGAACAGGAGCGGCGATCGGCAATCCTGCTTTGTCCAGGGAATGGGGCTGGAGAAGACGGGAAAGGTGGAGTTGGAAGAGGCTGGAGCAGGGAGATCCTGAGGGATGGGATTGCAGCTCTCCCAAGGGATGAGGGAGAGTTTGGGATGGGGCTGGAGAGGATGGGAAAGGTGGTGTTGGAAGAGGCTGGAGCAGGGAGATCCTGAGGGATGGGAGGGATGGGGGAAGGTTTGGGATGCAGCTGCCCCTTGTCCCAGTGGCCAAGAGAGACGTCTCCAGGCCAGGGCCAAATCCCGGACCTGGGAATTCCCGTGGGAATTGTGGCTGTGAAGGAGTCTGTCCCAATAACCCAATCCATCCTTCCTTCCTTCCTTCCTTCCTTCCTTCCTTCCTTCCTTCCTTCCTTCCTTCCTTCCTTCCTTCCTTCCTTCCGAATTCCTTCCGAATTCCTTCCTTCCTTCCTTCCTTCCTTCCTTCCTTCCTTCCTTCCTTCCTTCCTTCCTTCCTTCCTTCCTTCCTTCCTTCCTTCCTTCCTTCCTTCCTTCCTTCCTTCCTTCCTTCCGAATTCCTTCCGAATTCCTTCCGAATTCCTTCCGAATTCCTTCCGAATTCCTTCCTTCCTTCCGAATTCCTTCCTTCCGAATTCCTTCCGAATTCCTTCCGAATTCCTTCCTTCCTTCCGAATTGCTTCCTTCCGAATTCCTTCCAAATTCCTTCCGAATTCCTTCCTTCCTCCCTCCCTCCCTCCCTTCCTTCCTCCCTCCCTTCCTCCCTCCCTCCCTCTCTCCCTAGAAGCCTCCGGAACATTCCCCACGGGAACACCGAGGGTTTTCCAGCAGAGCAGGGAGCCTTTGGGGCTGATCCAGCTGCCCCAGGCTCCCCCCAGGTCATTTTTTCAGGAAAAAGCCGCACATCACACCCGGAATTCCAAAATCAAAGTGGATTTTGGAGCTCCTGGGATTCCTGCCCAGACCAGGTTTATTTTCCCTCTTCCTCTGCCTGAGGTTGTGCCTTTTGGAGGAGGAGTTCAGAAGGAAAAATCCCAAAATGTCGATAGCGATGATCCCTTCCCGGCTCCTCCGTGCAGGAATCAATAGAGGGAGCAGAGATCACCTGGAGCCGACAGCGGGGAGGGAGGGGGGATCGATGGCTCCTCATTTGTCACCAATCCAAAATCTGGGATAATTGGATTTCCTGCAAGTGGAGAAATAAAGCCGGGAATTCATTAGGCGGGTCAGGGTCACCCCTTCTCCAGGGCCACCTGGGCTTGGGAAAACCCGCTTGGAATTGGTGGGAAACCCAATGGGAGCTTCCAAACCTAAATCCTCTGACTTGCCTTAATGGAATGAATGATCTTCCCTCTTTTTCCCATCCCAAGCCTGTGTCTCTCCCGATAAAGCTGGAAAAAAAAGGACTTTTAGGGAGGACTGGGAAGTTTCAGGTGGGAAAATTCCTTCCCGGGGTTATTTTTGGGAGCAGGACCACCTCTGATAACCCCCTGCTGTTATTCCAGGATGGGATTTTTTGGGATCTCCAATAACCCCTTGCTGTTACTCCAGGATTTCTTGGGATCTCCAATATCTCCTTGCTGTTATTCCAGGAATTTTTGGGATCTCCAATAACCCCTTGCTGTTATTCCAGGACGGGACTTTTTGGGATCTCCAATATCTCCTTGCTGTTACTCCAGGAATTTTTGGGATCTCCAATATCCCCCTTGCTGTTACTCCAGGATTTCTTGGGATCTCCAATAACCCCTTGCTGTTATTCCAGGGTGGGACTTTTTGAGATCTCCAATAACCCCTTACTGTTATTCCAGGAATTTCTGGGATCTCCAATAACCCCTTGCTGTTATTCCAGGAATTTTTGGGATCTCCAAAATCCCCTTGCTGTTATTCCAGGATGGAACATTTTGGGATGTCCAATATCCCCTTGCTGTTTTTCCAGGGATTTGGGGGATCTCCAATAACCTCTTGCTGTTATTCCAGGAATTTTTGGGATCTCCAATATCCCCTTGCTGTTATTCTGGGATGGGAATTTTTGGGATCTCCAATATCCCCTTGCTGTTAGTCCAGGATAGGGTTTTTTGGGATCTCCAATAACCCCTTGCTGTTACTCTGGGATGGGATTTTTTGGGATCACTGATGAGCTGGAAAAGGCCTCGCTTTCCCCTTCACAAGTGGGGAAACTGAGGCATGGAAAGACCTGGAATCATGGAATGGTTTGGGTTGGGATGGATATTAAAGCTCCTCCCATTCCACGCCTGCCATGGACAGGGACATTTTCCATAGGTTGTTATTCCAGCCTGGCCTTGGGCACTTCCAGGGATAGGAAGCAGCTCCCGGCTGCTTCCTGCTCTGTTAATTATTCTGGCTGGGATTAACTCCAGCCAGGATTAACACCCCGAGCCGCGGCTTCCCAGAATTGGCTGCTGGTGCCATAATCCTCATCCCGACAAAGGTGAAACAGCGGGAAAACCCTCGGCTGCTGCCGCCAAATCCCTCCCAAGCCATGGACTGAGCTCTGCCAGGAGTTTGGAATTTTTTCCCAATTTTCCAATCCGGTTTGGGGCTCTAACAAGGAACACCGGCTACAATCATTCCCTTTTTTCACTCTGGAATTGCATTCCCGGGATGGATTTTGCTCAGTGCCTCTGGCTGGGGATAAAATCCTTTATCCCAGGTGAGGTTTTCCATAATCCCTGTGCCCGGGGACGGCATCCAGAGGGTGCAACTTCCAGGGAGAGACTCCAGGAGGATCCGGCTGGCGGGGAACCTCTTCCCTGTCAAGATGCGGAGCTGAGCCGCTGGAAAAGGAAAGCTGGGAATTTGCTGGTGTGGGGAAAAATGCAACTTCCAATCTTTTTCAGTGCTGGATTAGGACACGGCCTCTCCTTCTCCCGCCTCACTTAATTCGGGATTAAAGCCACATCTGCACGCGGAGCTCAGATCCCGCTGTGCTTCCCGCAGAGCTGCTTGATTAAAAATCAGGGAAAAGCGGAGCAGGGGGGGAAATTTTAGCCCTGGGGCGGCTGCTAAGCCTGGAGGACACCTGGACATTCCAGCCTGGAGCGTTAATCCAGGTTAATCCAGGTGTTGAGGAGGCACCGTGCTCTGCTGGAAGGGTTTTAGGGAATGTTGAACCAATCCGGAGGCATTCCGTTGAATTTGGTGGTTGGTGGTGGCTCCTGCTTGGCAAAATTGGGATTGTAGGAAAATTCCTCGGCTGGTGATCTTGGGATTTGCTGGAGAAAGACAGAAATCCATGGGAATGGACTGGAGAGTGGGAGAGTGATCCATGGGGCAGCAGGAGGGAGCTGGAATAGAGAGAACGCGGGGAAAAGAAGGAAAAATCGGGATTTTTTTTACAGTTCTCGAGGTTCATTGGGATCTGCTGGGAAAAGGAGGAAGGAAATCTTTCCTGGGATTTATCAGCAGGAGAGAATTCCTGCCCTGCAGCCCAGACTGGGCGGTGGCAGCACTTCCGGTAGGAAAACTGAGGAAAATCCAGGAGGAAAATCCAGGAGGGAAACCCTCGGGAAATCCTGCAGGAACGGGATTTGTTTCTTTGGAAAAGGGAAAATTTGGGATGAGAGGTGGCACCTCCCGCCTGTTTGGCCTCATTTGGCCAAAATCCATTGGCTTCACCCCATGGAATGGGAATAAAATCGAGGAGTGACCGATCTGGGGGATTCTGCCTTGATTAGCTGGGCGGGGGTTGATTGGCAGCCTGTGCTGCAGGGAATCAGCCCTCATTTGCATATTTGCATAGATGCAAATGAGGGGCGCGATCTCCATTTATCAAATGAGGCGTCTCAGACCCAACCTGACCCCGAGGAATTTTTGGCTCCGGCAGCTGCTCCAACATCTGGGAAGAGGCCACGAGGTGCCGGCGGAGCCATCGCGCCAAATTAGGGATGGTGCCAGGATTTTGGGGGAATTTGGCCTGGCTGGATTAATTTTCCCACCTTTCCTGGGATGAGGCATCATTTTGGACTCTGAAAGTGCCCAAAATGATCCAAACAAAAAGAAAAATCTGGAAAAATCTGGAAAAAGCCTTAAATAATGTGGAAAAGCAACAAGAAAAATGACAGCGGAATGAGGACAAATATCCGGCTCTTCCCAAAATCCAAACCCAATGACCCATCCCAAGCTCTTCCCAAAATCCAAACGACCCATCCCAAGCTCTTCCCAAAATCACAATGACCCATCCCAAGCTCTTCCCAAAATCCCAATGATCCATCCCGAGCTCTTCCCAAAATCACAATGACCCATCCCAAGCTCTTCCCAAAATCCCAATGACCCATCCCGAGCTCTTCCCAAAATCACAATGACCCATCCCGATCTCTTCCCAAAATCCCAACAACCCATCCCGAGCTCTTCCAAAATCCTGACGATCCATCCCAAGCCCTTTGCAAAATCCCAATGATCCATCCCGAGCTCTTCCAAAATTCCAACGACCCATCCCAAGCTCTTCCCAAAATCCCAACCCAACAACCCATCCCAAGCTCTTCCAAAATCCGAATGACCCCTCCCAAGCTCCTCCAAAAATCCCAATCCAATGATCCATCCTGAGCTCTTCCGAAAATCCCAATGACCCATCCTGAGCTCTTCCTGAAATCCCAGCGACCCATTCCGAGCTCTTCCCAAAATCCCAACAACCCATCCCCCTCCACCGCTTCGAGCTGCCGTGGGAGCCCCAGTGGGACATCCAAAGTGATATTTTATGGGAATATCAGCGGGATGAAGACGTGGAGATAAAACATTCCCCCCCTCCAGCACCGCTGGGAGGCGGAGGGATTTTATGGAAACATTGGAAGTGAAAAGGGGGGGAAAATGATGACTAAAACTTCCCAGCGCTCCGATAAATGCTCCTAAACATCCTTCCCACCCGGAGATAAATATTCCATGTGTGATTTACGGCCCTGCATTCCCAGGCCGTGCCGGGGGGAGGTGGTGGCAGCCGATAAAATCCAATAAATCACTGGGAATGTCATTGAAGCCACCACATTCCTGCTGATAAGCAGCGTGGGGTGGGAAAATCCATCTTTTCCGCGCCGGCTGCGCCTCGATGGAGTTGATTTAAGGAGTTTTGGGATTGGGAGGGGTTTCCCAAGTCTTGGAAGGGTCTTGGATCCTTCTCTGTGCGTTTTCATGGAGGGAGATCCTCTTCCGAGGGGTTCGGCTTTGGGGCGGTTGGAATTTTGTCCCAAATGGAAGAAAATTCCCGTCCATCCCAGGGAAATGGTTCCAGAATCTGACTGATCCTGGTTTGCTGGTGGCTGTTGTTCCCCTCCAATCCTGTTTTTCCTCTGTTCACCCCCAAATCCTCACTTTTCCAGTATCCCTGCTTTTGTTCCATCTATCCCAGGGAGATACATCCCAAATCCAACTGATCCCGGTTTTCCGGGGGCTGTTGCTTGCCTCCAGCCCTGGTTTTCCTGCATTCGTCCTCAAACCATCACTTTTCCAGCATCCCTGGTTTTGTATCCGCTGGATTTGGCTCTTGGGATAAGCGGGATGCAATCCTTGGATCCACCATGGATTTACATCTCTGAGTATCTGGGAAATCCATGGATTTTTAGGATGGGGGACCCCCTGAACATCCAAATGACGATTCCAAGGCCATTCCAGGGGTTTGTAGCCAGGCCTGGGCTCCATCCAAGGAAAACCGTCACAGTTTTCCCTTCGAACATCCATCTTTTTCCTGGAACGCCCCATTCCCTGCGGATTTGTGCCGGAGATGTCGAACAAGCGCGAAATTGACGCCGCGGGTTGGAGCCGAGCCGGGAATGGGCTCCCTCATCCCGTGCTCCAGTGAGCCGGAACAGCTCCGAGGAGCTTGGAAAAAGTCGGATGAAGACGTTGGAGGATTTATTCCAGTCCGTGCCCAGGCCACGGAGCTGATTCCGAAGGCTCAATCCCACCCGGATTTGTTTGGCAGGAGGCGCGCGGCGAAGGCGGAGAGCGCTGGGGTTTTCCTGGGATTTATTGGGGATGGGGAAAGCTGGGCTTGAGTCACTGTGGGAAGGAAAGCGGATAGCGAAAGGTGGAAATGTGGGATGGAGGAGATGGAAAAAGGCCGGAGATGGGGGTCGGAGAGATGGGAGGGCACGGCAGCACCGGGAGGCTCCCAAATCCCAAATTCCCTGTAGCTTTTCCAGCCCCAAAATGCCCAAATTCTCACTTTCCCTCTGAAATCCTTTCTTGTGCTGACGGGGATGAAAATCCCACGGAGCCGGAATGTTTGGATGGTTTTTAGCCCAGCAGGATCCGTTTAGATCTCATTCCTCATTTCTCTGCCGCCTCTGGAGCTGCTGCCCTGGCCAGGCCAGGATCTCAGAGCTGATAAGAATCATTCCCACCCCTCCGGAAGATAAAAGGGACTCTGGAGCTCGTAATGAGGAAAAACAGGTCCGAAAATGGATTTTTTCCTGAAGATCCATCAGCACCAACCCTCGGGAAGCCCTCAGGTGGTGTTGGAGATGCTTCCCAGGGACGCAAGGACATTGGGAATCACGGCACGGAGCAAATGGGGCATGAATCCTTTTCCTTTGGACTGGGATATCTTTTCTTTGGGATGTTTTGCTTCGGAGGAATCTGGGATTTAAGGGAAAAAAAGAGAAGCTGGACAGAGGTTAAAAATTCCACCTCAACGGGATTTGGGTGTTGAAATCCTTGGGAGCTGCGTTTGGGGATTGCGCTGTGCTTTATAAAAATAGGGAATCATGGAATGGGTTGGATTGGAGGGACCTTAAATCCCATCCCATTCCCTACCACGGACAGGGACACCTTCCCCTGTCCCAGGGTGCTCCAAGCCCGAGCAGGCTTTGGACAATTCCAGGGATGGAGCAGCCTTGGCTTCTTTGGACAGAAGTGATCCATAAAAATTCCATCGTTGCGTAATTCCGAAGTGTTTTGCCCACGGAATGTGAGCGGAAGCAGCCCCCGGGGCCCGGCTGTCCCCGGCATGGAGTGGTTCCCTCACTTCATCTTCATTTAAAAGGGGCCGAGAGGCCAAAGGGGCCGCGCTCAATCCATGGATCGATCCAAAGGATCGATCCAAGCCATCGATTCCCATCGCAAAGAGCTAAGGAGGCTCGGGATACATCCATGGAATCCGGCAGAATTAATTGGGAAAAACGGACCAAGCCACGGGCTGGACATCCCCCTGCTCATTCCATACATTTTCTCCGGATCCTTTAAAATTTGGGAGCCGCTTTGGTCCAGCAGCCGCCCCTACGGAATAATTCCAGATCCAGCTGCGGAATTGTTCCCTCCCACTTATGGAAATGAGGCAGGGAAGTGGCTCCTAATGAGATGTTTGTGAGGGAAGAGGAATTTTAATTACCGGCTCTTAATTGTCTGCTCGGCCCGTTAATATCCCATTTTCCCGGGATTGATGCCATTCGCTCCCTGCCAGCCTGGGCTCCTCCTCGCCCGGGGGTGACGCCAACTTTCCCGGGTTTATTTTAGGGAATGCGCACGTTTCCCAAAAGCCAGGATAATTTTTGGGAAGGCAGTGGAGGGGTTGGGGATGTTTAACCCCGCTGGCGCTTGTCTGGTGGAATTTTGGGAAGCAAAGCTGGATATCCAAGGCAAACTCAGCGCGAGGCTCCCCCAATCCGTTTTTCCCCCTTCCCGAAGGCCCGTTTTCCTTGGAAGCACGGCGCCGACTCCGGCTGTCACATCCCATTCCCTGGCTGGTGTTAAACCCGTGTCAAACGCTTATTCCCGTTTAAATAAAAAATCAAACCCCAGCGCAGCTTTCCAGGAGGAAAAGCTCCGGATTCAGCAAAATTTGACCGGTCAGGATGGGGCCAGCCGGGAATTCTTCACCCTTGGAGCCCTCCAGGGTTAACGAGGAGAGGCAGAGCCTTATTCCGACCGTAAATAGTCCTGGAATGTCATAAATAAGGCATGGCCGGAGCCGGGAAGGGAGAGGGAAGGAATTTGCTGCGTTCTCAGGAACAACTGGAGCTGCTGAATTTTTCATGAACAAGATGTTGCAAAGTGCCGCCAGTCAGGGCGCGTTCGGTTCACGCGGATCCGCGGGTGACATCCCTGGATCTGCCACGGCCACGGACATTCCAACCCCTCCGGTCGGGAATTTGCAGCAGGAGCATTCCTGGCTTTTTCCAGCGGGGTTTGCACCCCTTTAGATCCCACCTCAAGGGGGAAAACGTCTCCTGGTCTCCTTAAATCCTTGGAATTGCGGGAGATCCGCCCGTTGAGGGAGTGCTGGTGTCTGTTTTCCCGGTTCCTTCCTGGTTTTCTCATCCCATCCCAGCTTGGAAAAGGGAGGTGGAGGAATGGGAGGGAATTATGGATAAGGCCCGTTAATCACTGGCTAATTAAAATGTCGAGGTGTTCACGTTGTCACCAGCTCCTCAAGGATGCCGGGGACATTCCAGAGGGGGATGGAGCCACTGGATTCCAAGAATCCCTTCCCCTGGCTCCATCCTGAGCTCCTGCTCCGCTCGGATCAGTTGCCGCTTCCAAGGACCATTCCTAAAAGGATGGGGATGGGTTGGACTCTGGGGACATGGAAAGGGGGAAAATCCATCCTCAGCTGGGGCTGCCCCATCCCGGGATTTGTCCAAGGTTGGATGGGGCTTGGAGAAATCTGGGATAGCGGGAGGACTCCCTGCCCATGGAATGGGATGAGCTTTAAGGTCCCTTCCAATCCAAACCATTCCAGGATTCCATGGGCTTGGAGTCAGATTTTTTGGGAAGCGCAGGGAGGTAAGAAATCCGGGATTTCGATTTATATCAATAAATAAATGTTGGATTTCGATGTGGGTTGGAAGGAATCGGGAGCCTGGGGAAGACATGGAAGGGGCTCCTGTGGTGCTGGGATTCCTTGGAAAGCTCCGTCACTCCAAGGCCTCCAGGCCTTTCCTTGGCAGATTCCCACCCATCCATTCCCTCGCCCCCCTGCTCCCCAGGAACCTCAGCCTACGGGGGATTCCGGCCACTGGCCATTCCCATGGGGCACCGGACTGTGTTTGTGGGCAGAAATCCCCATGGGATGCTGGAAAGGGCTGGGAATGGGGTTTTTATCCAGCATCCCACACTTCCAGGGCTGGAGCAATTCCTGCCTCATCCCTGGGAGCTCTTTTGTAATTGGAAGCACCGAGCTTGTTCCGATGTTCTCCTTTATTAGCGCGTCACTCCCAATTTCAAAGGACATTTCCTTTATCCCTCCCTTCCCCCTCTCCTCGCCCACTTCCCTTTTCCCTTTTTTTTCTAATTCCCCTGAAACTGAATGGGGCCAGAATTCCCAGCGATTGCCGGCAAAAATATCCTCTCCTCCCCAGGGATGCAATCTAATCAGAGGGATGAATTTCCAGAGGACTGAATCTGATCCGGGGGAGGCCCGGCCTGGCTTTCTCTGGAAAATCTCGGATTGAAAAGAGCAAAGGGGAAGCGGAGCGAGGCTGAGAAGGGGATGCTGATAAGGGGATGATGATAAGGGGTTGCTGATAACGCGAGGGATGATGGAAATTTGGGATGGGCTCCTCCTTTGGAGCCTTTTCAGAAGAGTTCTTCCCATCCGGCAGTTCCGTCACCGCTGCCGCTTTGTTCTCCACAGTAAATCCCAAAAAAAAGAGAGCAGAGCGAGGCTGATAAGGGGACACTGATAAGGGGATGCTGATAACACGAGGGATGATGGAAATATGGGATGGGCTCCTCCTTTGGAGCCCTTTCGGAAGAGTTCTTCCCATCCAGCAGTTCCGTCACCGCTGCCGCCTTGTTCTCCGCAGAAAATCCCGAAAAAAAGAGAGCAGAGTGGGGCTGAGAAAGGGACACTGATAAGGGGATGCTGATAAGGGGATGATGATAAGGGGATGCTGATAACGCGAGGGATGATGGAAATTTGGGATGGGCTCCTCCTTTGGAGCCCTTTCAGAAGAGTTCTTCCTATCCGGCAGTTCCGTCACCGCTGCCGCTTTGTTCTCCGCAGAAAATCCCAAAAAAAGAGAGCAGAGTGAGGCTGAGAAGGGGACGCTGATAAGGGGATGCTGATAAGGGGATGCTGATAAGGGGATGCTGGTAATGAGAGGGATGATGGAAATTTGGGATGGGCTCCTCCTTTGGAGCCCTTTCAGAAGAGTTCTTCCCATCCGGCAGTTCTGTCACCGCTGCCACTTTGTTCTCTGCAGAAAATCCCGGAAAAAAGAGAGCAGAGTGAGGCTGAGAAAGGGACACTGATAAGGGGATGCTGATAATGGGGTGCTGATAAGGGGATGATGATAAGGGGATGCTGATAACGCCAGGGATGATGGAAATTTGGGATGGGCTCCTCCTTTGGAGCCCTTTGGGAAGAGTTCTTCCCATCCAGCAGTTCCCGTCACCGCTGCTGCTTTGTTCTCCACAGTAAATCCCGAAAAAAGGGAGCCGAGGGAGGCTCTGGAGCAGCGCTGACACCTCGCAGTTGTTCCCTGTCGGGAAGCGAAGGGAAGGGGAGGATGAGGGATGGGATTCGCACGTCAGCCGCAGCCAAACAGCGGGATTTGGACGGCTCCATCTGGATCCCTGCTTTATTTTCCAGCTCCTGGCTTTGTTTTCCCGGTTTTCCCCCTCCCCTCCACGCATCCTTGGCCGGCTCCTGTGGGGACGCGGCATCTGTTTCCCTCTCCCTCCTTCTTTTCCACAACTTCTGGGATGGTTTTGTTCTGGATTTGAGGAGCATTTGGATTTTCCCCTTCCCTGCCCTTCCAGGCATCAGCTTTCCGTGGGATCCTCATCCCACGGCACTGGAGCAATAAATCCTGGGGCTCCAGAGCTTTGGCTTTTCCACGCGGGAAAAGCTCGGGAGCATCCTGTGGTTCTACTCTGGTGTTTAAGGCCCAGCCAAGCCAGAATTCCCAGGAATACAGGTGGAAGCTGCTCCCGTTGCCAGCTCCGAGTGGTTTTCCAGCACATGGAGGGAGCAGAGGGGGAAAATATTCCCATTTTGGGGGGTTTTTCTTGGCCACCCAGAAGATGCAGGTCAGGGATGGGTTTGGAGGGCGATTTCCTTGGAAAAATGCTTGGATGGGTGGGTTTGCTGCGTGGGAGTGGCTGGGGCCACCCCAAACTTGGTGCTTTTTGACTTTAAAAATCCACCAAAAATCAGGGAATGGCCCAAACACCACCTTGGCTGGACCGGGATGGGGATGGTTCTGCTTCCCATGGAAGTGCATGGGTCTGGAAGGGAATAATGTGGGAAGAGGGATGGAAAACATCTGGGAATGCTGCTCTGGGAACTCCTGGATCCCATGGACAGGAGGGAAAATCCAGACTTTGCTGGGGATGGGGATGGGGATGGGGATGGGGATGGGGATGGGGATGGGGATGGGGATGGGGATGGGAATGGGAATGGGAATGGGAATGGGAATGGGAATGGGAATGGGGATGGGATGGGGATGGGAATGGGGATGGGGAAGGGGATGGGGATGGGGATGGTTCCTCTTCCCATGGAAGTGCACAGGTCTGGAAGGGAATAACGTGGGAAGAGGGATGCAAAACATCTGGGAATGCTGCTCTGGGAACTCCAGGATCTCCACACCCCACAGGCACCAGGGAAAATCCAATCTCCACTCCGGCTTTGCCGGTTCCTCCCCAGCTCCCGTTAATCTCCCGTTGATCCGGGGGCAGGCGGGAGCTGGGATCCCACCCGGAGGCTCCCGCTCCGTGGAAAGGCGAGAGCTTTTCCGCCCTCATCCCGATTTCCTTGCGGCGGCTCCTGCTGTGCTGCCAAGGATTTGCTCATCCCCCCGCTGCTTTTCCGTGCCTGTTGCTCATCCCGGCGTTCGGAAATGTCAAAAGCCGAGCGAGGGGAATCGGGGCAGCCGGAGAGACCTCGGCTGCCCTTCCTCCATCCATCCTCCTCCTCCTTTTCTTCCTCCTTCCCTATCCCTGCCTTTTCCATCCACAAAGCCCCGAATCCGAGGGCCCCTCGTGCAGCCTTGGCAGTCGCAGGGAATTAATCCCCGCTTTAGGAACAAAAATAAACCCTGGACAGGCTGGAGAGGCTGGAAAGGCACCGGCCGCAGACGGACAGGGAATGTTGGCCAGGATTTTGGTGGCTCCCAGTGAGGAGAACCAGGATTCCGGGATGCAGCATCGAAATTCCGTCATTCCCAGCATCATTCGGGGCTGAAAAGGCATTTAACCCTCAGCCCTACTCCCGAAAAATCCCAAAAAATCCACTTTTCCCCCATATTTCCTTGTGCAGAGCTGCTCCTGCAGCCCCCCCAAAAGCAGCACAAAACGGGATTTTCCGGCTTTATCCCGGTATTCAATATTCCAGGCCATGCTGCCCTGCTGCCGCAGCCGGCACGTGTTCCCGGAGCGTGTTCTCCCGCAGGTCGTGCCTGGGATTTATGGCACAAACACCTCCAAGTTGTTTTACAAGGAATGCTGAGCCTCGGATCACTGCCTGGGAGGCACCAAAAATCCCGGGAATTCACCTTCCCCCCTTTCCCAGGGCACCTTCCACAAAGGAATCTCTGAAATCCAGCCCCGTTTCCAAACCTGCTCCTGTTTTCCCGACTTTTTCTCGGCTGTTTTCCCACCTGGTGCAAGGAGTGGTTAAAAAAACTGGGAATTTAGGGTGGGTGAGGGGTTTTTTTTGGGATGTCCTGGTGTCAAACAGGGAAGGATGCTGAGGCAAGGCTGGGATTTTCCAGGCTCTCAATCCATCATCTCCCAACAGCTGCAGGAAAGGCAGGAAAATAAACTGAGAATGCAACTGCTCCCTGTTCCCCTGCTCCCGATTTCCCAGCAAATTGAGGGGAAAGAGGGAAAAAAGGGATGGATGGAGCTGGCCAGGCTCAGATTTTCCCTCTGGAGCAAGGATGGATCCGGCATCCGGCGGTGGGGAGACGGGGAAGGAGCTGGGAAACCGCCGGGTGGGGGTTGTGCAGCCTCTGGGGAAGCTGTTGGACCCATTCCCATTGGGAATGAGGAATTTGGGAAGTTTTATGGAAGCCCAGGGGAGAGAACCAATGAGGGGCAGACGATGGGAAAACCAGCAAGGATGGGAATTTGCAGTGGGAATGGCGGTTGCTGGGATTTTCCCGAATTCAGGAAGGATTTCCTTCCGTTTGGATTTTTTGGGATGGCTGGGAGAAGCCCAAATCCATCCCAGCGAGGGGTCAGGACTTGGCTGGGCTTTCCCTGGGATACAACAGCGCCGTTAATCCATGAAACCCTTGGAAAACAGCATTTGAACCCCCGCTCCGAACTTCCCTGGAGCTCAGGTCACTTTTCCTGCCTTTTTTTCCCGCTTTTCCAGCCTATCTGACCGTCAGCATCGAGCCCCTGCCTCCGGTGGTGGTGGGAGACGCCGTGACCCTGAAATGCAACTTCAAAACCGACGGGAAAATGCGGGAGATCGTCTGGTACCGGGTGAGCTGCGACGCCTCGGGAATGGGAACGCGGAGCCAGGCCGGCCTCGGGAGCAGGAGGTCAAGGGCGGATGAGGCAGGAAAAGCAGCCGGAGCTCCGGCTGATGGGAATGTCAATTCCAGGGAGGAGGGAGGCAGCGGGGACGGCCTTGGAAACCACGGTGGGGAGGGATGGGGGATGGCTTTGGAAAAGGGAATTTGGAGGCCGGGTTTATTCGGGAATGAGGGGGTTTGGAAGCTGGGTTTATTTGGGAATGAGGGATTTGGAGGCTGGGTTTATTTGGGAAAGGAAGGATTTGGAGGCTGGGTTTATTTGGGAATGAGGGGATTTGGAAGCTGGGTTTATTTGGGAAAGGAAGGATTTGGAGGCCAGTTTTATTTGGGAAAGGAAGGATTTGGAGGATGGTTTTATTTGGGAATGAGGGGATTTGGAAGCTGGGTTTATTTGGGAAAGGAAGGATTTGGAGGCCAGTTTTATTTGGGAAAGGAAGGATTTGGAGGATGGTTTTATTTGGGAAAGGAAGGATTTGAAGGATGGTTTTATTTGGGAATGAGAGAATTTTGAGGCTGGTTTTATCCGGGAAAGTGGAAATTTGGAGGCCGGGTTTATTTGGGAATGAGGGGATTTGGAGGCGGGAGCTGCCCCTGGATCACCACTCCTGAGCCTTGATCCAGCCTCAGGTTCACCAATCCTGAGCTTTCTCCAGGAAAACTGGGGATAAACTGCCAACCACAAATGGTTTTATCCAAGAACACGTGAAGTTTTCCAGGGAAAACTGCTGGAAGAGGCAAAGAAAGGGCGTGGCATCGGATGGAGCAGCTGGGAATGTTTTTCCTTGGATTTCCCATCCTGTTCCTGCTCCCTGAACAAGGAGCAGCCCTTTCTCCATTCCCAGGTTTTTAAATAGGGAAAGGAGCTCTCGGGACGGATACAAATCTGGCTGTTGGAATGTGATGTGTGCACGGAAACATTTCCATGGGATCTGGGATGGATTTTCCTATAATTATTTATGGATGGACATGGATAAATGCTGGACAGGGCATTCAGGCAGGGAACAGAACCCCAAACCCGTCCCAAATCCCAAATTCCAGCTGCGAATTGGCTCCGTTGCCCTCTTTTTTTAGGGAGGAATTTTTTCCGCCGGCTCCACCGTCTCCGCCAGGTTTTTCCTTCCCTTTTCCACTCGGTAATATTGGATTAACCCACTTTCCCGGGAGCTGGGGCTGGATTTGCATAATCCCCCCTGCGAGGAGGGACGCGGGAGCGGCCGATGCTCTGGAGCAAATGATGCTCCGAGAAACCTCGGCGGGAACGGGAAGGGATAAAATATTCCAGCTTTTATTTTTATCCCTGTGAATCCCCCCTTTCTTCCAGGGTTTTTTATTCCTCCTTCCCTCTTGCTCCTTTCCCAGGGAGCTTCCTGGATTTGGGAAGTTGCGTTTTTCATGGAGCATCTCAGGATTTGCCCAATTCCTTCCTGGTTTTAAGGTTTTTTTCCCGTTTTTGCCCCGCCTTGTCTCACTCCTGGACTTTCGCAGCTTCCCGAAGCTCCAGCGGCAGCTCCCGGGTGCTGGAGGTGACGGATGGATCCGGGAGTGCCGGGGCGGATCTGCCGGAGCTGCGGAGTTCTGTTTATTCCGCTTGTAAATCATGGGAATGTGGCTCCGGAGCGCTGGATTGGGGTCACGCGGGGCTCCTCTTTCCCATGGTTTATTGGACAGGGAGCAGAGGGAGCTCCTGGAGTTGGAGGGATCTGAGCTGCTCCAGGCGGGAAGGGGGAGGGAAAAGGGGGAGAGAGGTGGAAAAGTCAATGGCGGCGCTTGGGTGGGGAATGGAGGGGGGAATAAACCCTGGGATGGATCCATAACCCATGGGATGGGTGTATAACATATGGGATGGATCCATAACCCAGGGATGGATCCCTAACCCATGGGGTGGATCCGTAACCCTGGGATGGATCCGTAACCCATGGGATGGGTGTATAACATATGGGATGGATCCATAACCCAGGGATGGATCCATAACCCATGGGGTGGATCTGTAACCCTGGGATGGATCCATAACCCTGGGATGGTTCTGTAACCCTGGGATGGATCCACAATCTATGGGATGGATCCGTAAGCCATGGGATGGATCCGTAACCCTGGGATGGATCTGTAACCCTGGGATGGATCCATAACCCTGGGATGGATCTGTCACCCCTGGGGTGGATCCATAACCCATGGGAAGGATCTGTAACCATGGGATGGATCTGTAAGCCCTGGGATGGATCCATAACCCTGGGATGGATCTGTCACCCCTGGGATGGATCTGTCACCCCTGGGGTGGATCCACAATCTATGGGATGGATCCATAACCCAGGGATGGATCCATAACCCTGGGATGGATCTGTCACCCCTGGGGTGGATCCACAATCAATGGGATGGATCTGTAACCCATGGGATGGATCTGTAACCCTGGGATGGATCTGTAACCCTGGAATGAATCCATAACCTATGGGATGGATCTGTAACCCATGGGATGGATCTGTAACCCATGGGATGGATCCCTAACCCTGGGATGGATCTGTAACCCATGGGATGGATCCCTAACCCTGGGATGGATCCCTAACCCTGGGATGGATCTGTAACCCATGGGATGGATCCCTAACCCTGGGATGGATCCCTAACCCTGGGATGGATCCCTAACCCTGGGTTGGATCCATAACCTATGGGATGGATCCATAACCCTGGGATGGATCCGTAACCCACGGGCTGGGTGTATAACATATGGGATGGATCCGTAACCCCTGGGATGGATCCATAACCCTGGGATACATCCATAACCTATGGGATACATCCATAACCCACAGGATGCATCCATAACCTATGGGATACATCCATAACCTATGGGACGGATCTGTAACCCTGGGATGGGTGTACAAGCTATGGGATGGATTCATATCCCATGGGATGCATCCATAACCCACAGGATACATCCATAACCTATGGGATACATCCATAACCCACAGGATGCATCCATAACCCACAGGATACATCCATAACCTATGGGATACATCCATAACCCACAGGATGCATCCATAACCCACAGGATACATCCATAACCTATGGGATACATCCATAACCCACAGGATGCATCCATAACCCACAGGATGCATCCATAACCTATGGGACAGATCTGTAACCCTGGGATGGGTGTACAAGCTATGGGATGGATTCATATCCCATGGGATGCATCCATAACCCACAGGATACATCCATAACCTATGGGATACGTCCATAACCTATGGAATACATCCATAACCCATGGGATGCATCCATAACCCACAGGATACATCCATAACCTATGGGATACGTCCATAACCTATGGGATACATCCATAACCCACAGGATGCATCCATAACCCAGAGGATGCATCCATAACCTATGGGATACGTCCATAACCTATGGAATACATCCATAACCCACAGGATACATCCATAACCCATGGGATGCATCCATAACCCACAGGACACATCCATAACCCATGGGATGCATTCATAACCCACGGGACGAATCCATAACCCACCGGGTACATCCATAACCCACGTTATGAATCCCTAAGTCCCGCGTGGGTGATCCCATCGGGATCTGTGCACTCCGAGGCCAAGGAGCCTCTTCCCACAGGTGAAACCCCACGGAGAAGCCCCAGAGTGCAGCCAGCACCCACAATTCCAGCAATTCCCCTGGATTCCCCAGGGATGAGGGACAGGGAGAGGTTCCTCCCACTGGGAAACCCCTCCGCCGCTGGAATGCAGCCAATTTTAGCATTCCCGGGATGAGCAAAGGGGATTTTTCCCGGAATAAACAGGAACACATCCCACAGGCAGAGGCGTTAATTAACATCCAACAATCCCAACACCTCCGGAAGGTGTGATGTTCCCGGGAACAGGTGCGAACACGGATCTGCACCTGGAGAGCTCCCGAAAAAGCCTTGGCAGGAGATGGGGGTGGCGGAATCCGTGCGAACGAACTCGGAGTGAGGCCGGGAAGACCTGGAGCTGTTCCTTGGCTCCTGACGCCGGCATCTCCGGGGTTGTGCCATATCCTGAGGTGGCTCCAGGCATTCCCGAGGTGGCTTCAGGTGGGAATGTTACCTCCAAGTGGGAATGTGGCCGGTGACACCGATAAAGTCCCGGCCTGCAGCAGCACCGGTTCCAAGTGGAGCAGCAGAGCCAAGGGAAGGACACCCAAATTCCAAACCCTTCCCATGCCATTCAGTGCTGCTGGGAATGCCCAGAGCCTCCAAAATTTGGGAATTAGCTCAGGAGGAGACACCAGAATGCCGCTTTTTCCCCTCTCGCTCCCAGAAATTCCACATTTTCCGGCCAGCCCCACTCAGTCCGATCCGTGCGGGGATTTCCAACCCCACTTCCCTTCCGGGGACAACTTGAGTTTTATGGATGAGAAGGAATTCCCTAAAAATGGAGCAGAGCTGCTGATGGAGAGCTTTCCGGCCAGCAGCTCCTGGAGGACTGGCTGGTGCCATCCATCTCCAAGAGGAGAATTTATTTGGAATGCTGTGAATTCCTCATGCTCGGGGAGAAAAGGCTGGGAGCATCCACAGAATTTATGGAGCTCTTTATTCCCAAGGCATTGCTCCAGCTCGGGAGAGGCAGCGGAAAACAGGGATGTGCCTCCCAAAATTGCACAACTCTCCCATGAAATGTTGATTTGCTCATTCCCAAGGTTTTTGGGATGCTGGAAAAGGGCAGTGGGTGATCCCTTTGGGATGTGGGGCTCGTTTTGGGACCAAACCAGCAAGGATCGGGCAAAGGAATCAGCTCCTCTGGATTTTGGGAAGGGGAATGTGGCGTTGGGGGCTCGGAGCAAGGTGGGATTGGTGGTCTGGGAGGCTCGGGATGGGAGCTGGATTTCAGCTGGATGTGGATTCTCCAGGGAATGGGCAGGAAAAAGCCTAAATCCGGGGTTTTCCAGGATAACGACTTTTTCACGGTGGCTGTGATTTTCCAGGGAATGGGCAGGAAAAAGCCTAAATCCAGGGTTTTCCAGGATAACAACTTTTTCCTGGTGGCTGTGATTTTCCAGGGAATGGTCAAGGGAGGCAGGAAAAACCAAACTCTGGAGTTTTCCAGGACAATGAGTTTTTCCCGGTGGCTCTGACGTGGACACCGCAGACGGCCCCAACACCAGGAGCGCTGCAGCTGCTCCAGGGAATTTTCCCTCTTTCCAGAGCAATTTTCCGTTTGCTTGGAGAAAGGGCATCCATCGATCCAGCCCCGGGACACGGAGCCTGGACCAGATCCCAATTCCGGCCCTTTCCAACCCCTCCCAAATCGCTCCCTTCATCCCGCATCCATCACTTCCAGATGGTTTTGGATCCTTTGGGCATCCCGGAGGGAGGCTCTGGGATTTTAATGGATTTCGGGAATCGTGAATGTTCGGGTCAGCATGGAGGGGAGGGCGGGAGCTGCCTCTGGAACAGCCAGGTTTTGTCGGGAATGGGATTTTTCCTGGGGTTTCTGAATAATGCGGGAAGCAGCCTCGGGCCTGGAATGTGTTCCTGCATCCCTTTTCCCCTTTTTCTGACATTCCTGGATGTGGAGACATCCGTTGGGACCGGAACCGTGGGATGCTGCCCGATTCTCCTCCTTTTTTGGTTCCCAGCAGGCAAAAGTTGGGCTGCAAATTCCTATGGAGCTCCTCTTCCCCAAAAAAAACGCCCCCGGGGCATGGATAAAAGGCTGGAATTAGGGCTGATCCCAGGAGAGAGACAGTTCCTGAGGGGCCTTTTCCTGGGAGCCTTCAACTCCCTGTGATTCCCTCAGGGATGCGGCTCTTCCCCGGGCTCTGAATCCTAAGGGAATGTCAGGGGTCCCAATTCCAGAGGGTGATTCCAGAGGTGTTTTCCCACTCCTATGCTTGGATGGAGGAGGATTTGGGCCCACATCTGTCCAGATGTGCTGGGGAAATCCCATGGCTGCAAATTCCCAATCCATGGGCACCAACTCCACCATTCCCAGTGCTTCCCACCCTAAAGGAATCCCTAAAATCCCTTTGGATACACAAAGAGCTTCTCCATCCCCGAGCGGCTCCCAGGTTTCTCCTCAAACCCAAAGAAAAGTCAGGAAAAATCCTCAGAAAATTCCCTGGAAAATTCCCCTGGTTCCTGGGGCCGGAGATTTACAACTCCCATCATTTTTCCCACTTTTCTTTATCCCACATCGGTGCCCGGGTGGAATTTGTTTCCCATAAAAGCCTCAGCCTGGGATAATAAATGGGAAGAGGTTTTTTAGTGATGGATTTTTTCCCTCCTTTTCGGCCGCTTTTTGCCATGAAAAAAAGTGGGAAAATAGGAAATCGGGAATAACGGCGGAATTTTGCCCGAGTGTTGGGTGAGGAAATGGGGTTTTGGCCTCAGGAAATGTTGGATTTGGGGATTAAATCCCAAAATCTGCTGCTGCTCCTGGTTTATTTTCAAAAATGGGAATTTTAACTCTGCTGGATCTGAGCTGGTTTAGCCCCAAAATTCCCATTTTCCTCCTTATTTTTCCACTAAAACTCCTCCTCAAAAGCAGGGAAGATAAATCCAGAGGTGTTGGGGGAACAAAAGTCCTGAAAGGAGACGTTTCCCATTTAAAAATGACAATTCCTGGCTGGAAAACGAAGCCGGCGATGGAATAATGGCGTCGAAAACGTGGATTTTGATTTTCATCTCAGCAGGGGCATCATAAATCCATAAATCCCAGCCTTAAAGGTCCTGGGATTCTATGGAAAAATGTGAAAATCGTGATTTAATAGAAATAGAAATAAAATAGAAATAGAAATAGAAATATAGAAACAGAAATAGAAATAGAAATAGAAATAGAAATAGAAATAGAAATAGAAATAGAAATAGAAATAGAAGTAACAAGTAAAAATCAAAATTTAAAATATATATATAATTCTAATTTAAATATTTAAATGTGCTGCATCAAAATATTAAGTTAATTGTATTTACAATGTTCACTATAAATATATTAAAATTCAAATCTCTTCAAATCCAAATAAATACGAACATATAAAAACGATGTTAAAGTGCAAATAAATAAATTCATTTTATTATTAACACTAATACCTCAATCAATGTATTCAAATCGAAACAAATTTATTCAAATTCTCCCAATAAAACCCCTTCGAAATATTCATCAACGGGCCCAAAATTGCCCAAATTCCCAAACTCGGGACACTGGGATTGTTTCCTGCAGGTCACTGACGGCGGCACCATCAAGCAGAAGATCTTCACCTTCGATGCCATGTTTTCCACCAACTTTTCCCAGATGGAAAACTACCGGAAGCGGGAAGACCTGGTTTACCAATCCACCGTGCGGTGAGTCCCTGTTTCCCGTTTAATGCCAATTTTTTTGGAATTTCTTCCCTCTTTTTGGTGCTGTTGAAGAGATTCCGGCAAAACCCACCCCCCCCATCCAAGGGGTGTTCCCGTTTTCCTGCTGATCCGCAGGGAAAAAGCAGAAAAATGGGGATTTCTAGAGGTGGGAATTGGGCGGAGAAATCCAAAGCTTGGGAAAATCAGGAAAAACAGATCCATATTTATTTCTGAAACAGGCACGGGAGCTTCTCCTTGCTTTTATTCCAAGTGGGAATTACTTCCAGAAATTCCAGGTTTATTCCTGATCCCACACCTGCTCCATTCCTGCTGCTCTAAAACCAACAGTGGAGCTTGGAAAAAAGGTCAGGAGAAGCTTAATCCAAGGGGAAAAAACTGGGATGAAATATTCCTTCCTCACGGCTTCTTCCCAGCCTCGTTTCCTTGGGAAATGAGAATTTTCTAATTGGATTTTCCCAGCTCGTTTTTCCTGGTGGGAGGTAAGGAAAATTCCAGATGTGGTGGGGGAAAACTGGGATTTTCTCCAGCTGTGGGAAGTTTTCCACCCGGAAATATCCAGGAATGGCTTGGAAAGGGCTGGGCCTGGCTCATCCCATGGGATGAGCGGGTGGGAAGTGGGAAATTCTTCCTAATCCTTTGGAATTGGAAAATTTTTAGGGGATTTTTCTGTTTGGGGAAGGTTTTGGCGGCTCCAGGCAGGAATTTCCCATTCCCTGACTCCAGGGCTGCTTTCTGGCTTCCCCTTGGATTTGACCATCACTCACCTCCAGCCAGGAACACCAGGAAAATCAGGGAATTAAACCGGATTAAAACATTCCCTGTGCCTACGGTGGGAATTCACAGGATGAGGAATCCAACATTCCCTGTGCACGGAGAGAGGGATTGGGAGCACCCCTAGAGCAGGGAATAAGGAATCCAACATTCCCTGTGCACGGAGAGAGGGATTGGGAACATCCCTGGAATGGGGAACAAGGAATCCAACATTCCCTGTGCACAGAGAGAGGAATTGGGAACATCCCTGGAATGGGGGACAAGGAATCCAACATTCCCTGTGCAAGGAGAGAGGGATTGGGAACATCCCTAGAGCAGGGAATAAGGAATGCAACATTCCCTGTGCATGGAGAGAGGAATTGGGAACATCCCTGGAATGGGGGACAAGGAATCCAACATTCCCTGTGCATGGAGAGAGGGATTGGGAACATCCCTGGAGCAGGAACAAGGAATCCAACATTTCCTGTGCACAGAGAGAGGAATTGGGAACATCCCTGGAATGGGGGATAAGGAATCCAACATTCCCTGTGCACAGAGAGAGGAATTGGGAACATCCCTGGAATGGGGGACAAGGAATCCAACATTCCCTGTGCACAGAGAGAGGAATTGGGAACATCCCTGGAATGGGGGACAAGGAATCCAACATTCCCTGTGCACAGAGAGAGGGATTGGGAACATCCCTGGAATGGGGGATAAGGAATCCAACATTCCCTGTGCACAGAACAAAGGATCAGGAGCATCCCTGGAGCAGGGATAAGGATTCCAACATTCCTTGGTCATGGAATATTTCCCTGACGCGATGACGAAAAGCCGCGGATTTTTTGGGCTCCGTTTCCCTCCCTTTCCCCGCACGTTGTAGAACCAATGGAATTTGGGAGCAGAAAATTCCCTCGCCCAAGCACCGGGCACTTGAAAGCCTCAGGAACAGCCGGGAAATCGGGAGATGTCGGTGGGAAAAGGCTTCTCACGCCATCACCTTTTTTTCCAAGGAAAACAGGAACCGGCCTGGGGACAAGGAGACCATTCCCAGGCAGAGCCGGTTTTCCCAATCCTTGCCTTTTTTTGGGAAGGTCCTGCCTGATTTGGGCTCTCCGGAAGAGCTGGAGCAAGCCCGGGAAGGGTTTGGAGATGGATGGGGCACTTCCCAACCCAAATTTTTCTTCCTGCTCATTCTCCCTTTGTTTTTCCATCTATTTATTCTTTTCTTTGGGAATCTTTGCCATGGCTCGGGCACAGCCGGAGCCATCCCAAGGAGCGTTATCCCAGGAGGAGCCGTCCTTATCAGCGTTATCCCGATCCTTATCAGCATTACCCCGGCCTTATCTGCATTATCCCGGTCCTTATCAGCGTTATCCTGAGTGGAGCCGGCCTTATCAGTGTTATCCTGGTCCTTATCAGCTTTATCCCGGGAGAAGCTGGATTCTCAACGTTTTCCCGGTTCCTTATCAGCGTTTTCCCCGTTCCTTATCAGCGTTTTCCCGGTCCTTATCAGCGTTATCCCGAGTGGAACTCTCCCAGGGATCGTTATCCCGGGAGGAGCCGCCCTTATCAGCATTTTCCCGCTCCTTATCAGCATTTTCCCAGTCCTTATCAGCGTTTTCCGGTTCCTTTCCATCCCGGTTTAGGGCCGTGAAGAGCAAAACCGGGAGAGATCCAATCCCTCCAATCCCGTTTTATTTTCCCCCTTCCCTTGATTCAAATCCCACCCTCGTCCTGCAGTGTCGCTTTCTGAATTCCCAAATCCCTTTTTTCCCACGTTCCCAACTTTGTGGGGCAGGTTATTCCCGGTCTCCCATCCTCGGGAATACCAAACCGATTTGCAAATCCAAAGGGATCCTTCCGAAAGGGCCGGAGAGGGATCAGAGCTGCTCCGAATCGGGAGATTCCCGATCCATGCGTGGATAATCGGAGGCTGGAACAGATGGTGGAGGCGCGGTTGGAAGCGTTGTATCCATGGAAAGGAGGGAATGCTCACTTCCAGGGAGGCTCCTTGGAGCGGGAAAGCAGCCAGGGGCTGGGAGAAGGGAAAAGCAGAGCCGGAATCACCCCAGAAGGGAAATTTCCCCAGAGCGGGATCTTTAAACTGCTCCATGAGGGAATTTCTCCCGTCCTCATGGGATGGATGAGGTGGGATGAGGCTGCCGGAGAGGAGGGATGGATCCCTTGACTGGAAAATGGGAATGCTGCCGGGTGGAAGGTGGAATTCTGCTGGAAAGGCAGGATGAGGCTTCCGGATGGTGGGGTGGGATACCGGTCCCAACTGGAAAAGTGGGATGCTTCCAGCTGGACAGGTGGGATAATGCTCCCGACCGGAAAGGCCGGATGTTTCCAGTTGGTGGGGTGGGATAACGGTCCCGACTGGAAAGGCGGGATGCTTCCAGCTGGAGAGGTGGGATGGGATGGGATGATGCTGCCTGGAAATGTGGGATGCTTCCAGCTGGAGAGGTGGGATGGGATGATGCTGCCTGGAAATGTGGGATGCTCCCAGCTGGAAAGGTGGGATGGGATGATGCTGCCTGGAAAGGCGGGATGCTCCCAGCTGGAGAGGTGGGATGGGATGATGCTGCCTGGAAATGTGGGATGCTTCCAGCTGGAGAGGTGGGATGGGATGATGCTGCCTGGAAATGTGGGATGCACCCAGCTGGAGGGGTGGGATGGGATGATGCTGCCTGGAAAGGCGGGATGCTCCCAGCTGGAGAGGTGGGATGATGTTTCCAGCCAGGGAGGTGGGAAGTCACAGACCGGAAAGGCGGGATGGGAGCAGCTGGAGAGGTGGGATGGGATGATGCTGCCTGGAAATGTGGGATGCTCCCATCTGGAGAGGTGGGATGGGAGGATTCTGCCCGGAAAGGCAGGATGATCCCAGCTGGAAAAGCAGGATGGTGCTGCCAGCCGGGGAGGTGGGATGGCGCCAATGGCGTGGTGGGATGGGATGGTGCCAGCTGGAGAAGCGGGATGGTGCTGCTGACTGGAAAAAATGGGATGCTGCTGGCCAGAAAGGTGGGATTCTCTTGTCCAAAAAAGTGGGATTCTGGCGACCAGAAAAATGGGATTCTGGAGATCAGAGTTGTGGGATGCTGAGGATCAGAAAGGTGGGATTCTGAGGACCAGTAAAGTGGGATGCTGAGGACCAAAAACGTGGGATTCTGGGGACCAAAAAAGTAGGATACTGAGGATCAGAAATGTGGGATTCTGGGGACCGGAAAAGTGGGATATTGAGGATCAAAAAGGTGGGATGCTGAGGACCAGTAAAGTGGGATGCTGCTGACCAACAGGGTGGGATTGTCTGGTCCAAAAAAGTGGGATACTGAGGATCAGAAAGGTGGGTTTTTGAGGACAGAAAAGTGGGATTCTGGGGACCCGAAAAATGGGATTCTGGAGATCAGAGTTGTGGGATGCTGAGGATCAGAAAGGTGGGATTCCAGGGATCAGAAAGGTGGGATGTTGAGGATCAGAAAGGTGGGATTCTGAGGACCAACAAGGTGGGATTCTCTGGACCAAAAACGTGGGATTCTGGGGACCAAAAAAGCAGGATACTGAGGATGAGAAAAGTGGGATTCCGGGGATCAGAAAGATGGGATGTTGAGGAGCAAAAAATGGGATGCTGAGGACCAACACGGTGGGATTGTCTGGTCCAAAAAAGTGGGATACTGAGGATCAGAAAAATGGGATTCCGAGGATCAGAAATGTGGGGTGTTAAGGATCGGAAAAGTGGGATTCTGGGGGCCGGAAAAGTGGGATTTTAGGGACTGGAAAGGTGGGATGCTGCTGACCAGGGAGCCGGGATGCTGCCCATGAGCGAAGTGACCTCTGTGCAGCCTCCCGAGCATTCCCAGCTCCAGCAGCTCCGATTCTTTGGCACAACTCCTCTCCCGTTTTCCCCATGTCTATCCAAAGCCTCCGGATAAAAGGAGGATTGACGAGCGCTCCGGGGTCACTTGGAATTTGGGATTTGCTGTTTTCCCTCCCCTTCCACGTTGCTGTGCTGGGGTGGCCTGGCAGGTCCGGTGCCGAGGTTTTCCGTCAGCGCTCCGTGGTCACGGATTTGTGCCTTTCCCTCCCATCCACTTCTCTTCCAATAATGCAATTCCTTCCCCTCGGAGGAGCTGTCAGTGCCGGTGAATTCCGGCTGCTAAAGCATTCCCGACCTCCTCCTGCTGCCTTTGGAGTTATTAGGAGTTTATTGATCCCTGTGCAACGCTGCGGTATCCGGGTGCTGACCGCTGAATCCCACGGGAAAACGGGATGGGGATGGAGTGGTGAGTGCTGTCCCTCCTCCACAGCCTTCCCGAGGTCCGGATTTCGGACAACGGTCCCTACGAGTGCCACGTGGGGATCTACGACCGAGCCACGCGGGAGAAGGTGGTGCTGGCCTCCGGGAATGTGTTCCTGAACGTGATGGGTGAGCGTCGGGATCGGGATCACGGGGAAAATCACTGCGGGGTCTCCGGGTGTGGGGACAGCAGGGATTGGGATCGTTCTGCCATCCTCAGGGATGGGGTGGGGGTGGGGATGGGGATGGGAATGGGGATGGGGATGGGATGGGAATGAGGATGGGGATGGGAATGGGAATGGGGATGGGGATGGGGATGGGGACGGGAAAGGGGGAATGGGATGGGGATGGGGATGGGGATGGGGATGGGGATGGGGATGGGGATGGGAATGGGAATGGGAATGGGAATGGGGATGGGAATAGGAACGGGAATGGGGATGGGGATGGGGATGGGGATGGGGATGGGAATGGGAATGGGAAAGGGGGAAGGGGATGGGGATGAGGATGGGGATGGGGATGGGAATGGGGATGGGAATGGGAATGGGAATGGGGAAGGGGATGGGGATGGGGATGGGAATGGGGAAGGGGATGGGGATGGGAATGGGGATGGGAATGGGGATAGGGTGGGGATGGGGACAGGGAAGGGGATAGGAATGGGAATGGAGATGGGGATGGGGTGGAGAAGGGGTGGAGAAGGGGGATGTTGAAGGGGATAGGATGGGAATGGGAATGGGAATGGGAATGGGAATGGGGGTGGGAATAGGGATAGGAATAGGGATGGGAATGGGAATGGGGGTGGGAATAGGGATGGGAATAGGGATGGGAATGGGATGGGGAAGGGGGATGGGAATGGGGATGGGAATGGGGAAGGGAATGGGGATGGGAATGGGGAAGGGAATGGGGATGGGGATGGGGAAGGGGATGGGGATGGGATGGGAATGGGGATGGGGATGGGAATGGGAATGGGAATGGGGACAGGGAAGGGGATGGGGATGAGGATGGGGATGGGGATGGGAATGGGGACAAAGACGGGGACGGGCATGAGGGTGAGGATGGTGTGGGGAGAGGGATGAGGATGCCCATGGGGATGGGAGCGGATATGAAGATGGGAATGGGACAAGGATAGGGATAGGGATAGGGATAGGGATAGGGATAGGGATAGGGATAGGGATAGGGATAGGGATAGGGATAGGAAGGAGAATGGGGAATGGGATGAACATGAGGTGTAGGACGGCCATGGGAGTGGGTGCTGGGATTGGAATGGGAATGGAAATGGGGACAGAAATGGGAATGGAAAAGGGGATGGAGATGAAAATGAGGACGAGGATGGGGAGAGGGAGGAGGATGCCCATGGGGATGAGGATGGGGATGAAGTTGGGGATGGGACAAGGATGGAGATGGGACAAGGATGGGGGTGAGGACAGGACAAGGAGAGGAACAGGGATTAGGATGGGGAATGGATTGAAAATGGGGATGGGAATGGCAGCAAAGATGGGCACGGGAATGGGGACAAGGATGAGAATGGGGATGAGGGAGAGGATCGGGAGGTTGGTGAGGATGAGGATGAGGATGAGGATGAGGATGAGGATGAGGATGAGGATGAGGATGAGGATGAGGATGGGACAGGGGTGTTGAGGACTCCATGCTGACCTCCTGCCTCTGCCCCGGCAGCTCCCCCGACGTCCATCTCGGTGCTGGCTGCCGACACCCCGGCACCCTTCAGCCGCTACCAGGCGCAGAACTTCACCCTGGTGTGCGTGGTGTCCGGCGGGAAGCCCGCGCCGCTGGTGAGCTCCGGGCGGGATCATCCCTCCCACGGACGCGTGGAATAACCAAACACCCCTCCTCCATAAAATCCACCAGATCCATGTGCTGTTCCACCAGGCAAAGCCCGCTCGCCAAATCCCATCTTTCCACGGAGACTGCGGGAAGGAGTTCCATCCATAGGGCCGCCGGCGACGTCCCCGCCGCGCTCACTGTCCCTTTTATCCCCTCCAGGTGTACTTCAAGCGGGATGGGGAGCCCATTGAGGCCACCCCGCTACCGGAGCCGCCGGTCGGCGCCGGGAGCTGGGGCCCCCGCAACCTCCTGCACCGCGACCTGGACGACACCAAGGTGCCGAAATCCCTGGCAGCCGACGGCGAGCTGGGAATGGGAAACCCCTTCCCCACGGCGGATCCGCCGCGGGGGCTGGCGGCCGAGCGGGATTCCGTGACGGAAAGCATTCCCGAGACGGTGGTGAGCCGGGAATTCCCGCGCTGGGTGCACATGGCCGAGCCCATCTATTACTTCCGGCACACGCACGCGCCCGTCAGCGACGGCACCGTCGAGGCCAGGGCCACCCTCACGTGGACCCTGAACCCCCAGATCGACAACGAGGCCCTGTTCAGCTGCGAGGTCAAGCACCCGGCGCTCTCCATGCCCATGCAGTCCGAGGTCACGCTCGGTAAGCCGATGGATTTGGGCCTTTTCCCGGGTTTTCGGCACGTTTGTCATTTTTTGGGAATATTTTTCCATTTTTTTCTTAGCTTTCTCCTTTTCATTTTTTTAGTTTTTGTCTCCATTTTTTGGCTTTTTTTCCCCTTTTTTTGGGTATTTTCGCATTTTTTGGCCTTTTTTCCCCGTTTTTTTGCCTTTTTTCCCCCCATTTGTTTGCTTGGTTTTTCATTTGTTTTCCTTTTTTCCTTTTCATTTTTTGGCTTTTCTTGCCATTTTTTGGCCTGCTTTCCCTTTTTTTTGCTTTTTCCTTATTTTTTTTGCTTCTTTGAGAATTTGTTTTCCTTTTTTCCTTTCATTTTTTGGCTTTTCTTCCCATTTTTTGCCCATTTTTTCCATTTTTTTTCCCCTTTTTCCAATATTTTGCCCTTTTTTCCCATTTTTTGCCCTTTTTCCCATTTTTTGGCTTTCCCCCCATTTTTTGGCCTTTTTCCCCCCCCCCCCCCCATTTTTCCTGGCCTTTTCCCCAGTTTTTTTTTCTTTTAATTCCACTTTTTTTTTACTTTCCTAGCACTCACTTTTCTCTCCTTTTGTCCTTTTCCTTTTCTTTTGGGGGTTCTCAGTCACGTGGGAATCGCGTGGGGCTGCAGCGGGATAGAGGTGGTGATGCCAAGGCTCCACAAAAGTTGGGATGAGAGGAGGGAATTTCGGGCATCCATCAGGCAGGAGAAGGGATTTTCCCAGTGTTCCCCCCCCCCCCCCCCCCCCAACCACAGGTGATGTTTAGGGTGGGGTTTGTGGGATAAAAAGGATTTTTGGGGAATCTGTGTCGGGATGAGCAGGAAGGGGGTGCTGGCACTGAGGAGTGTCACCTCCACCCGTCGCAGTCCCAGGAGATCCAAGGACATCCCATGACCCTTGTTGGCCATCACGAAGCTCATCCCAGTGGGAATTGCCGGGCAGGGAATTCCCAGGTTGGCTCCTGCCTGTGGGGCTTGCGAGGCCCCAGCTGTGAGAGGGGGATGGGATTGAAGGCAGGGAATTCGGCTCCCCACATTCCCAGGCCCCTGGAAGAGCGGAAGCTCCTCAGGTGACCATGGGATCCAGGGAATCGGGTCCTTCTCCACCTGGGGCTCCCCTACCCTCTCCTGGCTCCCATTGGAAGAGGCAGAGCTCTCCACGGGGGTTTTCCAGCCTCAGGACACTCCTCTGGAAAGGCTCTCCCAGCCTCGAGCCAGGCGGAGCAGCCTGAGCTTTGCTCCTGGCCAAGTGGAGCACTTGGCTCCTCATCATCTCCTGGAGAGCTTCTCCTCCTTGGCTTCCCGATGTCTCCTCATTAAATCTCTTCCCCAGCATCCAAAACCTACGGAAATCCTGCATTTTCCCACCTTCTGGAGCTCGGCAGGTTTAGATCTGAGGCCGAGACCTCGTGGCTTTGCTGCTCTTGCCCAGGAGGTCCAAGACCTGGATTGGCAAAGCTCAGTCCATATTGTCCCCTGTCCCCAAATCCAGGGCTCTCCTTGTCCCTGGAGGTGTCCCTGCAGCTCCACTCCCGTTTTTTGGGCACCATCCCAGCAGATCCTCGTTGACCGCTCCCCTATATCCATAGTATAAACACGCACACTATAAATAAATATAAAATATATATTCCCAATGAAAGATAAGATATTCCCAAGAAAAGTTGCATTAAACCCAACACCAGCCCCTTCCCTCGCTCCCCAAAGCTGCCTTTTGGTCTCGTGGTGGGATCATCTTCAGCCCATCCCACCCAGTCCTGCTCCAGAGGGCCAGGTCCCACATGGATAGAGCAGTGGGGTGTCCAGGAAGAGCATCCCGGGCAGGGATGGCCATTCCAAGGGCAAGTGTCCACCACTACAGCTCTCCGGTGGCTCTTTGTCTCTCTGTGTCGTGCCGGGTTCGTGTCCGGGTTCCTTTTGTCCCATCCATGGCAAAGCCTGGATGGACAATGGGTGACAAACCCAAAGCACAACCTCCCTCCTGCCCATTTCGCCTTCTCCTCCCATGAAAGTCCAGGCAGCTCCGGGGATGTCCCATCCCACTCCAGGCCCAGCAGGGACATCCACAGAGCCCCAGGTGGAAGCAGGAGCAGACCCTGCGTGGTGTCCGTCCATCAGTGCAGATGAGCATCCCGAGTCTGGCATGGGAAAAAGGATTCCCTGGTTTTTCCCCACTGTGCTCGGGATTTGTGCCAGCCAGGCTTTGGGGTTGTCTCCAGTGCGAATGGCACCTGGGTGGGACTCACCAAGGTCACGTTTTTTGGGAATGTGTCTCTGATGTGTCCATCTCCATGGCTTCAAACCAGCCTGATCCTTCTTGGCCATTTTTTTCCAGCAGAGAAGGGCTTGGTAGGGAAATAACTCCTTCCCATCAATCCATCCCATCCTAGCCATCCATCAGCCTCACACTTCTCCCGTTCTCCCGCCCCGGGGGGTCCTTCCCTCCCTGTCCATCCGTCATTCCGGTGTCACTCAGCCTGCCCATCCATCACCAAGCCGTCACCCCCCCGGGCTGCCACCCCTCACCGGGATCATCCATCAAAGCCTCGTTAACCCCGCCAAGGGCACTCCCGGCACCGGGAATGTCGAGTGGCGCTGACGGCTCTTCCCGTCCCCTTCCCGTGCAGTTGCTCCCAAGGGCCCGAAGATCACGATGACCCCGACGAGGGCCCACGTGGGGGATACGGTGCGGATCCTGGTGCAGGGCTTCCAGGTCAGCATTCCCACGGCTGCAGGGGCCAATGGACAGCCGCCATCCGAGGTTTTATGGGCTTGGCTTGGTGGCCTTGGTGGCGTCACCGTCCCTTTGTTGGGATGGGTTGGCCGAAGTTGTGGCGGTTCCATCCTGGAAGTGTCCAAGGACAGGTTGGGTGGGGCTTGGAGTAACCTGGGATAGTGGAAGGTGTCCCTGCCTGTCACAGGGGGTGGGATGGGATGAGCTTAAAAGGTCCCTTCTAACCCAAGCCCAGGCTCAGACCCAAATGTGGACTCAAACCCAAACTCAAACCCAAACCTAAACTCAAACTCAAACCCAAACTCAAACCCAAACCTAAACTCAAACTCAAACCCAAACCCAACCCCAAAATCATACCCAAACCTAAACCCAAACCCAAAACCAAACTCAAACCCAAACTCAAACCCAAGCCCAAAATCAAACCCAAACCCAAATGCAGACTCAAACCCAAACTGAATCCCAAGCCCAAACCCAAACTCAGACTCAAACCTAAACCCAAACCCAAACTCAAACCCAAACCCAAAATCAAACCCAAACTCAAACCCAAACCCAAACTCAAACCAAAACCCAAAACCAAATGCAGACTCAAATCCAAACTGAATCCCAAACACAAACCCAAACTCAGACTCAAACCCAAACCCAGACCCAAACTCAACCCCAAACCCAGATGCAGACTCAAACACAAACTGAACCCCAAGCCCAAACCCAAACTCAAACTCAGACTCAGACCTAAACCCAAACTCAAACCCAGACCCAAACTCAGATGCAGCCTCAAACACAAACTGAATCCCAAACCCAAACCCAGACCCAAACTCAACCCCAAACCCAGATGCAGACTCAAACACAAACTGAATCCCAAGCCCAAACCCAAACTCACTCAGACTCAAACCTAAACCCAAACTCAAACTCAAACCCAAACTCAAACCCAAACTCAAACCCAAACCCAAAATCAAACCCAAACTCAAACCCAAACCCAAACCCAAACTCAAACCAAAACCCAAACCCAATGCAGACTCAAACACAGAATCCCAAACCCAGACCCAAACTGAAACCCAAACCCAGACCCAAACTCAAACCCAAACTCAACCCCAAATTCAGATGCAGCCTCAAACACAAACTGAATCCCAAACCCAAACCCAGACCCAAACTCAAACCCAAACCCAGACCCAAACTCAAACACAAACTGAGATGCAGACTCAAACACAAACTGAATCCCAAACCTAAACCCAAACCCAGTCCCAAATTCAACCCCAACCCCATCCCCAAGCCGGATTTGATGATTTAATCTCCAGCTTGGCTCCCTCCCCACTCCCCCTCGGCCCGTCCCTCTCCCCGCAGAACGAGGTGTTCCCGGAGCCGCTGTTCACGTGGACGCGGGTGGGCAGCCGGCTCCTGGACGGCAGCGCGGAGCACGACGGGAAGGAGCTGGTGCTGGAGCGGGTCCCGGCCGAGCTCAACGGCTCCATGTACCGCTGCACCGCCCAGAACCCGCTGGGCTCCACCGACACCCACACGCGCCTCATCGTCTTCGGTAGGGTGACGCCGCGGCCCCACCGCCCCCTCCACGGGTCCCCACTCGGCTTCTCCCCCCTAAAATTGTCTCTCTGCTCTTTGTTTCCCCATAGAAAACCCGAATATTCCCAGAGGACCAGAAGACTCCAACGGTGAGTGGTGCTGGTGGCACCGGGATTTCCATGGGAATGCTGGGGGACGGAAGGGCTGGGCACGGAGGGTCCGGCCTTGCCTTGGTCCAGAACCTGGGCCACCTCTTCTTGCTTTGTCCCAAGCCCTTTCCCATCCCTCCTTGCCTCATTCCAAGCCCTTTCCCATCCCTCCTCATCTCACTCCAAGCCGTCATCCATCCCTCCTTGCCTTGTCCCAAACCCTTTCCCATCTCTCCTCGCCTCATCCCAAGCCTTTTCGATCCCTCCTTGCCTCATTCCAAGCCCTTTCCCATCTCTCCTCGCCTCATCCCAAGCCTTCTCGATCCCTCCTTGCCTCATTCCAAGCCCTTTCCCATCCCTCCTTGCCTCACTCCAAGCCATTTCCCATCCTTCCTTGCCTCATTCCAAGCCCTTTCCCGTCTCTCCTCATCTCACTCCAAGCCGTCATCCATCTCTCCTTGCCTCACCCCAAACCCTTTCCCATCCCTCCTTGCCTCATTCCAAGCCCTTTCCCATCCCTCCTTGCCTTATTCCAAGCCCTTTCCCATCTCTCCTCGCCTCATCCCAAGCCATTTCCCCTCCCTCCTTGCTTCATTCCAGGCCTTTTCCCATCTCTCCTCACCTCATTCCAAGCCCTTTTCCACCTCTCCTCACCTCACCCCAAGCCCATGCCCACTCCTCCTTGCCCACTTCCAAATCCTTTCCCATCTCTCCTCGCCTCATTCCAAGTCCTTTCCCATCTCCTTGCCTCATTCCATACCCTCTCCTGTGTCCTCAGGGATATTCTCACACCAAAGTGACCCCAAAGGTGCTCCCACCCCATCCCTCACCCCCACCCGACCCCACCCAACCCCCAGACCCAGTTTAGGTGGGGGGATCCCCCTCCAAAACTTTGGTGCCCCCATCCTGCTCCAAACCCGGCGTCAGGAAGTGGATCCATGAACTCCCGATCCCTTTTTCCCTCCCCTCCAGGTTCACTTCCCGGCCACTGCGGCTTCAGATTCGTTTTGGCGCTCACCCTGACAGTGATCCTGGAGCTCACGTGAAGCTTCGCCACCTCCTCCTCCTCCATCCGGCTCCTCCCGGCATTCCCAGCTCCGGCCATCGGCTCTCCCGCTCTTTTTTTTTCTATACTCTCGACAGTCTCGGTCTCTTTCCGTGTCTTGGCTTCTTCAGACAATTCAATTAAAGGGAAAAAGGAAAACCTCTTCTGGGAGAAGGTTGTAACTCATGTTTTACCTGTGCTGGGATTCCCAGCTCCATCTCGGGGTTCCCAGACCTGTCTCAGGATTCCCAGCTCCGTCTCGGGGTTCCCAGCTCCGTCTCGGGGTTCTCAGCACTGTCTTGGGATTCCCAGCTCCGTCTCAGGGTTCCCAGACCTGTCTCAGGGTTCCCAGACCTGTCTCAGGGTTCCCAGATCTGTCTTGGGGTTCCCAGCTCCATCTCGGGGGTCCCGGCACCATCTCGAGGTTCCCAGCTCCATCTCGGGGTTCCCAGCAGCGTCTTGGGAATCCCAGTTCCATCTCAGGGTTCCCAGATCTGCCTTGGGATTCCCAGCTCCGTCTCAGAGTTCCCAGATCTGTCTTGGGGTTCCCAGCACCATCCTGGGGGCTTCACAAGGTCTTGGCAGGAGGGGCAGGAGGATTTTAGGTTTCAAGGACCAAATTTTCTCTGGAAAAACCCAGTTGCATCATTCCCACCACCCCGAGACGCTCCAAGTCTCATCTCCCCGGGGTGAGGACCCGCACACATCCCCAGCCCTCCTGAGGCCACGGAGGCGGCGCCGGGAGCCCAAAAGTCGTGGATCACTGGGTTTATCCGGTGGAATTCTGGCTGTGCCGGGAATCAGGGCCGTGTACGCCACTTGTCCCGGGCTGGCTGAGGAATGACAAGTGACAGGAGGCTCCCAGCCCCAAATGTCAGCGCTCACACTTGAGTGGGCAGCGCGTCCCGTCGGCACCGGGGCCCCTCCTGGCCAGCTGTCCCCATGGAAACGCGCCGGATCCCGGCCATTCCCGCTGTCCCCCATCCCGGGGTGGCGACAATCCTGCTGTGGGATGGCTCCTGGAAAAATCCCGGTGGTTTTGTCCCAATCCTGGCTGCTTCTCCTCACTGTGGAGCATCCAGCTGTGAGCCGGAATCCCTGGGGAGCAGATATGGGATGGGGTAAAAGATCCCAAGGATGGGGCGCTTCCAAGGCTTTTCCTCTGGGAACTCCTAATCCTGTAGGATTATCCAGCGGCCGTGTGACGCCTCATCTTCCCAAAGCCCCGCACGAGAGCTAAGCGTCATTATTACCATGATGATTAATTATTATTAAGCAGATTCCAGCCCTTCCCCGCTCCGTTGCCAAGCTCGCCGCTTTCCCAGCCTCGGAGGAGCCGAACAAACCCACGGCAGCTCCGGAGCATCTTCCCATACAAAATCCCAGAGTTTTAGGATTTGGATTGGGAGCAAAAGGATCGGGACTGGCCGGGATGTGTGGGAGGATCAGCAGCTCTGCTTCCATCCCGAAGGAACGGCATCCGAGCATCCCGATCCCATCGGAGCTGCACTTTCACTCTGCGGATGAGAAGAAAGTCCTGGTTTTTTCCAGAGGAAGCATCGTTTCTTCGGGAATTCTCCCTGCCTCAGTTTCCCCCCCATGCTCTGGAGAGCCTCTCCCATGGATCTTTCTCACCTTCCTCATGGATTGGAGCCGCTCCAGGGGCCTCATCCCGCCATAATTAAACAACCACCAGGATTAAACAACCATTGGACCTCCTCGCTTGGAAAAACCAGCATTTCCATGGAAAAACGAGCATTTCCAGACTTCATTTAAATGCAAATGTGGTGGGTTTAGCCCAGAGCTGTGGAAATGAGGAGCATTCCTGGAACCATGGAAATGAGGAGTGATTCCAGCAGCGGAGCCACCACTGGCTCCGCTCGGTGCCATCTCGGGAGCACCGGGATGTCCCCATCCAGCGGCTGGGACAGGAACACCTGGCTCGGTGGGCCTGCATCCCAAATCCACCCCGATTCGGGATGCTCAGCTCTTCTCCCAGGGATTCCGGCGTGGATGGATCAGCCAGAGGTTGGGACCTTCCCTGGGCCGGCACAGACAAAGATGAGTGAAGGGATTTGGGAGTTTCCTCTCATTTTGGGGCAGAGCTGCTGCCTGTTTTCTCCAATTTGTCCCAAAACGAGGGGCACAAAGGGATTCCATCCCACCATCCCACCCCAAAAACGAGGGGCACAAAGGGATTCCATCCCACCCCAAAACAAGGGGCACAAATAGATTCCATCCCACCATCCCACCCCAAAACGAGGGCCACAAAGGGATTCCATCCCACCCCAAAAACGAGGGGCACAAAGGGATTCCATCCCACCATCCCACCCCAAAAACGAGGGGCACAAAGGGATTCCATGCCGCCCCAAAACGAGGGGCACAAAGGGATTCCATCCCACCATCCCACCCCAAAACATGGGGCACAAAGGGATTCCATCCCCCCATCCCACCCCAAAACGTGAGGCACAAAGGGATTCCATCCCACCCCAAAAACGAGGGGCACAAAGGGATTCCATCCCACCCCAAAAACGAGGGGCACAAAGGGATTCCATCCCACCCCAAAACGAGGGGCACAAAGGGATTCCATCCCACCCCAAAAACGAGGGGCACAAAGGGATTCCATGCCGCCCCAAAACGTGGGGCACAAAGGGATTCCATCCCACCCCAAAACGAGGGGCACAAAGGGATTCCATCCCACCATCCCACCCCAAAAACGAGGGGCACAAAGGGATTCCATCCCACCATCCCACCCCAAAAACAAGGGGCACAACAGGGATTCCATCCCACCATCCCACCCCAAAACGAGGGGCACAAAGGGATTCCATCCCACCCCAAAAACGAGGGGCACAAAGGGATTCCATCCCACCATCCCACCCCAAAAACGAGGGGCACAAAGGGATTCCATGCCGCCCCAAAACGAGGGGCACAAAGGGATTCCATCCCACCATCCCACCCCAAAACATGGGGCACAAAGGGATTCCATCCCCCCATCCCACCCCAAAACGTGAGGCACAAAGGGATTCCATCCCACCCCAAAAACGTGGGGCACAAAGGGATTCCATCCCCCCATCCCACCCCAAAACGAGGGGCACAAAGGGATTCCATCCCACCATCCCACACCAAAACGAGGGGCACAAAGGGATTCCATCCCACCCCAAAAACGAGGGGCACAAAGGGATTCCATGCCGCCCCAAAACGTGGGGCACAAAGGGATTCCATCCCACCCCAAAACGAGGGGCACAAAGGGATTCCATCCCACCATCCCACCCCAAAACGTGGGGCACAAAGGGATTCCATCCCACCCCAAAACGTGGGGCACAAAGGGATTCCATCCCACCATCCCACCCCAAAAACGAGGGGCACAAAGGGATTCCATCCCACCCCAAAAACGAGGGGCACAAAGGGATTCCATCCCACCCCAAAACGAGGGGCACAAAGGGATTCCATCCCACCCCAAAAACGAGGGGCACAAAGGGATTCCATGCCGCCCCAAAACGTGGGGCACAAAGGGATTCCATCCCACCCCAAAAACGAGGGCCACAAAGGGATTCCATCCCACCATCCCACCCCAAAAACGAGGGGCACAAAGGGATTCCATCCCACCATCCCACCCCAAAAACAAGGGGCACAACAGGGATTCCATCCCACCATCCCACCCCAAAACGAGGGGCACAAAGGGATTCCATCCCCCCATCCCACCCCAAAACATGGGGCACAAAGGGATTCCATCCCCCCATCCCACCCCAAAACGAGGGGCACAACAGGATTCCATCCCACCATCCCTCCCCAAAACGAGGGGCACAAAGGGATTCCATCCCCCCATCCCACCCCAAAACGAGGGCCACAAAGGGATTCCATCCCCCCATCCCACCCCAAAACGAGGGGCACAACAGGATTCCATCCCACCATCCCACCCCAAAACGAGGGGCACAAAGGGATTCCATCCCACCATCCCACCCCAAAAACGAGGGGCACAAAGGGATTCCATCCCACCCCAAAAACGAGGGGCACAAAGGGATTCCATCCCACCATCCCACCCCAAAACGAGGGGCACAAAGGAATTCCATCCCACCCCAAAACGAGGGGCACAAAGGGATTCCATCCCACCATCCCACCCCAAAACGAGGGGCACAAAGGGATTCCATCCCGCCCAAAAACGAGGGGCACAAAGGGATTCCATCCCACCCCCAAAACGAGGGGCACAAAGGGATTCCATCCCCCCCCAAAACGAGGGGCACAAAGGGATTCCATCCCCCCCCCAAAACGAGAGGCACAACGGGATTCCATCCCCCCATCCCACCCCAAAACGAGGGGCACAACAGGATTCCATCCCACCATCCCACCCCAAAACGAGGGGCACAAAGGGATTCCATCCCACCCCAAAAACGAGGGGCACAAAGGGATTCCGTCCCACCACCCCCACAAAGGCTCCGTGCTGGACCCACCTCACCTCCTGCCCCCTCCCCATCCTCTCCCTCCAGGTAATTCCAAAGGACCCCAATAAACTCCCGCTCTCCCCCCCCATTCCCGATCCCGTTGTTTGAGGCGCTGGCAGTGAATAATGCAGGAGGAGGCTGGAGGGGAAAGCAGCGGCTCAGGTTGTTCCATTATTGATGAGAGCTGACAGATCCGCGCCTGACAACCTTCCGAGGAGATCTGATTAGCTCGGAAAAAAAACCCCAAACCCTCAGCGCCTTTGCGAGGGCTGACGCCAGCTGAAAACCCCAAGGAGCGGCGTTATGGATGTTCCCGAATTCCAGGGGACTTTGGAAAAGGTTTTAGCGAAATTTGGAAGCCGCAATTACGCTCGATTAGAGTCACAAGCGCCGAGACGTCAGCGCTGCAGAGAGAAATGGGGATTTATCCAGCGGATCTGCATTTTCTCCATGGGTTCTTTGGGATAGCAGGAACCAGGGATGATGCTCCGGCCCGGGTAGGGCTGAGAAAGTCAGCGGGAGCTTCTCTCGGTGCCTCCCCCGCCTCCCCCCCGCTCATTACCGGGCGGGTTCACGGGGCTGGCGAGTCCATGAATAATTCATCCCTCTCCTTCCCGGCTCCCAAACGCCGGGATCTTTGTAGATCCAGCCGCGGGATGAAAGCCCCGGCAGGGAGCGGTGAAGGGCCCGGGAGGTCGCGGCTGCCAGACCCTTTCCCAATTAGCCGAGCCCTGGAAGCCGTGCCCAGACTCCACACGAGGCCCTGCTCCCCTCAGCGCCGGCACCCTCCGGCTTTCCAGGCAGGAGAAATCCCCCTTTTCCCAAGGTTTTGGCCAGACCGAGCCCCTCAGGGATGGATTTTGGGTCTCTATCCAGGAGAGAGGCTGGGTGGGCTCGGCTGGCGCTGTTTTGGATGCACGACACTGCCCCTGTTCCAAAATCCAGTTTGAATCTAAATATCCTCATTCCCCAACCTCTTCCTTGCTGCGTTTCCCCACGTGAGGTGCCAACATCCCAAATATTCCCCTAAAGCCGTCGTCGTCCCCGTGTTCCCAGCAGGGATGAGCACAGGGATCGCTGAGTGCCCAATCAGCCCGGCGAGGTCCCTCCTCTGCCACTTTTCCATCCGTTTCAGGGATATTAAAACATTTCCCTATTTAGGACAGGATCCTCCAGCTGAGACCGACCCGGGAGGGTCTGGGGACCACCACAGAT
Source organism: Aphelocoma coerulescens (assembly GCF_041296385.1). Classification (NCBI taxonomy): domain Eukaryota; kingdom Metazoa; phylum Chordata; class Aves; order Passeriformes; family Corvidae; genus Aphelocoma; species Aphelocoma coerulescens. The sequence continues at coordinate 1,310,012 of NC_091034.1, forward strand.
CCCGTGTGAAGCCGTCCTGGGAATTTCAGCATCCCAGCCCGGCCAGGGGGACACCTGAGCACTCAGGGATGCCGGGGATGGTGCAGAACCTGCCCCGAGGAGGTTCCGAGGCTACTCCCCATCCCAAAAGCTCAGGAAGCGGCTGGTGGGGATTGGCTGCTCCGTTGGGATGAGGTTTGGGATGTTGAGGACAGCGGGAATGAGCTCCCACCCCGCACTGGAGACCCCTGGCAAGGCCCCCTCCCACCACAGCCACCCCTACATCACCCCCACATCCCCTGGGTTCATTCCTTAGGAAAATCCCAGCGGATTGGGATGGAGCCAGTGGGGAGCGAGTCCCTGCGTGAAACAGGAGCTTCCGCCCACCCCCAGTTTGGCTCTTGCGTTCCTCGTTTTCTGTGCTTCTCTCAGAGACGTTCCCTCGGGGAAAAGGAACTGGATTTGATCCCTTTGGATTCCGCTCCCTTGGCAGTGCTGGGAAGCGGTGCCGTTCCCCGAGCTCCCTCCTTTCCCCCCCACCACGGTTCAAGCTTTGTTGTCTTGGGGGACGACAATTCCCCGGGATCTTTGGAATTCAGGCCAGGAGCTCAGCGCCTTTCCACGGGGAGGGCACAGCCCTGCCTGGTGTCCTCTGTGCCTCAGTTTCCCCACGGTGACTCCGACCCTTGCGACATCCCTTAGAAATGACAGCTTCCATCTCTTCCCATCCCGAATTTCTCCCTGCTTTTATTCCTCCCCTTGTCCCTCTCCTTGTGCCCGCAGCCGCTGTTGAACTCCAGCCTCGATTTCCTCTCCAGTGCCAGGATTTTTCCCCCTTCCAAAGCCCCCGGCTCCTTTCCCACCAGCTCCTCATTCCCTGCTGCTTCCACTCCGAGAGACCCCACGAGCTCCGGGGCACTTTCCCGTCAGCCCTTGTTAGGCAGCGCGCAGCAAATGAGGGCCGCTGAATTAATTAATCACTGAATTAATTAATCACTGAATCAGCCACCGAATTCGTCACCCGGCCGTGCCGCGGAGCAGCTGCTCGGCATCAGCCCAAAGGCTCCCGGCTGCTTCTCCCTCCCTTTTCCGGGAGCACCGAGGGATGAGGAGCCTTTGCTGGGCAAAACAACTTTTTTTTCCCCAAACAATTTTCCCATTTTCCATTGCACGATCCGTTTTCAGTGGGAGGGCAGCTCCTCGGGGGTATTTTTCCTGCCTTTGTGCTTCCTTTGGCTCTTCCCCGAGCCTCCCTCTCCGTTTCCCAGGCCAACAGATCCGGCCCTGGGCTGCACCTTTCGCTGGAGCCCAGCCCATCCCAAACATTCCCAGCTTCTCCGGAAGCCTCCTGCCAGCTCTGCCCGCTCAAAGTCACCTTGTCCCAAGCCGCCGCGCTCCGGCCTCTCCCGGCAAATCATTAATCGGCTCCTCGGCATTCCCGCATGGAAAAATGCCCCAGCGGGCACCCCCGGCCTGGCATTCGGACATGCAGCTGCCCGGGAAGCTGCTCCTGTCGGCGGCCGCGCTGCTGCTCCTGTCCCTGGCGTTCAGGTTTTATAGGAACCGCTCGCTTCCCGAGGGAAAAATCCCACCGGGAGAGCAGCGGGAAAACCGGGATGGGGATGGGGATGAGGATGGGGATGGGGGTCTGAGGAGGAGGAGGGGTGGGGGGGACAAATCTGGGAATGGCCCCGGGATGTGGCATGAGGATCTCAGGGGGGAGAGGAGTTTTCCAAGGAGTGAGGAGGAGGAAGGAGAGGGGATGGGTTCAGAGCTGGGTCTGATTCCCGGGAAAGCCCCGCTCGGTCCGGACGGGAGGGAAAGGGAGCTGGGAAGGAAACTGGGATGGAAGTTGGGAACAAAATCAGAGAGCAAAGCAGGAATCAAGCTGGGGAATGATCCTGGGAGCAGGACGGGAAGCAAGCTGGGAAGCGAGCTGGGAAGCGAGCTGGGAAGTAAGTCGGGAAGTAAGTCAGGAAGCAGGCTGGGAATCAAGCCGGGAAATAATCCAGGAAGAAAGCCGGGAAGTGAGCCGGGAAGCAAATTGGTAACAAAGGCAGGAAATGAGTCGGGAAGTGAGCAGGGAAGCGAGCCAGGAATAGAGCTGGGAAACAAGCTGGGAAGTAAGTTGGGAATTAAGTCAGGAAGCAAGGCAGGAATCGAGCTGGGAAGTGATCTGGGAAGAGAACCGGGAAGCAAGGTGGGAAGTGAGCCAGGAATTTTGCCGGGAAGCGAGCTGGGCTCTCACGACCCCACAGAGAGGGACACACCTGCCCCGAGCTCCGGATGTTCCCCAGGGATTTGGGATACCCGGACGGCGGGGGATGGATGTGCCCAGGGCATGGAGCAGGATCCAGGCAGCCGAGGCCGGAGCGGGGAGGGCAGCACGGGGACCATCCGCACCCTCAGCGTCACCTCCAACCTGGGGCTGCTGCTGACGGCGAGCGAGGAGGGCTCGGACTCGTCCTACTCCTTCTCCTCGGTGGCCAAGATCCAGGTGGAGGAGAACTTCATCCCGGAGCGCCGGGACAGGGACAAGGACAACCTCCCAGGGCCTGGCCTGAGGGGCAAAGTCTACGACTACTTTGTGCAGTCCGTCTCCGAGTCGGTGTCCAGGCGGACATCCCTGCCCTTCGTCCCTGCGGAGACATCCCAGGGCCGCGGGGAGCGGGGCCGGGCAGAGCCGCAGAGAACCCAGGAGCAGAACCCAGCTTTGGAAACTCCCGATCCCACCGCCTCGTGCACAGCTCCACAGGAGGGTACGGAGAGCCCTCCTGAGCCACCCTCTCCTGGCACCCTTGGGATCGCCCCCCAGCTCCCGCTGTCCGGGGAGGGTGGTGGAGTCCCAGCTCCATCTCCTGACCCATCCGAGGTGCCACCACCCGCCCGGGTGCACCTGGGGAACTGCTACGAGGTTCTGTGCGCGGCCAAGGCGCGGCAGCTGCGGGCCCTGCAGGACGCCGCGCTCCAGGTGATGAGCGCCCACCTCCTGCAGGTGCTGCGCTCCCCGGCCATCTACGGCCGCCTCAACGCTGGCGAGCGGGAGCTGCTCCTGCGGCGCCGCACCCACGGGCGGCCACGCCTGGTGGTGGCCGATGTCCCCCCGGCCGAGCCCGGCCACCGCCGCGGCCGCCTCTGCTACTACGACGAGGACGAGGACCGCTGGTGCCACCTGTGCCACATGCCGGCCGAGGTGGCCGGGCGGGGCAGTGCCATGTGCAGCCTGTTCAATTACCTGTTCGTGGTGCCCGGCTGGGAGGGCGCGGGCCGGGCGCGGAGCCCCTCTCGCCGCGTGCTCTGCTACGACCCCCTGGCCGACAGCTGGCGAGACATCTGTCCCCTGCGCCAGGCACGGCCTCGCTGCCAGCTGGTGGCCCTGGACGGCCACCTCTACGCCATCGGGGGCGAGTGCTTGGCCACCGTGGAGCGCTACGACCCCCGGCGGGATCGCTGGGCCTTCGTCGCCGCCCTGCCCAGGGACACCTTCGCCGTGGCCCACGCGGCCACCGCGTGCGACGGGGACATCTACGTCACCGGGGGCACCCTGCGCTCGCTGCTGCTGCGCTACGACGCCCGCGGGGACAGCTGGGCCACCAGCCCGGCCTTTGGCGACCAGGACAGAACGGCCGAGCTGGTGAGCGCCCACGGCTTCCTGTACCGCTTCCAGCTGCGGCGCGGTGCTGGCAACACCGACGTCACCGATGTCACCGTGTCGCGGTGCAGCGCCAGCGCCAGGCTGTGGTACCGCTGTGCCAGCCACCCCCTGCCCGAGCCCGCCGGGCTCCGCTGCGCCGTCCTGGGCAGCCTCGTCCACTGCCTGGGCAGGAATTCCCATCTCCGCTTCCTGGCCGACCCCGTCTCGCCGCGGTTCGGGGCCAAGGAGCTGCGGCCCTTCCCGGAGCCCCACGGGAGCCTCCTGCCCGCGGTCCTGGTGCTGCCCGAGGGGGGCACGGAGCCACCGCGGCTCTGAGGGGTCCCCAAGGAGGGGTGGCAGCTGGAGAAGGAGCTCCCAAGCGTGCAATCCGAGCATTCCACGGAGCCGGCCTCTTCCCACCGCCCGGGATGGAGGAAGGGATGGAACCCTTGGACAGGAGCAGGAAACGCAGCCCTGAGGCTCCAGGAAGAGCCGGAGGAGCTGGGTGGACTCGTTTGCTCAGGGGTGTTTGAACAGGGGCGTGTTTGTTTGGCTGGCAGCAAATCCCGGATCTCCCCGGGCTCCAGCTGTCCCGGGGCCCTGCAGGACCTGGTTTAGACCCGGCTCAGGACCTGATAGAGACCTTATTCAGGACCTGATTTAGACCTTATTCAGGACCTGATTTGGGACCTGATTCAGGACCTGATTTGGGACCTGATTCAGACCTGATTTGGGGCCTGATTCAGGACCTGATTTGGGACCTGATTCAAACCTGATTTAGGACCTGATTCAGACCTGATTCAAGCCTGATTTAGGACCTGATTTTGGGACCTAATTTAGGACCTGATTCAGACCTGATTTAGGATCTGATTCAGACTTGATTCAAAAGTGATTTGGGACATGATTTTGGGACCTAATTTAGGACCTGATTCAGACCTGATTTAGGATCTGATTTTGGGACCTGATTTAGGACCTAATTCAAACCTGATTTAGGATCTGATTTTGGGACCTGATTCAGACCTGATTCAGACCTGATTTGGGACCTGATTCAGACCTGATTTAGGACCTGATTTTGGGACCTGATTCAGACCTGATTTAGGACCTGATTCAGACCTGATTCAGAGCTGATTTAGACCTGATTTAGACCTGACTTAGGCTCCAAGTGGTGAACATTGACCCTGACACAGATGGAGCGTTTTAGGGTGGAGGTCGGGTCCCCATGGAGGTCCGACCCGGAGCTCCACCACCCTCGCTCAGACGCCTCACCCTGAGTGAGGTGGAGCTCAGGGTTGGCCTCGTTATCTCTTATCTCATAACTCCTTATCTCTCACCGCTTCCTCCTCAGCTCGGAGTTCTCTGTAATGAACCTGCCTCTATTTATGTAAAGCGGCATCGGGGGTTTAGGCGCAGCTGGGCCTAAATTAAAGCCAACGTTCCATGAAATGAACCCCGCGCCTTGTTTTAAGCCGAGCCTAACGGGAAGCAAGAGCCCGCCGCGTGTTCGACATCCCGGATTAGGCACGGGCAGTGCTCCCGGGAGGAGAACACGGGAACAGCCACTCCGTCATCCCCCTTTCCCAGGTTTTCCTGCCTCAGGAGCCAGGGAAGCCCGGGAAGTGCCGGGAGCTCGGGGATGGAGCTGGAGCACCCCCGGCAATCGCTGCTTATCCCACACTTCCAGAGGGGCTGGGGGAAAGGAGCTTAAATCCCATCCAGTTCCACCTCCCACTATCCCACGCTGCTCCAGCCTGGCCTTGGACACTTCCAGGGATGGAGAATCCATGGTTTTTCTGGGAATTTGCTGCTGCTCAGGGTGGTTTAGGAGAGCCCGGGTTAATGTTCTCGCAAAGACCCTCTCCCTGTCCCGCTCTCCAGCGCCCTTCTCCCACCCTGGAGCCATTCCAGAGGGATCATCCTGCTGCTTCCGGGCTGGAATTGCCGCCTCCCACATCCCAGAGTCTCTTTTTAGGGATGTTTCAGTGGGGAAATTCCATGACCCCCCAAAATTCCTCATTTTTGCCCATCATTATTGAATTCCTTGCTCCGTAGTCACCTCTTGCTCGTGCTCTCACACATTCCTGCTTTTCCATGGGGAAATCCAGGTGTTGGAGCATTCCAACCCCTCTTGTCTCCATCCCCATCCTGGATTTTCGTCCTTCACCTCCCTGTGACCGCTGGAGAGGAGAATTCCCGGCCCTGGAGCCCTTCCAGGGGACATTGGATTGTTTTCCATCCCAGGATCCCGCCTTTCTCCTGGCGCCGTTTAATGTTTCACCTTCCCTTTAACCCCTTCCTGCTCGGGCTGCGCCCGCCGATCCCGTGGCATTCCCGCATTCCCGAGGGATCAACGCCAAGGACGTTCTCCCTCCCCCGCTCCTGCACTCTCCAAGATTAATTTGGGAAGCATTTGGGAGATTAAAAACTCCCGGGAACATCCCGTGCTCGTCCTGCCGGGAAGGACACCCGGGCTGGGAGCCGGGAGTGCGCGGGAATGACTTTGGGATGAGGGAGAGGGAAAGTAAAGGGAAAAGGACAAATCCAAACCCATGCTCAGACCCAGATGGTTTTTTTCCCTGCTCCTGAATCCCGAAGGCTTGGATTGCTCCCTGCTCCCGAATCCCAAAATTTGGTCCTTTCCCTGCTCCCAAATCCTGAAGATTTGGATCTTTCCCTGCTCCTCAATCCTGAAATTTGGTCCTTACCCTGCTCCCAAATCCCGAAATTTGGTTCATTCCCTGTTCCCAAATCCTGAAGGTTTGGCCTGGTCCCAAATCCCAAAGGTTTGGATCATTCCCTGCTCCTGAATCCCGAAGGTTTGGTCCTTTCCCTGCTCCCAAATCCCAAAGGTTTGGATTGTTCCCTGCTCCCAAATCCCGAAGGTTTGGATCGTTCCCTGCTCCCAAATCCCAAAATTTGGTCCTTTTCCTGCTCCCAAATTCCGAAGGCTTGGATTGTTCCCTGCTCCCGAATCCCCAAATTTGGTCCTTTCCCTGTTCCCAAATCCTTAAGGTTTGGATCATTCCCTGCTCCTCAATCCTGAAATTTGGTCCTTACCCTGCTCCCAAATCCCGAAATTTGGTTCATTCCCTGTTCCCAAATCCTGAAGGTTTGGCCTGGTCCCAAATCCCAAAGGTTTGGATCATTCCCTGCTCCTGAATCCCGAAGGTTTGGTCCTTTCCCTGCTCCCAAATCCCGAAGGTTTGAATTGTTCCCTGCTTCCAAATCCCGAAGGTTTGGATCGTTCCCTGCTCCCAAATCCCAAAATTTGGTCCTTTCCCTGTTTCCAAATCCTGAAGATTTGGATCATTCCCTGCTCCTCAATCCTGAAATTTGGTCCTTACCCTGCTCCCAAATCCCGAAATTTGGTTCATTCCCTGTTCCCAAATCCTGAAGGTTTGGCCTGGTCCCAAACCCCAAAGGTTTGGATCATTCCCTGCCCCTGAATCCCGAAGGCTTGGTCCTTTCCCTGCTCCCAAATCCCAAAGGTTTGGATTGTTCCCTGCTCCCAAATCCCGAAGGCTTGGATTGTCCCCTGCTCCCAAATCCCAAAATTTTGTCCTTTTCCTGCTCCCAAATCCCGAAGGCTTGGATTGTTCCCTGCTCCCAAATCCCAAAATTTGGTCCTTTCCCTGTTTCCAAATCCTGAAGATTTGGATCATTCCCTGCTCCTCAATCCTGAAATTTGGTCCTTACCCTGCTCCCAAATCCCGAAATTTGGTTCATTCCCTGTTCCCAAATCCTGAAGGTTTGGCCTGGTCCCAAACCCCAAAGGTTTGGATCATTCCCTGCCCCTGAATCCCGAAGGCTTGGTCCTTTCCCTGCTCCCAAATCCCAAAGGTTTGGATTGTTCCCTGCTCCCAAATCCCGAAGGCTTGGATTGTCCCCTGCTCCCAAATCCCAAAATTTTGTCCTTTTCCTGCTCCCAAATCCCGAAGGCTTGGATTGTTCCCTGCTCCCAAATCCCAAAATTTGGTCCTTTCCCTGTTCCCAAATCCTGAAGATTTGGATCATTCCCTGCTCCTCAATCCTGAAATTTGGTCCTTACCCTGCTCCCAAATCCCGAAATTTGGTTCATTCCCTGTTCCCAAATCCTGAAGGTTTGGCCTGGTCCCAAACCCCAAAGGTTTGGATCATTCCCTGCCCCTGAATCTTGAAGGTTTGGTTCATTCCCTGTTCCCCAATCCCGAAGGTTTGGATCATTCCCTGCTCCTCAATCCCAAAATTTGGTCCTTTCCCTGCTCCCCAATCCCAAAAGTTTGGATTGTTCCCTGCTCCTGAATCCTGAAATTTTGTCCTTTCCCTGCTCCCCAATCCCGAGGGTTTGGATCATTCCCTGCTCCTGAATCTTGAAGGTTTGGCCTGGTCCCAAATCCCAAAGGTTTGAATGATTCCCTGCTCCCAAATCCAGAAGGTTTGGTTCATTCCCTGTTCCCGAATCCTGAAGGTTTGGTTCATTCCCTGTTCCCAAGTCCCGAAGGTTTGGTTCATTCCCTGCTCCCCAATCCCAAAGGTTTGGATCGTTCCCTGCTCCCAAATCCCAAAATTTGGTCCTTTCCCTGCTCCCGAATCCCAAAGGTTTGGATCGTTCCCTGCTCCCCAGTCCCGAAATTTGGTTCATTCCCTGCTCCCCAGTCCCGAAGGTTTGGATCATTCTCTGCTCCCAAATCCTGAAGGTTTGGCCTGCTCCTGAATCCCAAAGGTTTGGTTCATTCCCTGCTCCCAAATCCCAAAGGTTTGGATCGTTCCCTGCTCCCAAATCCCAAAATTTGGTCCTTTCCCTGCTCCCAAATCCCAAAGGTTTGGATTGTTCCCTGCTCCCAAATCCTGAACGTTTGGCCTGCTCCCAAATCCCAAAGGTTTGGATCGTTCCCATTACTTGGGATCTTATGGTTGATCCCTCCTCCCTCTCTGCTGGGACTCCAGGAATTCTGGGAATCCCTGGAATTCCAGGATTCTCCAGCAGGTGGGACTCCTGAACTTTTGGGAATCCCTGGAACTGCTGGAGCTTTCCAGTGGCTGGAAGTCCTGAAATTCTGGGAACCCCAGGAATTCCGGGATTCTCCAGCAGCTGGGACTCCTGGAATTCCGGGGGCTCTCCCTGCTGCAGCAGAAGTTGATTTCAGGATAATTTTTCCAGCTCCAGCAGAATTCCCGGTGCTCTCCCAGCACATCCAGGGCAGCCAGATGCTCCCATCATTTCTCCTTCCCAGCTTTTTCCCAATCCTGCCTCCTCAGCGCCTTCCCTTCCGCTCTGTTTTCCCTGGATTTGCTCCCGGGAAGCCTCAGCAGAGCTGGAGCCGGGGAGTGGAAGAAAAGCTGAGCTGGTTCCGGGGGAATTCCAGCAGGATGAGACTCTGGAAAAGCTCTGGAAAAGCTCTGGGTAAGGGCTGGAAAAGGGCTGGAAAAGGTCAGGGATCCCCCGGCACTGCTGGATCCCCCTCATCCCATTCCTGGAGCTCCATCCCCAACTTGGATCATTATCCCTGAGTGCAAATCCCGCTGGAATTGGAACGGGGTAGGAATGGGATGAGGTGTTCCCAAAGGATCATGGAATATCCCGGAAGGGATCCAGAAGGATCAAATCCAACTCCAGGCCCTCCACAGACATCCCAAAATTCCACAGCGTCCCTGGGAGCGTTGTCCCGATGCTCCTGGAGCTCTGGCAGCCTCGGGAATGTTCCCATTCCATGAGGAGCCGCTTCAGTCCCGACAGCCTCTGGAAAAAGGAACTTTTCCTGAAATCCAAGCGGAATCTCCATGTTACACCAGGATCCAGGGAATGCAGGAGTCTCCATCTCCATCCTCCGGGAATTCTGCTGGACATGAGGAAAAAAAACTCCTGGAACCTTCCCAGCTCCATGCAGGGACTGGGAATGGCTCAATCCAGGGATATTCCCGCATTTCCTACACCGGGATGTGGCTTCCAGGGTTTTGCTTCCCTAAAAACAGCAGGAAAACTCCATCAGGAGGAGGATTCTCCCACCCGGATCCAGCCGGGAATGCTCCAACTGCTCCGAAAATTCCCATCCTTGAGGAGGGCGGGATGTGGAGCCGCAAATCCCGGGATTGGGTTCCATTCCCAGATGGATTTTCCCTCTTCCCAGGGGCTGCTCCCTGGATTCCACTTCCCAAATCCCAAAGGAATCCCAAAACAAAGGGATCCTTCATGCTCCGAGAGCACGGGAAGGATGCGGCTCATTCCCAACCTCTCCCTCTCCCGGGAAATTCCCATTGTTTTTAAATCAAGTTCAAATCAAGGAATGGGAATTCTCGAGGAAAAGGGAGCTCAGGGAATTCATGAGGAGCAGCCAAAGAAATGGGAATTCAAGGGAATTCCTGCAATTTTGAAGGAAAAATAGTTCTTTATTCCTTGGGATTTAGAGGGGCGCGAAAACTCCCAGAAATTACTGGGAAGTTCCAGGAATGGGGATTTGCATCCCGAAGGTTCTGGAGTTTTCCCAGGGAGCTGCCAGTGATCCCAAACCCCGGATATTCCCTGTTTTACCCATCCCAAGAGTTCCCGGTGCAGATTCCAGCTCTCCCTTTTCCCGCTCCACCATTCCCAACTCCTTCCCAATCCTTGGGCTCTGCTGACCCCTCCTGGGCTGCCTCTAAAAAGCCGGGAATGAGCCCCGGGCTGATCCCAAAAATACTTTTCCCATCTCCAAAGGGCATCCAAAGTATCCAGGCGCTGCTCCTGCGGGAATTCCAGGGATGGCTGGAGAGCTCCTTCCCAAAAAAACCTCGGGAAGAGCCCAGGGCGAGCAGGAGGTGCCTCAGGTTTTCCAGTTCCTTCCCAAATCCATAACGGAGAGAGAACGGAGCCCAGCATTCCATGGAAACGCTCATCCCGCAGTGTGGGACAGCCCTGGATGGCCACAATTCCAAGGGAATTCCAGGGGAGTTCCAGGCCGGGCTTGAGGATGTGGAAATTCCCAGGCTCACACGGTTCCCGTATCCCAAAATCTCCCATATCCCATTCCCTGCTTTCCATCCTCGCCCTCCGCAGGGGTAACAAATCCCAGGAGTGGCGCTGGCTTCCAGGGAAAACCATTCCAAGGGAATCCTGGAGTGCAGGGATGGGAGCAGGAGGAGCCTCCATCCACACCCGCAGCTCCCGGAGGGAATTTGGGATCAGCTGGATTCCCAAATCGCAGAGATTCCTGGTGGGAATGCAGAGCTCTCACCCAGGGAATTCCAAACTTCCCGTTGGAGCCTTCCGGATTCCCAAAACCTGGGATCATTTCCCTCTCATGCCTCTCTCCCTATCATTTCCTCTGGCGCTCCAGGAATTCTGCAATTCCAGCCTCTCCTGTTCCCAAGGGATGATGGAGCAGCTCAGGGACGCAGCTGGAAAACAACAGAACTCCTTCTCCAGGAATTCTCAATCCAAGCCCAAACCTTCCCAAGTGGCTCCCAGCTTTTGCTTATCAACATTTCCCAAAGTTCCTTCAATCCCAGCTGGAATCCCAATCCTTGGAAGCGTCTGAGAGGACAAAAAGGAAGAGAGACCCACGGGACTTCATGGATTGGGGCTGATCCCAAAAATGCTTTTCCCATCTCCAAAGGGCATCCAAAGTATCCAGGCGCTGCTCCTGCGGGAATTCCAGGGATGGCTGGAGAGCTCCTTCCCAAAAAAAAAACCTCGGGAAGAGCCCAGGACGGGCTCTGAGGATGGACGTGGTGGCTTGGCGCTGACCCAACGCCGGGCACCCACGCCCACGGGGCTCGGCCTCCCCCGGCGCAGCCGGGCAGAGGAGGGAAAAGGGGGAAAAACAAATTCAGGAGGGGCTCAGGAGTCGGGATGAGGAGCGGGAGAAACGCTCCGAGGGCGGAACGGGCTGGGCTCGAGCCCCACATTTTATGAATATCCAAAACGCAAAATGCATATTCGTAGCGTTGACACCTCCCATTCTCCGCTTGGCATGGAAATGAGCTTGCGTGTCGTGATCAGAATGGAGTCAGTGGGCTTGAATTGGGTCAGTGGTCCCAAAAAAGATGAAGCAACTCATCTTCCTCACTTTTGGCCTTTCGGAGTTTTAACAATCCTAATTAATTCAGTGACCTCGAAGTTGCTTCTTCTGTGACTTTAGGACGGGCTCCCACCAAGGGAGGAAATTGGCGACTGCCTTTATTCTACACACCAACCTATCAATGTTTCTGCTCATTACTCTGAGCACAGCTAAACGAACGTGCAAATGAGAGATCGTCAGTTATTGGGTAATTAGTTACCAACACCTAAAACTCAATTTCATCAGTTATTTGGTAATTAGTTACCAACATCTAAAACTCTATTTCATCAGTTATTTGGTAATTAGTTACCAACACCTAAAACTCTATATCATCAGTTATTTGGTAATTAGTTACCAACATCTAAAACTCTATTTCATCAGTTATTTGGTAATTAGTTACCAACACCTAAAACTCAATTTCATCAGTTATTTGGTAATTAGTTACTAACATCTAAAACTCAATTTCATCAGTTATTTGGTAATTAGTTACCAACATCTAAAAATCTATTTCATCAGTTATTTGGTAATTAGTTACTAACACCTAAAACTCAATTTCATCAGTTATTTGGTAATTAGTTACCAACATCTAAAACTCTATTTCATCAGTTATTTGGAAATTAGTTACTAACATCTAAAACTCAATTTCATCAGTTATTTGGTAATTAGTTACTAACACCTAAAACTCTATTTCATCAGTTATTTGGTAATTAGTTACCAACATCTAAAACTCTATTTCATCAGTTATTTGGTAATTAGTTACTAACACCTAAAACTCTATTTCATCAGTTATTTGGTAATTAGTTACTAACATCTAAAACTCAATTTCATCAGTTATTTGGTAATTAGTTACTAACACCTAAAACTCTATTTCATCAGTTATTTGGTAATTAGTTACTAACATCTAAAACTCTATTTCATCAGTTATTTGGTAATTAGTTACCAACATCTAAAAATCTATTTCATCAGTTATTTGGTAATTAGTTACCAACACCTAAAACTCAATTTCATCAGTTATTTGGTAATTAGTTACTAACACCTAAAACTCTATTTCATCAGTTATTTGGTAATTAGTTACCAACATCTAAAACTCAATTTCATCAGTTATTTGGTAATTAGTTACTAACACCTAAAACTCTATTTCATCAGTTATTTGGTAATTAGTTACTAACATCTAAAACTCAATTTCATCAGTTATTTGGAAATTAGTTACCAACATCTAAAACTCTATTTCATCAGTTATTTGGTAATTAGTTACTAACACCTAAAACTCAATTTCATCAGTTATTTGGTAATTAGTTACCAACATCTAAAACTCTATTTCATCAGTCATTTGGTAATTAGTTACCAACATCTAAAAATCTATTTCATCAGTTATTTGGTAATTAGTTACCAACATCTAAAACTCTATTTCATCAGTTATTTGGTAATTAGTTACCAACACCTAAAACTCTATTTCATCAGTTATTTGGTAATTAGTTACCAACATCTAAAACTCTATTTCATCAGTTATTTGGTAATTAGTTACCAACACCTAAAACTCAATTTCATCAGTTATTTGGTAATTAGTTACCAACACCTAAAACTCTATTTCATCAGTTATTTGGTAATTAGTTACCAACATCTAAAACTCTATTTCATCAGTTATTTGGTAATTAGTTACTAACATCTAAAAATCTATTTCAGGTCCAGCTCTCCTAACTATTTCGATTAACCCTCACTGGGCCCAAGCCTACAACTGAAATCCCAAGCCTACAACTGAAATCCCAAGCCTACAACTGAAATCCCAAGCCTGCAACTGAAATCCCAAGCCTACAACTGAAATCCCAAGCCTACAACTGAAATCCCAAGCCTATGACTAAAATCTTTGTGTTTCCTCTAAATCTGGGTTTCAGGAGCACCTTCCGCCCCCCCAGCCCCTTCCTCCTGCCGCCGGCAGCGCAGGGAGACGGAGGGTGGGGATCTTGGTCCCTTCCTCACCCGAGGTTTTCTTCTGCTCGGCTCAGGTGGAGAAGTTCTTCCCCTGTGAGCCCGTGAGGTCCCTTCCCACGGAGGACAGTTCTCCAGAAACTTCTCCAGCGGGGGTCCATCCTCACGAGCAGCAGTCCCCCCAAAACTGCTGAAACCTGAGCCCCTCCCACGGGCACACAGCCCCCCAAAACTGCTGCAGGGTGAGTCCCTCCCACGGGCACACAGCCCCCCAAAACTGCTGCAGGGTGAGTCCCTCCCACGGGCACACAGCCCCCCAAAACTGCTGCAGGGTGAGTCCCTCCCACGGGCACACAGCCCCCCAAAACTGCTGCAGGGTGAGTCCCTCCCGCGGGCACACAGCCCCCCAAAACTGCTGCAGGGTGAGTCCCCCCCGCGGGCACACAGCCCCCCAAAACTGCTGCAGGGTGAGTCCCTCCCGCGGGCACACAGCCCCCCAAAACTGCTGCAGGGTGAGTCCCCCCCGTGGGCACACAGCCCCCCAAAACTGCTGCACTTTGAGTCCCTCCCGCGGGCACACAGCCCCCCAAAACTGCTGCGGGGTGAGTCCCTCCCACGGGCACAGAGCCCCCCAAAACTGCTGCAGGGTGAGTCCCTCCCGCGGGCACACAGCCCCCCAAAACTGCTGCGCCGTGGGTCTCTTTTCCACGGGGTGCATCCCTCCAAGGCCAGGCTGCCCAGCCTGGGAGCACGGCCCTCTCTCTCCACTGGATCTCCCACTGGATCACAGGCCCCTCCAGGCATCCACCTGTTCTGGCGTGGGCACCTCCCCCAGGGGCTGCGGGTGGATCTCTGCATCCCCTGTGGATCCCCAGGGGCTGCGGGTTGATCTCTGCATCCCCCGTGGATCCCCAGGGGCTGCGGGTTGATCTCTGCATCCCCCGTGGATCCCCTGGGTGGATCTCCAGGGGCTGCGGGTGGATCTCTGCATCCCCCGTGGATCCCCCAGGGCTGCGGGTGGATCCCCAGGGGCTGTGAGTGGATCTCTGCATCCCTATGGATCCCCACAGGCTACAGGTGGATGTCCAGGGGCTGCAGGTGGATCTCTGCACCCCCCATGGATCCCCCGGGGCTGCAGGTGGATCTCTGCATCCCCCATGGATCCCCAGGGGCTGCGGGTGGATCTCAAGGGGCTGCGGGTGGATCTCTGCATCCCCCATGGATCCCCAGGGGCTGCGGGTGGATCTCTGCATCCCCCATGGATCCCCAGGGGCTGCAGGTGGACCTCCAAGGGCTGTGGGTGGATCTCTGCATCCCCCATGGATCCCCAGGGGCTGCAGGTGGATCTCTGCATCCCCTGTGGATCCCCAGGGGCTGCAGGTGGATCTCTGCATCCCCCATGGATCCCCAGGGTGGATCTCCAGGGGCCGTGAGTGGATCTCCGCATCCCCCGTGGATCCCCAGGGGCTCCAGGTGGATCTCAAGGGGCTGTGGGTGGATCTCTGCATCCCTGTGGATCCCCACAGGCTACAGGTGGATCTCCAGGGGCTGCGGGTGGATCTCTGCATCCCCCATGGATCCCCAGGGGCTGCGGGTGGATCTCTGCATCCCCAGGGATCCCCAGGGGCTGCGTCACCGTGGTCTTCACCACGGCCAATCTCCTCCCCCTCCTTCCGCACTGCCCTCGGTGTCTCCGTGTTGTTTCCCTCACACGTTCTCACCTCCTCCTCTTCTCTGACCAGAATCCCAAAACCTTGTCAGTTTATTTTGATTTCCTTCTGAAATCTGCGATCCCAGAGGCGTTAACCAACCTCTCTCAGTGGCCCAGCCTTGGCCAGTGCCATGTCCATCCTCAGAGCCACCAGCAGCTTCTCACAGGAGCCACCTCTGTGACCCCCCAACACCAAAACCCCGGCAGCGCCGGACCACCACAGTGGGAAAAGATTAATGCTAAATAATCAAACCTCTCGCTGCGGAGAGAACCTGGTACGTTCTCCGAGTCCTTTCTTCGGATGCGCTCTCTCTCTCTCTCTGTCTCCTCTTCGGAGCTGGGTCGGCCCTCTGGGCCTCGGTGGAAAGTTCCAGAAGAGAAGAAGAAGAAGCTGAAGTCTAAGGGGAAAAAAAAGTTTAACTTTCCGTCCTTTTCTGGAGAAACGGAGCTGAAATGTGGCTGAAAAGCGGGGAAAGGGGGTTTCCGCCGCACGCAGAGGAGGAGAGTGACCTCGGAGCACGCAAGATCCAAGACTGGAGACGCGCGCCTGGCGTTTGTCCTTCCTCTCGCAGCCGGTTTTAAAGGCACAGAGAGGCACGGGAATGGTCGCTGGGCAGCGAGCGGCGAGAGGGGACACGCGGCATAAAGTCACCCCAAGACAAGCAGCCATGCGGCCGGTGCCAGGAGTGGCCGTGTGGCCAGTGCCAGGAGTGGCCGTGTGGCCGGTGCCAGGAGTGACCATGCGGCTGGTGCCAGGAGTGGCCATGCGGCTGGTGCCAGGAGTGGCCATGCGGCTGGAGTGGCCGTGTGGTTGCAGTGGCCATGTGGCCAGTGCCAGGAGTGGCCATGCGACTGGAGTGGCCACATGGCCGGTGCCAGGAGTGGCCATGTGGCTGGAGTGGCCATGTGGCCAGTGCCAGGAGTGGCCATGCGGCCAGTGCCCAGAGTGGCCATGGTGCATTTTGGGTGCATTTGGGTGCACTCTGGAGTGCATTTCAGGTGCCTTTTCAGGTGCATTTTGGGTGCACTTTGGGTGCATTTTGGGCCCATTTCAGGTGCCTTTTCAGGTGCATTTTGGGTGCATTTCGGGTGCATTTCAGGTGCATTTTGAGTACATTTCAGGCCCATTTCAGGCCCATTGCAGGCCCATTGCAGGCCCATTTCAGGTGCATTTCGGGTGCATTTCAGGCCCATTTTAGTGCATTTCAGGCCCATTTCAGTGCATTTCAGGCTCATTTCAGGCTCATTTCAGGTGCATTTCAGGCCCATTTCGGGTGCATTTCCGGTGCACTTTCGGGTGCATTTCGGGCCCATTTCAGGCCCATTTCAGGTGCATTTCAGGCCCATTTCGGGCCCATTTTGGTGCATTTCGGGTGCATTTCGGGTGCATTTCGAGTGCATTTCGAGTGCATTTCGAGTGCATTTCAGGCCCATTTCAGGTGCATTTCAGGTGCATTTCCAGTGCATTTCAGGCCCATTTCAGGTGCATTTCGAGTGCATTTTGGGCCCATTTCAGGTGCATTTCAGGTGCATTTCGGGTGCACTTTCGGGTGCATTTCAGGCCCATTTCGGGCCCATTTTGGTGCATTTCGGGTGCACTTTCGGGTGCATTTCAGGCCCATTTCGGGTGCGCTTCGGGGTTCATTTTGGCGCATTCCACCTGGACGAAGCCGTGCACCTTAAGGATCCTTAAATAAATACCGAGGTAAAAACCCCTTTTCCCTTAAACCATCTTTGGTTCTTCATTTGAAGACCAGGGAAAGGCAACAGTGGGAAACTCCAACGGAGAGAAGACCCCACGGCGCAGCAGGAGGAAGAAACTCCTTTCCCCGAAGGAGCTGAAGAAAGATTTTTAGGAAATGAAAGATTGACCAAAACCCCGCGTTTCGTCTCGTTTTCGCAATCGGTGAAAAAGAGGGAGGGGCTGGGGAAAAAATGAGTGTTCTGAAGGTTTATTTGAGTTCTCATAATTACCCTTTTCTCTTTGAATTCTGTTCATAATAAATTTTCTTTCTGCTGTTTAAATTTGGACCTGTTCGGCCCCAGAGGGTTTTTCCCCTAATCCTTATCTCAACTCCTGGAGCCTTCGTTTCGTTTTCCCCTCCCCTGCTCAGCTCTAGCAGAGGAAAATGAGTGAATGGATTTTTGTGGGTGCCTCTCTTTTAGTCAGTGTCAAACCCGGACGTATTTCCTTTTTCTTCCTTTTTTAGTTCATTTTTCTTCCTTTTTTAGTTCCTTTTTCTTCCTTTTTTACCCTTTTTCTTCCTTTTTAAAATTTCCTTTTTATTCCTTTTTATTTCCTTTTTATTCCTTTTTAATTTCCTTTTTATTCCTTTTTATTGCCTTTTTATTCCTTTTTAATTTCCTTTTTATTCCTTTTTATTTCCTTTTTCTTCCTTTTTAAATTTCCTTTTTATTTCCTTTTTTATTTCCTTTTTATTCCTTTTTATTTCATTTTTATTTCATTTTTATTTCATTTTTATTTATTTTTCCTTCCTTTTTATTTCCTTTTTATTTCCTTTCTATTTCCTTTTTATTCCTTTTTATTTCCTTTTTATTTCCTTTTTCTTCCTTTTTTATTTCCTTTTTAGTTCCTTTTTATTTCCTTTTTATTTCCTTTTTAGTTCCTTTTTATTCCTTTTTATTTCTTTTTCCTTCCTTTTTTATTTCTTTTTTTATTTCCTTTCTATTTCCTTTTTCTTCCTTTTTATTTCCTTTTTTATTTCCTTTTTCTTCCTTTTTTATTTCCTTGTATTTCCCTTTTAATTCCCTTTAAATTTCCTTTTTAATTTCCTTTAAGTTTCCTTTTTATTTCCTTTTCCTCCCCTTTTCATTTCCCTTTTTAGACCACTCCGCTCTCCCAGAAATTCTCTTGAATTTCCCGAGGTTTTTCCCCTGGTTTAACCCCTCCAATCCCACCCTAGCATCAAACCCTGCTCATCCTGTGAAAAATTCCAGCATTCCCTCGATAATTAAAGCTTTTGTGCATCTCATTAACGAGCCCGGCTCCAAATAAACTCCCAGATTTCCAGGAGGACACGGAGCCTTTCCTGGCTTCCTGTGGGGTCGGAGCTCTGGATGGGAACCCCCCACACTTCCCGATTTTCCATCCCACGGAGACACTCCAAGCGGGATCCGTAGGAGAGGGAAGCAGGCGGATCCTGACTGGGCTGATAAATTCCTTGGAGATGTTTTTCCAGCTGGGAGCGGCTCCCAAAGGGAGCTCCAGAGGGGTCCGGCTCCCCGGAGCCTTCATCAGGCTTTGATGGTTCCGGGGCTTTGTGCGCGGTGGAGATTTGGGATCACCTGGAATGAAGGTGCGGGAGCCTCCAGGTGTCCTCCAAAGCCAGATCCAGCCCCACATCCCCGTGCAGACAAGGATTTGGGATCATCGGGAATGAAGGGATTGTCCCAGTGTCCTCCAAAGCCAGATCCAGCCCCACATCCCTGTGCAGACAAGGATTTGGGATCACTGGGAATCAAGAGACTGCCCCAATGTCCCCCACAGCCAGATCCAGCCCCACATCCCAGTGCAGGCGGGGATTTGGGATCACTGGGAATCAAGGGATTGTCCCAGTGGCCTCCAAAGCCAGATCCAGCCCCACATCCCCGTGCAGACAGAGATTTGGGATCACTGGGAATCAAGGGATTGTCCCAGTGGCCTCCAAAGCCAGATCCAGCCCCACATCCCCGTGCAGACAGAGATTTGGGATCACTGGGAATCAAGGGATTGTCCCAGTGTCCCCCACAGCCAGATCCAGCCCCACATCCCCGTGCAGACAAGGATTTGGGATCACCGGGAATGAAGGGATTGTCCCAATGTCCCCCACAGCCAGATCCAGCCCCACATCCCAGGGCAGGCGGGGATTTGGGATCACCGGGAATGAAGGCGCGGAATTTCCGTGGCTGCCCTGGTGCTGAGGCAAATCCCAAATTCCAACAGCTCCATCCGTCCGTCCGTCCATCCATCCATCCATCCATCCAGGAATCGCATCCCGATCCTTCCCAGCCGAATCCACGCGGTGGCAGCAGGGATCTGCCGATGGAGCAGCGGCAGCGCAGGAAGAGCGGCCGCCCGCTGCTCATCCCAAAAAATCCCAGGAGCCATTCCCTGGAGGGGTTCCGAGATCCCCGGGCACATCCCAAGGGAATTGTCCCCTCAGAGGGAGGGAGGGAGGGAGGGAAACGTCCCTGAGCCGTGTCCGAGGCGTGTCCAGGCCATGTCCGAGCTGTGCCCGAGCCGTGTCCGAGCCGTGTCCGAGTCGTGTCCGAGCCGTGTCCGAGCAGTGTCCGAGCCATGTCCGAGCTGTGTCCGAGCCGTGTCCGAGCCGTGTCCGAGCAGTGTCCGAGCCGTGACCGAGCAGTGTCCGAGCTGTGACCGAGCCGTGTCCGAGCCGTGTCCGAGCCGTGTCCAGGCCATGTCCGAGCTGTGTCCGAGCCGTGACCGAGCCGTGTCCGAGCCGTGTCCGAGCCGTGTCCGAGCTGTGTCCGAGATGTGTCCGAGCCGTGTCCGAGCCGTGTCCGAGTCGTGTCCAGGCCATGTCCGAGCTGTGTCCAGGCCATGTCCGAGCTGTGTCCGAGCTGTGTCCGAGCCGTGTCCGAGCTGTGTCCGAGCTGTGTCCGAGCCATGTCCAGGCTGTGTCCGAGCCGTGTCCGAGCCCTGTCCGAGCCCTGTCCGAGCCATGTCCAGGCTGTGTCTGAGCCGTGTCCAAGCTGTGTCCGAGCCGTGTCCAGGCTGTGTCTGAGCCGTGTCCAAGCTGTGTCCGAGCCGTGTCCGAGCCGTGTCCGAGCCGTGTCCAGGCTGTGTCTGAGCCGTGTCCGAGCCGTGTCCGAGCTGTGTCTGAGCCGTGTCCGAGCCGTGTCCGAGCCGTGTCCGAGCCGTGTCCGAGCAGTGTCCGAGCCGTGTCCGAGCCCTGTCCGAGCCGTGTCCGAGCTGTGTCCGAGCCGTGTCCAGGCCATGTCCGAGCCGTGTCCGAGCTGTGTCCGAGCCGTGTCCGAGCCGTGTCCAAGCTGTGCCCGAGTCGTGTCCGAGCCGTGACCGAGCCGTGTCTGAGCCGTGTCCAGGCCATGTCCGAGCTGTGTCCGAGCCGTGTCCGAGCTGTGTCTGAGCCGTGTCCAGGCTGTGTCCGAGCTGTGTCTGAGCCGTGTCCGAGCCGTGTCCGAGTCGTGTCCAGGCCATGTCCGAGCTGTGTCCAGGCCATGTCCGAGCTGTGTCCGAGCTGTGTCCGAGCCGTGTCCGAGCTGTGTCCGAGCTGTGTCCGAGCCATGTCCAGGCTGTGTCCGAGCCGTGTCCGAGCCCTGTCCGAGCCCTGTCCGAGCTGTGTCCAGGCTGTGTCTGAGCCGTGTCCAAGCTGTGTCCGAGCCGTGTCCAGGCTGTGTCTGAGCCGTGTCCAAGCTGTGTCTGAGCCGTGTCCGAGCCGTGTCCGAGCCGTGTCCAGGCTGTGTCTGAGCCGTGTCCGAGCTGTGTCCGAGCCGTGTCCGAGCTGTGCCTGAGCCGTGTCCGAGCCGTGTCCGAGCCGTGTCCGAGCCGTGTCCGAGCCGTGTCCAGGCTGTGTCCGAGCCGTGTCCGAGCCGTGTCCGAGCTGTGTCTGAGCCGTGTCCGAGCCGTGACCGAGCCGTGTCCGAGCCGTGTCCGAGCAGTGTCCGAGCCGTGTCCGAGCCCTGTCCGAGCCGTGTCCGAGCTGTGTCCGAGCCGTGTCCAGGCCATGTCCGAGCTGTGTCCGAGCCGTGTCCGAGCTGTGTCTGAGCCGTGTCCAAGCTGTGTCCGAGCTGTGTCCAGGCTGTGTCTGAGCCGTGTCCAAGCTGTGTCCGAGCCGTGTCCGAGCCGTGTCCGAGCCGTGTCCAGGCTGTGTCTGAGCCGTGTCCGAGCTGTGTCCGAGCCGTGTCCGAGCTGTGCCTGAGCCGTGTCCGAGCCGTGTCCGAGCCGTGTCCGAGCCGTGTCCGAGCCGTGTCCAGGCTGTGTCCGAGCCGTGTCCGAGCCGTGTCCGAGCTGTGTCTGAGCCGTGTCCGAGCCGTGTCCGAGCCGTGTCCGAGCCGTGTCCGAGCAGTGTCCGAGCCGTGTCCGAGCCCTGTCCGAGCCGTGTCCGAGCTGTGTCTGAGCCGTGTCCAGGCCATGTCCGAGCCGTGTCCGAGCTGTGTCCGAGCCGTGTCCGAGCCGTGTCCAAGCTGTGCCCGAGTCGTGTCCGAGCCGTGACCGAGCCGTGTCTGAGCCGTGTCCAGGCCATGTCCAAGCTGTGTCCGAGCCGTGTCCGAGCTGTGTCTGAGCCGTGTCCAGGCTGTGTCCGAGCCGTGTCCGAGCCCTGTCCGAGCCCTGTCCGAGCCATGTCCAGGCTGTGTCTGAGCCGTGTCCAAGCTGTGTCCGAGCCGTGTCCAGGCTGTGTCTGAGCCGTGTCCAAGCTGTGTCCGAGCCGTGTCCGAGCCGTGTCCGAGCCGTGTCCGAGCAGTGTCCGAGCCATGTCCGAGCTGTGTCCGAGCCGTGTCCGAGCTGTGTCCGAGCAGTGTCCGAGCCGTGACCGAGCAGTGTCCGAGCTGTGACCGAGCCGTGTCCGAGCCGTGTCCGAGCCGTGTCCAGGCCATGTCCGAGCTGTGTCCGAGCCGTGTCCGAGCCGTGTCCGAGCCGTGTCCGAGCCGTGTCCGAGCCGTGTCCAGGCCATGTCCGAGCTGTGTCCAGGCCATGTCCGAGCTGTGTCCGAGCTGTGTCCGAGCCGTGTCCGAGCTGTGTCCGAGCTGTGTCCGAGCCATGTCCCAGCTGTGTCCGAGCCATGTCCGAGCCCTGTCCGAGCCCTGTCCGAGCTGTGTCCAGGCTGTGTCTGAGCCGTGTCCAAGCTGTGTCCGAGCCGTGTCCAGGCTGTGTCTGAGCCGTGTCCAGGCCATGTCCGAGCTGTGTCCGAGCTGTGTCCGAGCTGTGTCCCAGCTGTGTCCGAGCCGTGTCCGAGCCGTGTCCGAGCCGTGTCCGAGCTGTGTCCGAGCTGTGTCTGAGCCGTGTCTGAGCCGTGTCCGAGCCGTGTCCGAGCCGTGTCCGAGCCATGTCTGAGCTGTGTCCAGGCCATGTCCGAGCCATATCCAGGCTGTGTCTAGGCCATGTCCCAGCTGTGTCCGAGCCGTGTCCGAGCCGTGTCCGAGCCGTGTCCGAGCTGTGTCCAGGCCATGTCCGAGCCGTGTCCGAGCCGTGTCCGAGCTGTGTCCAGGTTTTGTCTCCTCTGGGCTGGTCTCCATCCTGAGAAAATCCGGCACCGAATTGATCCAAATTCCCCCAGAATTCCCAGGCCAAACTTTGCTTCCTTCACATCCAAAATAAAATATTCCCAATTTTTTGGGTTTCCAAACCTTTTTTTAGGCTCAGGATAGCCTGGGAAGGATCCCATGGACTTGCCCCAAGGTTGGAACCAGTCTTAACTAAGCCAAGACTTCCATGGTGGAGGAGCATCCCGAAGATTTAGGCTTGGCTCTGTAAAAGCCACGGAGATTTATGGATTCCACCTGGATTAAGAGGATTTTTCCTATGGATTTTCCCTCTGGATTCGGCTCCCACTCTCAAAATCCACATCCAGGGATGATCCTGGGATCATCCTGGAATGGCTTGGAGGGAAATGTCGGGAAATGTTGGGAAATATCAGGAAAAATCAGGGGAAATCAGGAAAAATCAGGAAAAATGGGGAAATATTGGGAAATATCAGAAAATATCAGGAAATCTTGGGAAAAACTGGGAAATATCAGGAAAAATCAGGGGAAATCAGGAAAAAGCAGGAAAATAATAATAATAAAAAGGAAATACCAGGAAAAATCAGGGGAAATCAGGAAAAAGCAGGAAAATAATAATAATAAAAAGGAAATACCAAGAAAAATTGCGAAATGTCAGAAAATATCAGGAACTATCCGGAAATATCGGGAAATATTGGGAAAATCAGGAGAAATCAGGAGAAATCAGGAAAAATCAAGAAAAATCGGGAAATATTAGAAAATATCAGAAAATATCAGGAAAAATCAGGAAAATCAGGAAATATTGGGAAATATCAGAAAATATCAGGAGCTATTGGGAAAAAATCAGGAAAAATCAGGAAAATCAGGAAAAATTGGGAAATATCTGGAAATGCCAGGAAATATTAGGAAATATGAGGAAATATCGGAAAATATCAGGAAATATTGGGAACTATCAGGAAGTATCAGGAAACATTGGGAAAAATCAGGAGAAATCAGGAAAAATCAGAAAAATCAGGAAATATCAGGAAATACCAGGAAAAATCAGGAACTATCAGGAAAATCAGGAGAAATCAGGAACTATCAGGAAAATCAGGAAAAACAGGAAAAAACAGGAAAAAGCAGGAAATATTGGGAAAATTCAGGAGAAATCAGGAAAAATCAGGAAATATCAGAAAAATCAGGAGAAATCAGGAAAAATTGGGAAGGAAAAATCAGGAGAAATCAGGAGAAATCAGGAAAACCAGGAAAAATTGGGAAATAGCAGGAAAAATTGGGAAATATCAGGAAAAATTGGGAAATATCAGGGAAAATCAGGAAAAAATCAGGAAAAATCAGGAAAAACCAGGAAAAAATGGGAAATATCAGGAAAAAAATCAGGAAAAAATCAGGAAAAATCAGAAAAAAATCAGGAAAAAATCAGGAAAAAATCAGGAAAAAATCAGGAAAAATCAGTTCAGCCACATATAAAACCCAACAAAAATACATTTTTTTGGGATAGAAACCCCATTTTTCGGGAAGGCTCCTGAATAATTTCCAAGCCCTTGGATGGAATTGTCCTGGAATGTCCGGCTTGGATTCCCAGGCCCAGGAAAAACCAAATCCCAGCAGTAAAAACTCCCAAATTTTCAGCTTTTAAGGGAAAAATCAGCTCTGGGTGCGATCCCGGCTGGGCTGGGAGCCCTGGGATGGGATGGGATCCAGGAAAATCCACAATTCCCTGAATTCCCCTTCCCATTCCCGGTCTACAATGCTGGAATGCGCTTTTTTTCCATGGAAAAATCCCTTTATTTTGCCATTTAATTCCGTATAATCCAAAGCTTTGGGAGCTTTATTCAAATACTAATAAAGTATTAATAAAGTATTAATAAAGTCTTAATAAAGTATTAATAAGCTATTAATAAAGTATTAATAAACTACTAATGAACTATTAATACACTATTAATACACTATTAATAACTATCAATAAACTATCAATAAACTATTAATATACTATTAATAAACTACTAATAAAATAGTAATAAAATATTAACGCACTATTATTAAATATTTATAAACTATTACTAAACTATTAATAAAATATCAATAAAATATTTTTAAAAGTTAATAAAATATTAATAAATATTTCTGTGAATATTAAAATAGTTCCTATTTAAGTCTCAATCTTACAATTAAAGGGGTTCCCAAATACTTTATTTTTCCGTTTTTTCTTGTTTTATCCATTTATTTGTGGGATTTAGAGGGGGGAGGATGATTATTATTATTATTATTATTATTATTATTATTATTATTACTATTATTACTATTATTATTATTATTGTTATATTTTAAAATTATTATTATTTTTGCCAACTTGATTTTATCAATATTCATGTGAGTTTAATATTGATAATTCCTGATTTAATCAATATTTGGGTGAGTTTATTATTGATATTCCCGGATTTTGATCAATTATTGATAATTCCTGATTTAATCCATACTTGGTGAGTTTATCATTGATAATTCCTGTTTTAATCAATATTTGGGTGATTTTATTATTGATAATTACTGATTTGATCAATTACTGATAATTCCTGATTTAATCAATACTTAGTGAGTTTATTATTGATAATCCCTGATTTAATCAATATTGGGTGGTCTTATTATTGATAATTCCTGATTTAATCAATATTTGGGGAGTTTATTATTGATAATCCCTGATTTTGATCAATATTTGGGATCATCGAGTTTTTCCTTGGGGGTTTTCCTACGGAAGTGGGACAAAGGAGCCGATTTTGGGGTCCCACGATTTGAGGAGTTCCTATTATTGATAATTCCTGATTTAATCAATATTTGGGTGAGTTTATCATTGATAATTCCTGATTTAATCAATATTTGGGTGAGTTTATTATTGATAAAAAATCCAAACAGACCCCAAATCCATGGAGATGCCACCCAAAAATCACAAAAGACCCCAAATCCATGGAGATGCTCCCCAAAAATCCAAACAGACCCCA
Source organism: Aphelocoma coerulescens (assembly GCF_041296385.1). Taxonomy (NCBI): domain Eukaryota; kingdom Metazoa; phylum Chordata; class Aves; order Passeriformes; family Corvidae; genus Aphelocoma; species Aphelocoma coerulescens. The sequence continues at coordinate 1,335,467 of NC_091034.1, forward strand.
AATCCATGGAGATGCTCCCCAAAAATCCAAACAGACCCCATATCCATGGAGATGCTCCCCAAAAATCTGGACAGACCCCAAATCCATGGAGATGTCCCCAAAAATCTGGACAGACCCCAAATCCATAGAGATGCTCCCCAAATATCCAAACAGACCCCAAATCCATGGAGATGCCACTCAAAAATCCAAACAGACCCCAAATACATAGAGATGGTCCCAAAAATCCAAACAGACCCCAAATCCATGGAGATGTCCCCAAAAATCAGGACAGACCCCAAATCCATGGAGATGTCACCCAAAAATCCAAACAGACCCCAAATCCATGGAGATGGTCCCAAAAATCAGGACAGACCCCAAATCCATGGAGATGCTCCCCAAAAATCAGGACAGACCCCAAATCCATGGAGATGTCCCCAAAAATCCAAACAGACCCCAAATCCATGGAGATGTTCCCAACAGACCCCAAATCCATGGAGATGTTCCCAAAAATCCAAACAGACCCCAAATCCATAGAGATTGTCCCCAAAAATCAGGACAGACCCCAAATCGATGGAGATTCCATGGCTGGAATGGTGTGGGAATGGTGTGGGAACAGGGATTGGGATGGGAATGGTGTGGGAACAGGGATTGGGATGGGAATCCCACATGGAAGCGGCTGGAATGGTGGGGGAGGGGGGGCACTGCTTGCTTTGGGGCATCCCAAATCTTGCCGAGCCTGGAGCTGGAGATGTCCAGGAGAAAAATCCCCCAAAATCCCAATCCTGGTTTTCCACAGTCCCGGGGTTTTCCTGGCTCTGTCCCTGTCGCCTTTTTCAGGATCCCCATTCCCTTGGGATCCCTCGGGGGGCACAAATCGGGACAATCCCCTGTCCCAGGCCAGCTCCTGATTCCAGACCTTATTCCAGAGGCGAATCCAGGCAGGAAACGCCTGGAAAAGCCCAGGGAGCACCAGGATCCTGGGGGATTCCGGAAAAATCCCACAACTACAGCCCCCTGGGAAAAGGGGGATTTCAGCCCACTACGGGAATAGGATCTGGGAAAAGAGAGATGGGACGGCAGGAGGGACGGGAATGGTGTGGGATTGGGGAATATCCCAAAGGGGGAACTGCCAGAGGGATGGGAATCCTGTGGGATTGGGGAATGATGTGGGATTGGGGAATATCCCAAAGGGGGAACTGCCGGAGGGACGGGAATGGTGTGGGATTGGGGAATATCCCAAAGGGGGAACTGCTGGAGGGACGGGAATCCTGTGGGATTGGGGAATATCCCAAAGGGGGAACTGCTGGAGGGACAGGAATGGTGTGGGATTGGGGAATATCCCAAAGGGGGAACTGCCGGAGGGACGGGAATCCTGTGGGATTGGGGAATATCCCAAAGGGGGAACTGCCAGAGGGACGGGAATCCTGTGGGATTGGGGAATCCTGTGGGATTGGGGAATATCCCAAAGCGGGAGCTGCCAGAGGGATGGGAATCCTGTGGGATTGGGGAATATCCCAAAGCAGGAGCTGCCAGAGGGATGGGAATCCTGTGGGATTGGGGAATCCTGTGGGATTGGGGAATATCCCAAAGCGGGAGCTGCCAGAGGGATGGGAATCCTGTGGGATTGGGGAATGGTGTGGGATTGGGGAATATCCGAAAGCGGGAACTGCCAGAGGGATGGGAATGGTGTGGGACTGGGGAATATCCCAAAGGGGGAACTGCCAGAGGGATGGGAATCCTGTGGGATTGGGGAATATCCCAAAGGGGGAGCTGCCGGAGGGACAGGAATGGTGTGGGATTGGGGAATATCCCAAAGGGGGAAGTGCCGGAGGGATGGGAATCCTGTGGGATTGGGGAATATCCCAAAGGGGGAAGTGCCGGAGGGATGGGAATCCTGTGGGATTGGGGAATGGTGTGGGATTGGAGAATGGTGTGGGACTGGGGAAGCTGCAGCCTCATGATTTGGATTTATCCCATGAAAATTCCCAGCTCATCCCAGAGATGTCGGGCTTGGATCAGGGAATGCTTCCAGGCCGAGCTTCCAGCCCGAGTTAAACCCGGCCTAAGGGTGGGGCTGCCCTTTGCGCCGTATCCGGGAGTTTTATCCTTGGATTTGAGGTCTGGGAAAGCCAAAACCGCCAGTCCCGGGATCCCGGCTGGATTCGGGAATGAGCAGGTGCAGAATCCCGCTCTTGGGAAGGTGTAGGGGAGTAAAAATTGGGAATTTTTCCCTTAGGAAGAGTCCTGGAAGTGGGAATTGTTCTCTCCCCGCTTGAGGGCTTCAAAGATTCCATCGGGGACTTTTCCCTCCTTCAGCCCCAGGAAATCCCGTGGGAATGGCAGCGCCTTTTCCCTGAGGAAAAGGGAGGAGGCGTGGGAATTAGGGACGGGCAGGGAGCTTTAGGGCCGTGCTCCGGAGCGGGGGATCCCCCAAATCCCCTCCCCGATCCCATCCCGGCTTCTCCCATCCCACTGCAACCGACGGCGGATTTGGGGAGGAATTCCGGGACTTTTTGCCCTGGGAGAAGCTGCCTTGGCCCAGGAGCTGGGGACTCTCGGGATCTGCTGGGGACACTCCTGGGATCTCCTGGGGAAACTCCTGGGATCTCCTGGGGAAACTCTTGGGGACACTTGGGATCTCCTGGGGGCACTTGGGATCTCCTGGGGACACTCCTGGGGACACTTGGGATCTCCTGGGGACACCTGGGATCTGCTGGGAACACTTGGGATCTGCTGGGGACACTCCTGGGACTCTCAGGATCTCCTGGGGACACTCCTGGATTTCCTGGTGACACCCAGGATCTCCTGGGGACACTCCTGGGCCATTTGGGATCTCCTGGAACTCTCCTGGGGACACTTGGGATCTGCTGGGGACACTCCTGGGACACTCAGGATCTCCTGGGGACATTTGGGATCTCCTGGGTTCTCTCAGGATCTCCTGGGGACACTCCTGGGACACTCCTGGGACACCTGGGATCTCCGGCGGACATTCAGGATCTCCTGGGGACACTTGGGATCCTCTGAGGACACTCGGGATCCTCTGGGGACAGGATATCCTGGGACAATCCTGGGACTCTCAGGATCTCCTGGGACACTTGGGATCTGCTGGTGACACTCCTGGTGACACTCCTGGGGACACTCAGGATCCTCTGGGGACACTTGGAATCTGCTGGGGACACTCAGGATCTCCCGGGGACACTCCTGGGGACACTTGGGATCTCCTGGGTTGTCTCAGGATCTCCTGGGGACACTCCTGGGACACCTGGGATCTGCTGGGGACACTCTTGGGGACACTTGGGATCTGCTGGGACACTTGGGATCTGCTGGGGACATTCGGGATCTCTGGGGACACTCCTGGATCTCCTGGGGACACTCCTGGGACACTCGGGATCCTCTGGGGACTCTCAGGATCTCCTGGGGACATTCGGGATCTCCTGGGGACACTCCTGGGACATTCGGGATCTCCTGGAACACTCCTGGGGACACTTGGGATCACTGGGGACTCTCCTGGGGACACTTGGGATCTCCTGGGGACTCTCAGGATCTCCTGGGGACACTCCTGGGACACTTCAAGGACACTTGGGATCTCCTGGGACACTCCTGGATCTCCTGGGGATCTCCTGGTGACACTCCTGGGGACACTCGGGATCTGCTGGGACATTTGGGATCTCCTGGGACTCGCAGGATCTCCTGGGGACACTCCTGGGGACACTCGGGATCTCCTGGGGACTCACGGGATCTCCTGGGACACTCCTGGATCTCCTGGGGATCTCCTGGGACAATCCTGGGGACACTCGGGATCTGCTGGAACATTTGGGATCTCCTGGGGAATCTCAGGATCTGTTGGAGACACTCGGGATCTCCTGGGGACTCTCGGGGTCTCCTGGGACACTCCTGGATCTCCTGGGGATCTCCTGGGACACTCCTGGGGACACTCGGGATCTGCTGGGGACACTCGGGATCTCCTGGGGACTCTCAGGGTCTCCTGGGACACTCCTGGATTTCCTGGGGTCACTCCTGGGACACTCCTGGGGACACTTGGGATCCTCTGGGGACAGGATCTCCTGGGACAATCCTGGGACACTCAGGATCTGCTGGGACACTTGGGATCTGCTGGGGACTCTCCTGGGGACACTCGGGATCTGCTGGGACATTTGGGATCTGCAGGGACTCTCAGGATCTCCTGGGGATGCTCAGGATCTGCTGGAGACACCTGGGATCTCCTGGGACACTCGGGATCTCCTGGGGACTCTCGCGGTCTCCTGGGACACTTCTGGATCTCCTGGGGATCTCCTGGTGACACTCCTGGGGACACTTGGGATCCTCTGGGGACAGGACCTCCTGGGACAATCCTGGGACACTCAGGATCTGCTGGGACATTTGGGATCTCCTGGGACTCTCAGGATCTCCTGGGGACACTCAGGATCTGTTGGAGACACTCGGGATCTCCTGGGGACTCTTGGGGTCTCCTGGGACACTCCTGGATCTCCTGGGGATCTCCTGGGACAATCCTGGGGACACTTGGGATCTCCTGGCACATTTGGGATCTCCTGGGACTCTCAGGATCTGTTGGAGACACTCGAGATCTGCTGGGGACTCTTGGGGTCTCCTGGGACACTCCTGGGGACACTTGGGATCCTCTGGGGACAGGATCTCCTGGGGACACTCCTGGGGAGGCTCAGGATCTGCTGGAGACACTTGGGATCTCCTGGAACACTCCTGGATCTCCTGGGGATCTCCTGGAACACTCCTGGGGACATTCGGGGTCTCCTGGGGACTCTCAGGATCTGTTGGGAACACTCGGGATCTACTGGGGACACTCCTGGGACACTTCTAGGACACCTGGGATCTCCTGGGGACTCTCGGGATCTCCTGGGACACTCCTGGATCTCCTGGGAATCTGCTGGGACACTCCTGGGGACACTTGGGATCCTCTGGGGACACTTGGGATCCTCTGGGGACAGGATCTCCTGGGACAATCCTGGGACACTCAGGATCTGCTGGGACATTTGGGATCTGCTGGGACACTCGAGATCTCCTGGGGATCTCCTGGGACACTCCTGGGGACACTCGGGATCTGCTGGGACATTTGGGATGTCCTGGGACTCTCGGGCTCTCCTGGGGACACTCCTGGATCTCCTGGGACGCTCCTGGGGACATTCGGGGGCTCCTGGGGACTCCCGGGATCTGCTGGGACTTTTGGGGGCGTTCAAGTGAACGATCCCAAAGGAATTTTTGGGATCGTGTTGAGGACGGGGGGGGGGGGGGGGCCTGAATTCCCAGATCCTGGAAAAGGAGCCGCTTTTCCAGCTCCCAGCCCCAACCAATTTTCCCGCGGCTCCCGAGGTTCCTTCCTGGGAAATAAAAACCTCTCCCGGCTCCTCCTTTCCCGATTTTTTCCCCGACGATCGCTTGGAAAAATGAGGGAATTTTTTCCCTTTTTTTTCCTTTTTTTTTCCTTTTTTTTTTTCTTTTTTCTCCCCCCAAAATCGCCGCTTTTCAAGGTGGATTTCTCGCCCTTTAAAGGGAGATTTATGGGATAATCGCTTGGAAAAACAACGCGGGATCTCCCATGGAAAACCTTCCCACATCCATAATCTTCCTGGAATCGCAGGAGGTCCCAACTTGTCATTAAATAATTCATCCCCGGGCGCTTTTGGGATTTTGTTGGGTTTTTTTATTCCCCTTGTGGGGAAAATCGGGATCAAATCCTTCAGGTTTTCCTCGGGAGACCGATCTTCCAAGGAGATTTCTCCTTGCGGGATGCGCCCCGCTCCAGAAATGGCACCACATCCCCAAAAAAGAATCCCAAAAAGGAGTTTTGGAGGAGAACCCTAATTAATAAAATCGTAAAGAATCGGAATCAATCAATCAATCAATCAATCATTAGCAAAATCGGTGATTGCGGCTCCGATGCTTTTCCAAGCGGGTTCAATCAACCTTGAGAGCGCCTTTTCCATGGGGGAAAAAACCCAAAAAAATGGGATGCGGAGCCCTTTTTGCCCCCACAAAAATCCGCTTTTCCAGGGGCGCATCCAACTTGGAAGTGCGGGGGATAATGGGACGCGCCTAAAAAATCCCAAATCAAATCCAGCCCGATGCCAGGCGCGCTCCGGAGTCAGCTCGGATTCCCGAGCCGCGCATTCCCGAGGCGCCGCTCCAGAGGGAATTGCGGCATTTATCGAGCAGGAACATACCTTGGGAAACCATGGAGATGCGCCTGGAAAAGCGGGAAGCGGGCGGGAATTCCGGCCCCGGATTTAATCCATCGCTCCCCGGGGGACAGGAGAGAAGCGGGGCTCGCTTTAATCCACGTGGGGAGCGAGGCAGAGCCGGGAAAAAAAAGATGGAAAACGATGGGAAAAATTTAAAAAAAAAAAAAAAAAAATTTAAAAATTCCGATTTAACCCCTCAAAAAAGGGTGATCCCGCCGGGAATGGGGGTTTCATCCCATAGTTTTTTGGGGTGATGGGTGGGGGAATGGTGTTCCTGTCACCCCCCCCCCCAGGCAAACCCTGGGGCTGCGGCTGCCCAGCAAAAGAAATAAAATAAAAATGAAAAATAAGAGTAAGAATAAGGATAAGGGTAAGGATAAGGGTAAGGGTAAGGATAAGGATAATGATAAGGATAAGGATAAGGATAAGGATAAGGATAAGAATAAGAATAAGAATAAGAATAAGAATAAGAATAAGAATAAGAATAAAAATAAGAATAAGAATAAAAATAAGGATAAAAACAAGGATAAAAATAAAAATAAGGATAAAAATAAGGATAAAGATAAGGATAAGGATAAGGATAAGGATAAGGATAAGGATAAGGATAAGGATAAAGATAAAAGTAAAAATAAAAGTAAAAGTAAAAGTAAAAATAAAAATAAAAATAAAAATAAGAGTAAAAATAAAAATAAAAATAAAAATAAAATTTAAAAATAAAAATAAAAATAAAATTTAAAAATAAAAATAAAAATAAAAATAAAAATTTAAAATAAAAACAAAAATAAAAATAAAAGTAAAAATAAAAATAAAAATAAAAATAAAAAATAGAAATAAAAATAAAAAATAAGGTAGAAATGAAATAGAAATAAGAATTTTAAAAAGGGAAATAAGAATGAGAGTAAAATTTAGAAAAAAAAAGATTAAAAAAGGAAAATAAAAGAAAAATAAAAAAAGAAACTTGAAAAAAATAGATAAAAATAGAAATCTAAAAATAAAAATAATCAATGGAGCAGCGTGGCCGCCGCCCGGAGCCGGCAGCAAGTGCTGCTGCCGGAAAAATGAAGTTTTCCCCATTTTTTTTGCCTGAAAGTGCCAAATCCTCCCCCAATCCCAGGAGAACGGGGAAAGGGGGGAGGAAAGAGGGAAAACAAACGCCAGGGATTTTCCTGCCGAGGAAACCCAAGAGGGCTCGGGCTCGGCTCCCTGAGTTTCACCTTCCCCCAGCGCCGGCAGAGCAGAAATATTCAATTTCCAACTTTATTCCCAGGCTCCTTCCCCCGATCCCAGGCAAGAATTGAATGAGGGCGGCCGGAATGCGCCAGGGCCGCGGCTCCGGGATTTTATTTCCCCCCCCCCCAAAAAAACTTCGGGAATTGGCGTTTTTTTGGGACGCGAGGCTTTCTTGTCGCTCCCAGGAGCCCCAAAGTCGCGCCTGAGCCGCGCTCAGCGTTTGGGCGCAACTCGACGCCTTGGGAAGAATTTTAATTTCGCGCTTTCCTTCCCCCCGTTTTTGGGGTTATTTTGTATTTTCTGACGGGGATCGGGATGGATTTGAGGCGTGGGAAAGGAAAAAAAACAAAAAAAACCCAACCCCCAAAACTACGCAGGTTTAGGCGCGGGTTTAGGCTGAGCTTTGCCTGAGGAAGAGGCTAAAGATGCGGCCCGGGAGGGCTCCAGGCCGGGTTTAAACCCCAAAGCGAAGCGGGACAGGGCGGAGGGGGGACGGGGCGAGGTTTGGGGACAGCATTTGGGGACAGAGGCGGCGCTGGCGCTCCCCGCCCCCTCCCGGGGGGGTTTTGGGGCGGGGGCGGCGGAGTTTTTAGGGCCGAGTCCCTTTTACAGCTGCGAACAAAAGGCAGCGCCGGCGCCGGCGTCACGTCCCGCTGCGCGCCCATTCCCGCTCCCAAAGCTGCCGCTTTTTGGGGCAAAAACGGGAATTCTCCGACCCGCGAGTCACCCCCGAAAAGCGGGGCCAGCCCCCAGCCCGCCCCGTAATTAATGAGGTTGTTAATTAGGGAGGGAGGCATCTGGGGGCGGGGGAAGGTGTGGGGTCGCTGGGCCGGTCCCAAACGCGGCCCCACGGAGCTGGGGGCGGGATGAGCCATTCCCACCCCCCATGGAGGGGTGGGAAAAGGGGGAAAAGCGGCTCCAAACCCCTTGGAAGGAGCGGGGTGAGGGGTGGGGAGCGCCGGGCTCGGGAGGGCACCTCTTAATTAATTAATTAATTAATTGTTTATTTATTATTTAATTTTTTTTAAATTTATTTCTCGCACTGATTTTTTTTTTAATTTTTAACTTTTTAATTTTCATTTTTACTTATTTTCATTGACATTCATTTTCGTTTTTATTCATTTTCATTTTTAATTTTCATTTTTATTCATTTTCATTTTTGTTCATGTTCATTTTTGTTCATTTTCATTTTTATCCTTTTTCATTTATATTCATTTTAAATTTTTATTCATTTTAAATTTTTGCTAATTTTTCTTTTTTTTTTCCCCCAATTCTAACTTATCTCCGACTTCATTTTTTTTTTTTTTGCCTTTCATTTTTTATTATTTTTTTTTCCCCAATCCACGCCGCAATTCCCCCACCCCTTTCCCCTCCTGGAATCCTCTTAGGGGGAAAAAAAACCCTCAAACCCCCCCCAAAAAACAAAAAAAAAACCAAAAAAACCCCAAAAAACCCACAAAAAATCCACAAAAAAAAACCCAAAACGAACTCAAACCCTGCAATTCCTGAACTTTTCCCGCTCCCTTTCACCCCCATCTCTTTCCCATCCGCTCCAGGGGCTCCATGAGGAGCCTGCTAATGGACAATCATCCCAAAAAAAAAAAAAAACAACCTCTGGAAAAGGAGCGCGGGGCTCTGCTCCCATTGGTGCCGGAGCCCGGCGCGGATCCCCCTTCCCGGCCGCCCATAAAAGAAAGGAGCCGGAGCCTATCAGAGCCCGCCCGTCCTTCCCACCGCCCCAACTTCCCCGCTGGAGCAACTTCCAGCCCCTCTCCCTCTCCCTCCTCCTCCTCCTCCTCCTCCTCCTCCTCCTCCTCCTCCTCCTCCTCCATCCCTCACAACCGCGCCGCGAGGAGCAAAAACCGCAGCGCACCAAGCGAATCCGGGGGGCCGCGGCTCCCCCCACGCTCTGCCCCCCGCCAGCCCTAAGCCAGCCCTAAGCCAGCCCTAAGCCCAGCCCAGCTCCCAGGCAACTTTGGCTGCGCCTTGCTCTTCCCGGGTGACATTCCAGCGGAGCGGCCGCTCGGGACGCAGCCCCCAAAACTTTCCCGGGAATTTCTGGTGGGTGATCCCCCCCCCCCCCTCCCCGGTCTCTCTCCTCACCCCTTTTTATTCGGCATTTTGAATTTTTGGGGGGTTGTTTTTGGCGGTTCTTGCCGTCGTTACCCTTTTTTTTTTTTTCGCCCTCGGAGCCCACATTTCTCCCTTGTTTTGCAGCCGCTGGAAGGGCTGGGAAGGTTGGGATCGCCGCGGCTCCGTGGAGAGGCGGCCCCGCAGCCTCGGCCCGGTTCTCTCCCGGTTCTCCCGGGGCCCAGGGGTGTCCCCCCCACCCCCGGTTCTCTCTCGGCCGCCGCGACCCCTCCCCGACCATGGCAGCGCTGCCCGGGACGGTGCCGCGGATGATGCGCCCGGCGCCGGGGCAGAACTATCCCCGCACCGGCTTCCCGCTGGAAGGTAGGTCTGGAGAAGGGAAAAGCGCCGCTCCATCCCTCTGGAATTACCCGGGGGGGGGGGGCCCTTTCGGGCGGGGGGTGCGGCTGAGCTCCGCTCCTGGGGGGTTCCCCACAGCAACATCCAACTCCTCACCCCCTCCCCAGCCCCATTCCCGCTGCGTATTCCCGGGATTTGCCTCGCTGTTTGCCCGTGTTTCGAGTGTTCCCGGGTATCCCGCGGGATTTTTGGGGCAGCTTCTCCCGCTTTGGGGTTTGCGGTTTTTTTTTGGGAGGGGGTTTTGGGGTTTTGGTTTTTTTTTGAGGGGTTGGTTTTTTAACGTCCCGACAATTTCACCTCCGCGTCAAGGCGGGGGAAAACAACCGAATTGATGGGGTGTGACTTATCGAGGAGTGGGGGGTGAGGGATAGGAATAAAAACCTTTAGCCGGGGGTGCTCCTGGAGCTGCGGGAAGCCGGGATGTCCTTGGCTGCGGCTGGCGGAGCGGGGACTTGGGAGCTGTCACCTCGCCGAGTGTCACCCGCGCCTCCCTCCGCCGTGCCTTTGTCACGCGGGGGGTGATTATTGCCAGGCACACACATTCCCCTAAAAAAAAAAAAAAAATTAAAAAAAAAAATAGGAGGAAAAAAAAAAAAAAAAAAAAAGGCAAATTTCGAGCGGGACCCCTCTGGCCGCATTGATTAAAGCGGGGAAAATTTCATCCCGCCCGTGCTCAAGTGGCGAATCCCAAACCTGCGGAAAACCACGCAGGCTGCAAAACACACAGGGCGCGGGGATTTGCTCAAGTGCTTTTCTGTAGCAAATGAAGTAAAACAGACGGCAAGGGAAAGGATCAAAGGATTACAACAATATTTGCACAACATGACTGGGAATAATGAAAGGAGAGAGCGGCCGGCGCTTTTAGCGGCTCTTGAATGTAAAATTGGCCACTCGAGTGTTATCTGTCGATAATGATACATCCAGGGAGCGCCGGCCAAAGTGACTCGGAATTAGCGGTGCATGATTCTGGCTAAATCGCCAGGCGGTTTCTGGAATCGACTTTTCTTTGTAGCGAGAAGGGAATAAAAAAAAATTAATAAAATAAGGGGGGGTAAAAAAAAGAGAGAAAAAAAATTAAAAAATAAATAAATTCCACCCCCCCCCTCTCCCCTCCAGCCTGGCGCAAATTGCCCAGCTGAGTTCTGCCCCCCTCCCGTCCTTCCTCGCCTCCTTTTCGCTTTAATTTCCAGCCTGTGAAATCGGGTTAATCTACAAGATTTACAGCGCGAGATATTCGAGAAATTGCGGAGGGGGCGAAGGAGCCGCGGCTGCCCCCGCGCCCGGGAGAGGCGGCGGCGAAGCGGCCGCGGGGTGAAACCCCCCCGAACCCACAAAAAAAACCCCCGAACCCACAAAAAAAAACCCCGAACCCACAAAAAAAACCTCAAAACCACCCCCAAAACCCCCCCAGAGGGTGTTTCAGAGGTGATTCCCGAAAGTTTGTTTGAAAGCGGAGCTCCGTAAACCGAGGCGAGAAGCGGAGGGAGATTTTTTTGGGGGGAGAAACGGGAAGTTTTGGGAGGGTTTTGTCGTGCGGGTTTGGATCTTGTCGCGTCTAAAGCGCCGGCTGTGATTTGAAACAAAGGTGCGAAATCCTAAATCCGGACACATTTCCAGGGATGGGCACACAGGGGGTGTCTCGGGGATGGGCGAGCGGCTCGGGGGGCGATTTTTATTTTCCCACTTTCCATGGGAAAAGTCTCCGGTGTGGTACCGGGATGAACACCGGGAGAAACACTGGGATAAACACCGGGAGAAACACGGAGCGCAGGGCACGGGCGAGATCTTTCCCCTTCTTTTAAACCCCCAAATCCCAGGAGAAAAGCGGGAGGTGCGGGGAAGGACGCGCCGCGTTCCGCTGGATTTTTTCCCCCCCTATTTTAACTTTTCCCCGGTTTGTGTTTCTTTTTTTTTTTTTGTGTGGTTTTTTTTTGTTTTTCGTTTTTTTCTTTTTTTGGGGATCGGGTTTTTCCCTCCCCATCTCTCCCTCGCAGTGTCCACCCCGCTGGGCCAGGGCAGGGTGAATCAGCTCGGAGGGGTTTTCATCAACGGGCGCCCGCTGCCCAACCACATCCGCCACAAGATCGTGGAGATGGCGCACCACGGCATCCGGCCCTGCGTGATCTCCCGGCAGCTCCGCGTCTCCCACGGCTGCGTTTCCAAAATCCTGTGCCGGTACCAGGAGACGGGATCCATCCGGCCCGGGGCCATCGGCGGCAGCAAGCCCAGGGTGAGTGCGCTGCGGGCACGGCGATGAGCCGCCTTCCTTTAGCCCCAAAATGACACCGGGTGGGGTTTTTTTTGGGGGAGGGGGTGAGTTTTCCGAGTTTTTTTTTTGTTATCATTTTCGGGGAAAAGGGGTTTTAATAAACCTGCGTTTTTCGGCCTCTGATGGGGAGGAAGTTGAAGGTGATGAATGAATTAAAGAGGGGGTTTTTTTTTTGGGGTCGCTTCCACGCGCAACAAGTGGCGCAATCGCGTTGGAGCGATTCCGTCGGGCCCCGCGGGTGCGGGGAGCGGGGAATTTGGGGATGTTTTGGGAAGAGCTGCTCAGAAACCACCCCAAAAAGCGTCCCCTGGAGCTCCGCGTGATCCCACCCTGCCCGCTCTCCCGGCCCTCAGAGACTCCACTTTCAGGACGGCCAACATTCGGCCTTTTCCCAGCTTTATTTCCCTCTTTCCCCCCTTCCCGATGCCCATTTTCCACCCCAAACCCAGCGGCCAGGGCCGAGCCGCGCTGCTCAGCGCTTCTTTTGAATTAAAAGCGCTTTTTCCCCTCCTCTCCCTTCCCCTCTCTCCGCACCCTCGGGGACACCTCCGGCGCCCCTTGGTCACAAAAGCAGGTCGCGACTCCCGACGTGGAGAAGAAAATCGAGGAATACAAGCGGGAGAACCCCGGGATGTTCAGCTGGGAGATCCGGGACCGGCTGCTGAAGGACGGGCACTGCGACCGCAGCACGGTGCCCTCAGGTGAGAAGGCAGCTTGGCCGCACGGCCTCCCCCCCGAATCCCGTGGGAATGTTTATCCCACGGGAAAGGTTTTCCAGACGTTCCCAACCCTCCTGGTCTCTGCTTTGATGGAGGGGGGAAAATCATCCCGAGGAAAACCCAGGATAGGAGGGGGGATTTGTGCCCTGGCTGCTGGAAAAAACAAACACAAGCCAACCCCTTTTCCCGACTTTTTGCAGCTCCCTGGAAAGCCGGGGGGATGCTGGGGCAGGGGGAGAGCCCCAGAGGCGCCCCCCAAATCCAGGAGGAAAGGGGAGCCCGGTCGGTCCCGCTGGGATTTGCTCGGCAGCGATGGGATCCCGACATCACAGCCAGAGATCCCGATTGTCCATGGGAAGCGAGGCTGGATCCCAAATTTTAGCCGGCAGGGATGTGCCTGGGGTCTGGTGGGGCTCTGCAGGGCTTCGCTGTGAGGTCCCTGTGGGTTTTGGGGCGGCTGCGCCTTCTCTGTGGGGTGAGAACAGGCCCGGAGCTCCATCCCGGCTGTGCTTCCCACTGGGAGCTGGGGGGAAATTTGGGAATTTTGGGGACTTTTCCCGGTCCCGGAGCAGGTGGTGCCCCTGGGGACGCTGCCGGTGCCGGGCACATCCCGGTGCTGCTCGGGCCGTGGGGACGGCGAGCGGCGGGTCCCACTTTGGGAATTTGGGGAACTCTTGGGGCGGCGCCGACAGGTGCATTCCCATGGGAAAAGGGGACACGAGGCCTCCTCCTGCCCCGCGGCATTCCCACTTTTCCCAGGCAGCTTATACTCGCCTTTCTGCCTTTGACTGTCCGAGGTTTAGTGAGTTCGATTAGCCGCGTGCTCCGCATCAAATTCGGGAAGAAAGAGGAAGACGAGGACTGCGACAAGAAGGAGGAGGACGGCGACAAGAAGGCCAAGCACAGCATCGACGGCATCCTGGGCGACAAAGGTACCGCGTGTCCCCGCGCCGCGCCGGAGGGAGGGGGGGGGACATTTCGGGGCCACGGGATGGCTCCAGAACCGCTGCGTTCGGACTCCCCCTTCCCCACCCCAAAAAGAAAAATCCCCGCTGGCCGCGCAGAGGGGAGCGGGGCCGGCGGCGTTCCCAGGAGGAGGAAGAGTTGTCGGTGCTTTGCTCGGGATCAATTATCCATAAAAAACGGGCCGGGAATGGCTGGAGAAGGAGGGGTGGGTGGTGGTGGTGGTGGGGGGGGGAGGGTGGGAGAGGCGCCTCGGAGGCCGTAAATGAATTTGTTAAACAGATTTCGCTGCCGCCGCCTAAGTGGTCCCCTGGAACCGGGGCTGACAGGTGACCGATGGCGCCGATCAATATCAATTAGGGACGGGAGCCGCGAGCGCCGCGAGGCACCGAGGGGACACGGGGAGGGGGGGGGGGGGGATGATGGGGAGGGGTCCCCGGAGCGAGGCTGCACCCCCGAATTATCCGGGGGAAATCATCCGGGGGAAATCATCCAGGGAAAAGCCTGGCGGGCGCTCGCGGAAGGCTCCGAGCCAGGCCGGTGGCGGGGTTGTGTTATCGCCTCCCAAATCCGGCGTTTTCTGCCGAAGAATCCCAACTTTTCGCGGCTCTGGATGCGGGGTTGGGGGTGAGGAGCTGCGGTGGGGGTGGCGTTTGAGTGCGGGCAGCGCCGTGATTCCCCTTCCCCAAAAAACAAGGTGGAATTTTGCCGGAGCATCCGTGAGATTTGCCAGTGAAGGCGCTCGGAAAAACGGGGAACTTCGAGCCGCGGGAGGAGGAGCCGCTGGGTTTGGGTCCAAAATGAGCTCCTTGTGCCCGAGCCCGGCGCCTCTTTTGGGGCAAAACGGGCGGTTTTGGGAGTCTCGGGATTTGCCGGTTTTCTCCCGAATTGGTGCAAAGCGAGCACGGGCTGGGCCTGCTGGGGTTGAGCCGGAGTTGGAATTTTGGGGGATTTGTGGCATCGCCGCTGTCGGGGTGAGCGGGGTTTTCCCCCAATCCCGGTGTGGGAATCGCTTCCAAACTTTCCCCGTCGCTCCCAAGTTCCCCCCTCCAGTTTGGGACAACGCGGGGCAATGGTGGCGTGGGGGGAATTTTGGGGCAGAAAAGGCTCCCCCGTGCCCCCATCAGTTGGAAATGAAGGTGCACAAAACGGGGTTTATTTTTTATTATTTTTTCCTTTTTTTTTTAAGGATCCGATCCCCCCCCCTTTTTTTTTTATTATTATTTTCCCCCTCCTCTTTTCCCAACCTTGAAGATGAACTTCACTTACAAAGACCTTCGAGTCTATTGAAGCTTTTTGAGGAAAAGATTCCTGCCCACAAAAGCAAACAGCGGAGGGGAGGGGGAAAAAAAAAAAAAAGAAAAATAAAAAGGAAAAAAAAAGAAAGAAAGAAGAAGGAAAGAAAAAAAGGAAATGAAAAAAAGGAAGTAATAAAAAAAGAAGTAAAAAAAAGAAAGGAAAAAAAGAAAAGAAAGGAAAAATGAAAGAAAAAAAGGGAAAAAAAAAAGAAAGGGGGGGAAAAGGGGGAAAAACCCGAGGCTGCCTTAAAAACGGAGTAAAGGGATGGGGGAGGGAGGGCGCGTCCATTCTCATTCAAAATTCCGCGAGCAGGAGAAAAACTTTTGGACAAAGGGCCGAGGACGGGAAGAAAGGGAGATAAATTATTCAAAACTCCCTGCTGTTAGATAGTTTTGTAATATTATAGGAGCGGCTGCTGCAGAAAGGCAGAGCCGTTGGACGCTGCAAAATGTTGCTGTGATTTGGAGAGGGGGGCGATGCTCATTTGCAAACCGGGGCCATTGTGTGGGCCAGGAGCTCCCCCCGCTCGCTTTTCGGGGTGTTTTTAGATTTTATTAAAGTGGGGGAAAAGGAGATTTTGAGGCGGGGGTGTTGTTTAAATTGAGTTTCGAGCCAGCGTGGCCGCTGGGGAAAATATCTTTATTTTTGAAAGCGTAGGTTGGTGAGGTGTTGTGCTTTGGTTTGGTTTTTTTTTTTTTTTTTTTTCTCGCCGTCCCCGCGCGCGTTTTCATCGCCACCCCCCAAAAAGAACCCACACAAACAAAACAAAACCCAGGAAAAAAAAAAATTAAAAAAAAAAACCAGAATGAAGGAGCTGGGAGCTTTTTATCCCTGATTACCACGCAGAAAGTGCGTGTCAAGAGGCAAAACAAAACGCTCCCTTCTCCCTTCATGGGTGAGGCCGCGGACAAATCAAACACGAGCCCCCATTCCGGGATGAAAGGGGGCTAATTTGGGCAAATTCCCCATTGCCGGAGCCTGTGGAGCGCCGCGCTCCCTCGGAGCGCGCAGAATCCGCCTCTCCCAGCCCCGCAGAGAAATCCCAATTTATCAGCAATTCCCAATTTTTTTATTTATGGTCGCGCCCCGGCTGCGCCGAGCGCGGAGAAATCCCCCCTACCCCCCCCCCCCCCAAAAAAAAACCCCACTTGAATTCGGGGGTTTTTGGGGTGCGGGGCGGGCTCTGCGCATCTCCAAAGCCGCGGCTGCAAAAGAAGCGTCCGAAATTCCAAATTTCCCGCCGCCCGGGCGCGTTTTAACGCCTGGGAAAGTTTTAATGGCCCCAATTAAGATAATTGATGATGCCGCTTGTAAAACACTGGCGGGCGGCGGCTGCGCGCTGGGAAACGCCGCGATTTCTGCTCGGAGGGAAAAAAAAAAAAAACAACCCAACCCCGCAGTTTGTGCTCGGAGGAAAAAAATCCCAAGCCCGCAGTTTGTGGCCTGAGAAAAGAAAATCCCAAGCCCGCAGTTTGTGCTCGGAAAAAAATCCCAAGCCGTCAGTTTGTGGTGGGAAAAGCCGCGATTTCGGCTCGGACACGACGCGATTTTGCACCCCACAACCAAAAGCTCTGCGGAGCTCTTTGCCCCCTCCGCCCAAATTTTATTCCCCGCTAAAACAAACCCGACCTCGCGCGGCTGGAGGGCGGCTGGAGGGCGGGGGGGGGATGATTTTTTATCAATTTCCTCGTCTCCAAGCGAATTCTCCCTCCGAGAGCTGCGGGGGGGGAAAAAAAGGGGGGGGGAAAAAAAACTTTATTTTGGCTTTTTTTTTTTTTTATCTCTTTTTTTCTTCTTCTTTTTAATTTTTTTTTTTTAATTTTTTTTTTTCCCTTTCCGCTGCTGCCAAACGCTCCGTGGCGGGTTCTCCTCGCGGGGAGCCGGGGGAAGACAGCCCTAAATGCTCTCTCTTTTTAAGTGGGAAAGAAAGCTTCCACCCTGCGCCTGTTTCTTTCTATCGTCTGCTTGGCATTTAATAATGTTAAGACTTATTAGAGCTGGTAATGAAAACTGTGGCTGTTGAATAGGGAGCTGTGTTGGAGAAGGGTGTAATAGCTCCAAGGCATGCTAAGAAATGTATTTATCCCCAATCAGTACTCACTCTCTGAGTTCCCAGCACAAACGTTAAGTTGAAGGGTTTTAAGGCAGATTAAATTGAGCCTTTATTTCTTTGCACTTTCATCTTTAAACGGCTCACTCCAGCTAGCCCTGGGCGGATATTCATGAGGCTTCACTTTGGGTTTCTATTTTTTTTTTTTTTTCCCCTTTAAATATTTATTTATTTATTTATTTAATATAGATATCCTTGTTAAGAGCGAGTTGTTGTTGTCGTTGTTGTTGTTGTTATTATTATTATTATTATTATTATTATTATTATTATTATTAGGGGTTGTTGTTATTTATTAGGGCCGGCGGGGAGGGGGACGCGCCCCTCTCGCCCTCGCTGGGAGGTGCAGGGGGTGGGAATTTGGGCACCCCCAAATTTTGGGGGGGCGCCGCTCGGGGGGTTCGATGGGGAGGGGGGAATTAATTGCGGCCAATTAATTGGGGGGCAGGAGGGGGTCTGGGGATGGCGCTGCGGGACGGGGAAGCTCGGGGGGTCACCCCCACCTCGAGGGGGTCACCCCCACCTCGAGAGGGTCACCCCCGGGCCGCAGCTGCCCCCTCCCCTCCCCCTTCCCCCCCGGAGCCCCGCGGGATGCGGGGGATGCTCGCAGGGAGCCCCGGCTTGGTTGTGGATTTGGGGTGGAAAAGCGGATTTTTAGGGAATTCTCCGCCCTGCCCCGCACCTCCGCACTCCGCTTGGTGTGTCTCCACCCCCGAGTTTGCGCCCCGGCAGATTTTGGGGGAGAGCGGCGGGATCGGGGTTCCTTGGAAGTGGGGGAAGGTGGGACCCGCTCTGGGGCGGGGGTTGGAAAGGACAATTCCACCCGGGAGCAGCCGCGTTTTTGGGGAGCCGCGGGGAGACTTTGGAAGGTCCTGCCCGATTTGACGGAGCTCGGGGAGGGAGAAGGGGGGGACAAAGAGGGGGACACCCCCCCAAAAGAGGGGGACAGCCCCATTGGGGTTCCTTGGAAGTGGGGGAAGGTGGGACCAGCTCTGGGGCGGGGGTTGGAAAGGACAATTCCACCCGGGAGCAGCCGCGTTTTTGGGGAGCCGCGGGGAGACTTTGGAAGGTCCTGCCCGATTTGACGGAGCTCGGGGAGGGAGAAGGGGGGGACAAAGAGGGGGGGACACCCCCCCCCAAAAAAAAAAAAAAACTGGGAAGGGGCTTTGTTCCCCACGGCGGCAGCGAGGAGCGGAGGGAAGCGGCGCTTGCGGGGCCGATTGATCAGCAAACAATCGGCGTGGGTTTAAAAACCAACAAGCGGCTCCTCTGTAAATGTGTGTTTAGAAGCGCGATTGGAACGGGGGGGGGGCCGGGACGGGGGGAACAGGGAGCAGCCACTTCATCAAATCAAGGGATTACCAAAGGTTGGCAATCTAATCAAACAGAGCCCAGGCGGGATTTGTGAGTGTTGCGAGCGGGATCAGCTCTAATAATGGGGGGCAGGAAAGAGATAGGGAGGTGTCAAGCAATTCATTGGCTTTAGGCTGAGTTATTCCGTGCATATTTCAGGCCGGGAGAGGAGAGGGAAAAGAGGGAGGGAAAAAAAAAAAATTTGTGGAAAAAAAAAAAAAGCAGGGAGAAGGGAGAGGGAGGAAGGGGAAGGGGGGGGGATGGATGCGAGCACACACGGAGCTTACATGTCACAAAAAAAGCTGAGACAAATGAGGTACAACAATAAACACAGATAACAATTACAAAGGCAAACAGTGGCTTTTGGGAACGAGTAGCTGCAGAACCTGGGCTACATAAACAAAGTCGGCGAATGTTTGCAAGATAAACTCCTGCCTAAATCGAGTGTGACGGCGGGGAGAGAAGAGAGGAGGAGAGATAAGGTTGGAGAGGGGAATGAACGAGAATAATCGAACACGAGGCGCTTGGCAAAAAAAAAAAAAAACAAAAACAACAAAACAACCCCAAACTTAAGACAAGGATGCGGCGAGCGGGGTTCGGCTGTGCGGGGAGGAGTGAGAGGATTTCAGGGAGATGTTTGTGATCCTGGGCTCCTTTGGGGTTGGGGTTTGGTTTTTTTTCCCTCCCCCCCCCCCCCCCCCCCCCCGCCATCTCCCTGCTTTGGGGGAGAAGAAAAGGTTCAAATCCCGGAGCGCGGGGAGCGGGAAGGGAAATCTCGGGATCAGAGGCAGGTGGGGTTCGCCTGGGACGGGAGAGGAAGTGCACGGGAGACGTTTTAATGTGGAATTTGGAGGTGATTTCATGACCCGGGGCGGGTAGGAAGCAGGTTTTGGGCGGCGGGGGGGAGATGGAGGAGCGATAGAGCCGCGCAGGAAGGAAGCGGGGAGGTCTCGTCCTAATCCCGGGTTTGGGCCCTAATTGGGCCGGGAGAGAGGGGGCAGGGTTGGAATCAAGGCAGGGAAGGCCGAGAGGGAACTGCTTGACCCAGGGGATGCTGGAAACCAACAGAGCTTCCCCCCCCCCCCCCAGAAAACGCCGCTTTTAACCCAAAATCATCTCAAGGAGCAGCTCAGGGCCGCGCTGGGGTCTCGCTCTCCCGCGGAGCCGCGGCCGTGCGGATCTTTCCAAATGGGAATTGTGCGCCAAAGAGGGGGAGAGACGTGTCTGCAGCGTGGTTAAAGGAATTAGATATTTACCAGTTTGAAATAAGCCTGGTTCTGGGAGGAAAAAAAAAAAAAAAAAAGGGAAAAAAAAAAAAAAGGAGGGAGAGAGAGAGAGCGGAGATGAGACGGGAGAACACTTCAAACGAATTCATCATCTGGAGTGGCGAAGGGGAGATTTAGAGACAGTATTGGGAAGTTATTTAGATATTAATAACATATTTTCCTGAGGCGTCAGGAGTGCCTCCATCCGCACTTTTTTTCTCGCAGCTATTTGGCTGGGTGAAATATGGGAGACCCAAATGTTGGGAAGAGATAACGCAATCAGCCGAGCCCTGGTCCTGCGACTGCATCACGGCGTTAAACCCGGATTAACCTCCCCTTTCCCCCCCCCCACGCCGCCGTTTCACCTCCCCCCCCAAATTCCCCCCCCCCACCCCCACGAGGAGCTTTTTCCAAATTTTTTCAGGGGAATTTCCATGGGTTTTAAGGCACGTGTGACAGTGGCCTTAAAGAGGGAAGGGACTCGCTGGAGCATTGGGGTGAGGGGGCTGGGGGCAAAAGGATCTTTGGGGAAATTGCGTTTGCCACAAAAGAGGGGGGGGAAAAAAAAGGCAAATCGGGGCCTCTCTGCAGGCCTGGGCTTTGCGGATATTCCGTATTTATGGACGTTATTCTTAAAAAGAAGGGGGCAGGGAAAGAAAAAAAAAGAAAAAGCTCGTTTCAATCAGCCGCCGCTTTTCTCTCCTCTCCCCCCGCGGGGTTTTATTCGCCTTCTTGGGGGTTTTAGAATAAATTCTGTGGTTATTTCATCGGAACTTCGGCCTGGTTTGGACTCTGGGGGTTTTTTTTTGGGGGGGGGTGTCAGGAGATGTTGAGGGGGTCTCAGGTCGGGAAGGAAAGGAGGGATGCGAGGTGGGAAAGGGGAGCGCTGAGTGGGAGATGCTGAGGGGGCGGCGGAGGAGCCAGGCCCCCCCTGATTTGGGTTTTTGGGGGGCTCCTCGTCCCCTGCTCCCCTCTCATCCCAGGAAAACGAAGGAGTTGGGAAGCGCAGGTGCGGCACTGGCAGGGAGCAGAGTTTCCGATGGGGATGCGGCCCGGGGGAGGGAGGGTGCCTGGATCCCCTCCCCCCCCCGCTTCCTCCCAAAAATCCCCTCCACCTCTTCCTCCTCCCTCTTCCTCCTCCTCCTCCTCCTCATTCCCGGCTCATCCCCGAGCTGGCACCCGGCGGGAGCGCGCCACAGAAGGAATTCGATGTCACTGCTGCGTGTTTATAAAGACATTTGTCAGCCGGAGTTGGGGACGGGAGGGGAAGGAAGGGCCCGGGGGGGCGGGGAGGGCGAGCGGAGCTGGGATTGAAAGGCAGAACGCGGGTGGTGAGGGTGGTGAGGGTGATGAGGGTGATGAGGGTGATGAGGGTGATGAGGGTGATGAGGATGATGAAGGTGATGAGGGTGATGGTGATGATGGTGATGAGGATGATGAGGATGATGAGGGCGATGAGGGTGATGAGGGTGATGAGGGTGATGAGGGTGATGAGGGTGATGAGGATGATGATGATGATGATGAGGATGATGAAGGTGATGAGGATGATGAAGGTGATGAGGGTGATGAGGGTGATGAGGGTGATGAGGACGATGAGGGTGATGAGGGTGATGAGGATGATGAGGGTGATGAAGGTGATGAGGGTGATGGTGATGATGGTGATGAGGATGATGAGGATGATGATGGTGATGAGGATGATGAGGATGATGAGGGCGATGAGGGTGATGAGGGTGATGAGGGTGATGAGGGTGATGAGGGTGATGAGGATGATGAGGATGATGATGAGGATGATGAAGGTGATGAGGATGATGAAGGTGATGAGGGTGATGGTGATGATGGTGATGAGGATGATGAGGATGATGAGGGCGATGAGGGTGATGAGGGTGATGAGGGTGATGAGGGTGATGAGGGTGATGAGGATGATGATGATGATGATGAGGATGATGAAGGTGATGAGGGTGATGAGGGTGATGAGGGTGATGAGGGTGATGAGGACGATGAGGATGATGAGGGTGGTGAGGGCGATGAGGGTGATGAGGACGATGAGGATGATGAGGGTGATGAGGGTGATGAAGGTGATGAGGATGATGAGGGTGATGAGGGTGATGAGGATGATGAGGGTGATGAGGATGATGAGGGTGATGAAGGTGATGAGGGTGATGAGGGTGATGAAGGTGATGAGGGTGATGAGGATGATGAGGGTGATGAAGGTGATGAAGGTGATGAGGATGATGAGGGTGATGAGGGTGATGAGGATGATGAGGGTGATGAGGGTGATGAAGGTGATGAGGGTGATGAGGATGATGAGGGTGATGAAGGTGATGAGGATGATGAGGGTGATGAGGCTGATGAAGGTGATGAGGATGATGAGGACGATGAGGGTGATGAGGGTGATGAGGGTGATGAGGGTGATGATGATGAAGGTGATGAGGGTGATGATGATGAGGATGATGATGGTGATGAAGGTGATGAGGGTGATGAGGATGATGAGGATGATGAGGATGAGGATGGTGATGAGGATGAGGAGGGTGATGAGGATGATGATGGTGATGAGGATGATGAGGGTGATGGTGATGAAGGGTGATGAAGGTGATGAGGACAATGAGGATGATGAGGGTGATGAGGGTGATGACGATGAGGGTGATGAGGGTGATGAAGGTGATGAGGATGATGATGGTGATGAGGGTGATGAGGATGATGAGGGTGATGAAGATGATGAAGGTGATGAGGGTGATGAGGATGATGAGGGTGATGATGATGAGGATGATGAGGGTGATGAGGATGATGAGGATGAGGACGATGATGATGATGAGGGTGATGATGGTGGCGATATTTTGGGAGCACCGTCCGGGACTGACCCGTGCGCTTGAACGGCCCTCGGGGCTGTCGGGAAGGACAGGGGGTGTTGGAGCTCCTTGGGGAGGGTTTGGAGCTCCTCAGGGAGGGTTTGGAACTCCTCAGGGAGGATTTGGAGCTCCTTGGGGAGGGTTTGTAGCTCCTCGGGGAGGATTTGGAGCTCCTCGGGTGGGGTTTGGAGCTCCTAAACAAGGGCTTGTAACTCCTTGGGGGGGGGCTGGAGCTCCTCGGGGACAGTTTGGAGCTCTTCAGGGAGATGTTTGGAGCTCCTCGGGCAGGGTTGGAGCTCCTCGGGGTGGGTTTGTAACTCCTTGGAGGGGATTTGGAGCTCCTCAGGGAGGATTTGGAGCTCCTCGGAATGGGTTTGGAGCTCCTTGGAGATGTTTGGAGCTCTTCAAGGAGGGTTTGGAGCTCCTCGGGGTGGGTTTGTAACTCCTTGGAGATGTTTGGAGCTCTTCGAGGAGGATTTGGAGCTCCTTGGAGGGGGTTTGGAGCTTCTCAGAGAGGGTTTGGAGCTCCTCAGGGAGGATTTGGAGCTCCTCAAGGAGGATTTGGGGCTTCTCAGGGTGGATTTGTAACTCCTTGGGGAGGGTTTGGAGCTCTTCGAGGAGACTTTGGAGCTCCTTGGAGGGGGTTTGGAGCTTCTCAGAGAGGGTTTGGAGCTCCTCAGGGAGGATTTGGAGCTGCTCGGAGGGGGTTTGTAACTCCTTGGAGTGGGTTTGGAGCTCCTCGGGTGGGGTTGGAGCTCCTCGGGTGGGGTTGGAGCATCTCGGGGGAAGTTTGGAGCTCTTCGAGGAGAGTTTGGAGCTCCTTGGACGGGGTTTGGAGCTCCTCGGGGAAGGTTGGAACTCTTCGGGGAGGGTCTGGAGCTCCTCGGGAAAGGCTGGAACTTCTCGGGGGGAGCCGCATCCCCTTGGAGGGGCTGGGAAAGGGGAGAAGGGCCTGGAAATGAAAAAAAACGAAGCAACGCCAAGAAGAAGCAGAAGTAGGTGAGGAAAAGTCGAGGCAGCTCGAGGAAATTGAGAAGCTTTAGAGCCTTTGATCCTTGGATGCTTTCCCTTATCAGAAACATTTGCGGTGACACCGCCACAAAGGGAGTTCAGCCCATTACAGGCGGCTCGGGCCGCGCGCAGGAGCCGCTCGCTGTTAATTAGCGGCCGCTCCGTCTTGTGGGACACGCGAGATCTGAGGCTGCACATTTCGTGCTTGGCTGGCTCCGGCTCCGCTGGTGAACCGCGGCTTCTCCGCGGCTCCTCCGCGGCTCCTCCGCCACTCTCCGCCGCCTCTCCGGGGTTCTGCGGGGCTCTCGGGGGCTCTGGGGTACCGGGGCTCTCCGAGGGTTGGGCCGGGGCGCTCCCCGGGCTCTCCCCGGGCTCTCCGAGGGCTCTTCGAGGGCTCTCCCTGGGGCTCTTCCCGGACTCTCCTCGGGCTTTCCCCGGACTCTCCCTGGGCTCTCCCCGGGCTCTCCCTGGGGCTCTCCCTGGGGCTCTTCCCGGGCTCTCCGAGGGCTCTCCGAGGGCTCTCCCCGGGCTCTCCCCGGGCTCTCCCCGGGCTCTTCCCGGGCTCTCCCCGGACTCTCCCTGGGCTCTCCCTGGGCTCTCCCCGGGCTCTCCCCGGGCTCTCCCTGGGCTCTCTCCGAGCTCTCCTCGGAGCTGTCCCCGGGCTCTCCGGGGCTCTTTGGGGCTCTTCCCCGGACTCTCCTCAAGCTCTTCCCCGGACTCTCCTCAGGCTCTCCTCGGACACTCCCCGGACTCTCCCCGGGCTCTCCCCGGCCTCTCCTCGGACTCTCCCCGGGGCTCTCCCCGGCCTCTCCCCGGCCTCTCCCCGGCCTCTCCTCGGTCTCTCCCCGGGCTCACCGGGGCTCTTTGGGGCTCTCTTCGGGGCTCTCCCCGGGCTCCCCTCGGACTCTCCCCAGGGCTCTCCCCGGGGCTCTCCCCGGGCTCCCCTCGGACTCTCCCCAGGGCTCTCCCCGGCCTCTCCTCAGACTCTCCCCAGGGCTCTCCCCGGCCTCTCCTCAGACTCTCCCCAGGGCTCTTCCCGGCCTTTCCTCGGACTCTCCCCGGCCTCTTCCCGGCCTTTCCTCGGACTCTCCCCAGGGCTCCCCTCGGACTCTCCCAGGGCTCTCCTCGAAGCTCTCCCCGGGGCTCTTTGGGGTTCTCCCTCGGGCTCTCCTCGGGCTCTCCCCGGGGCTCTCCCCGGCCTCTCCCCAGGCCTCTCCCCGGCCTCTCCTCGGACTCTTCCCGGACTCTCCTCGGGGCTCTTCCCGCAGATTCTCCCCGGGGTCTCTGGGGCTCTTTGGGGCCCTCCTCGGGGCTCTTTAGGGCTCTCCCTGGGCTCTCCCCGGACTCTCCCCGGCCTCTCCCCCGGCCTCTCCCCAGGCCTCTCCCCGGGCCTCTCCTCGGGCCTCTCCTCGGGACTCTCGGGCTCTGCGGGACCGGGGCCCCGAGCTCATTGATCAGGACTATCGTGAGGACTATCGTGAGGAATATCGTGAGGAATATCGCGACCTCCGCACGGCCGGGGCAGGGCAGGGCTCGCTCACTGATGAACCCGCCGCTGCCGCGAGGTTTTGGCTCGCGGGGGTTTGGGGAGCGCGGCTTTGGAGGGAAGTGTTGGGAAGGAATTCCAGAAGGAGCAGCCAAGTTTTCCTCCTCGGCAGCGGGGGAAGGAGGGATTGAGGCCGTATGGGAATGTCCCAGCCCCGGGGTGCTCCCTCCACCTCCACCTGATCCCGAGCGGGGTTTTTTTGGGAGCGGAGGGCAAGTTGGGCTTCCAAGAGGGGGCGGCTTTCCCCAGGACCGGGCCGGACCCTGCTCTGCCCCACAAAAGGTGTCCCGCTGCCCCATAGAAAGAGGAGTCTCCCAAAGGACGTGCCCTGATCCCAAAGGATTCTCCCTGCCCCTAAGATGCTCTCTGCCCCCAAAGGATGCTTCCTGATCCCAAAGGACACTACCTGATCCCAAAGGACGCTTCCTGATCCCAAAGGACGCTCCCCGACCCCAAAGGATTCTCTCTGTCCCCAAATACGCTCCCTAATCCCAAAGGACACTCCCTGTCCCCAAAGTTGATCCCTGATCCCAAAGACACTCCCTGTCCCTAAAGATGCTCCCTGATCCCAAAGGACGCTCTCTGATCCCAAAGGATGCTCCCTGATCCCAAAGGACGCTCTCTGATCCCAAAGGATGCTCCCTGATCCCAAAGGACGCTCTCTGATCCCAAAGATGCTCCCTGATCCCAAAGATGCTCTCTGATCCCAAAGGACACTCTCTGATCCCAAAGATGCTCCCTGATCCCAAAGGGCGCTCTCTGACCCCAAAAGACACTCCGGCCCCCAAAAAGAGTCCCTGCCCCCAAAGGATCCTCCTGTGCCCCCAAAGATGCTCCCTGCCCCCAAAGAACTCTTCCTGATCCCAAAGGACACTCCCTGCCCCTAAAGGGTTCTCCCTGATCCCAAAGGAGGCTTTCTGCCCCCAAAAGATGCTCCCTGCCCTAAAGGACGCTCCCTGATCCCAAAGGATGCTCTCTGCCCTAAAGGATTCTCTGCGACCCCAAAGGACACTCCCTGATCCCAAAGGATCCTCCTGTGTCCCCAAAGATGCTCCCTGCCCCTAAAGAACTCTTCCTGATCCCAAAGAGGCTCCTTGATCCCAAAGGCTTCTCTCTGATCCCAAAGGACACTACCTGATCCCAAAGGATGCTCCCTGATCCCAAAGGACCCTCCCTGCCCCCAAAGGACTCTCCCTGTCCCTAAAGATGCTCCCTGATCCCAAAGGACACTCCTTGATCCCAAAAGATGCTCCTTGCCCTCAAAGAACCCTCCCTACCCCCAAAGGACCCTCCCTGATCCCAAAAGGATTCTCCCTGTCCCCAAAGATGCTCCCTGATCCCAAAGACCCTCCCTGCCCCCAAAGGATGCTCTCTGCCCTTAAAGGACGCTCCCTGTCCCCAAAGATGCTCTCTGCCCCCAAAGGATGCTCCTTGATCCCAAAGGACCCTCCCTGTCCCTAAAGGACGCTCCCCTGCCCCCAAAGGATTCTTCTTGATCCCAGAGGACCCTCTCTGCCCCCAAAGGACTCTCCCTGTCCCCAAAGATGCTCCCTGTCCCCAAAGGACGCTTCCTGATCCCAAAGAGTCTCCCTGATTACAAAGGATTCTCCCTGATCCCAAACGACTCTCCCTGTCCTTAAAAATGCTCCCTGATCCCAAAGGATTCTCCCTGATCCCAAAGGATGCTCCCTGATCCCAAAGGGTGCTCCCTGCCCCCAAAGGACTCTTCTTGTCCCCAAAGGATGCTCACTGATCCCAAAGGACCCTCCCTGTCCCTAAAGACGCTCACTGTCCCCAAATATGCTCTCTGCCCCCAAAGGAGACTCCCTGATCCCAAACGACACTCCCTGCCCCTAAAGACGCGCCCTGCCCCCAAAGATGCTCCCTGTCCCAAAAGGACCCTCTCTGCCCCAAAGGGACACTCACTGTCCCTAAAGATGCTCACTGATCCCAAAGGACTCTCCCTGATCCCAAAGAACACTCTCTGCCCTGAGAGGACTCTCGCTGTCCCCAAAGGACTATCGCTGACCCTAAAGACGATCCCGGATCCCAAAGGATTCTAACTGATCCCAAAAAACACTCCCTGATCCCAGAGGACTCTCCCTGCCCCCAGAGGACTCCACACGACCCTACAGGATGCCCCCTGACCCTACAGGATGCACGCTTGCCCCGGGGATGTTCCGGGGGGGGCTCGGTGGCCCCACGAAACTTTTTCCCCACCCCTAACCCTACACCTAACCCTAACCCTAAACCAAACCCAAACCCAAACCCTACCCCTACCCCTAATCCTAACCCTAATCCTACCCCTACCCCTAACCCTAACCCTACCCCTAACCCTACCCCTAACCCTACCCCTAACCCTAACCCTAACCCTAACCCTAACCCTAACCCTAACCCTAACCCTCACCCTTCTTGGTTTTCCCTCTCCCCTCATTTTTGGGTTTTTGGGGGTGTTGTTGTTGTTCCCAAATGTGGAAGCAGCCCAGGCCTGACCCCGGGCAGAGTTTGGGGTCAGGGGGAACCCCCAGCCCCGACCCCAAGAGCGCCGAGATCAAAGCGCGGCGGCACCGCCGGAATTGGGGCGGAGGGGGAGGGGAGGGTGGGGGTGGGGAAGGTTCTGGACCCGCCGTGCCCGAACCCGAGGGGAATCCGGGAAAAAATGGGATTTTCCAAGGGAATCCAGGAAAAAAATGGGATTTTTCCCAGTTTTCCAAGGGAATCCGGGGAAAAAAAGAATGGGATTTTCCAAGGGAATCCGGGGGAAAAAATGGGGTTTTCCAAGGGAATTCTGGATTAAAATTCCCCCATTTTCTAGTTTTCCAAGGGAATGCGGGGGGAAAAAGTGGGATTTTTCCAGTTTTCCAAGGGAATTCTTGATTTTAAAAGAGCGATTTTCCACTTTTCCAAGGGAATCTGGGGGAAAAAATGGGATTTTTCCAGTTTTCCAAGGGAATCTGGGAGATAAAAGTGATTTTCCACTTTTCCAAGGGAATTCTGGATTAAACCCGCTCAATTTCCCACTTTTCCAAGAGAATCCTGGGAAAAAGGTGATTTTCCACTTTTCCAAGGGAATTCTGGATTAAAACACTTAAATTTCCCACTTTTCCAAGGGAATTCTGGATAACCCCCCCCTCCCCCATTTTCCAGTTTTCCAAGAGAATCCGCGGGAGAAAAAAGGGATTTTCCACTTTTCCAAGGGAATTCTGGATTAAAACCCCTTCAATTTCCCACTTTTCCAACGGAATCCTGGGGAAAAAAAGCGATTTTCCACTTTTCCAAGAGAATCCTGGGGGAAAAAAAGCCATTTTCCACTTTTCCAAGGGAATTCTGGATCAAACCCTCCAATTTCCCACTTTTCCAAGGAAATTCTGGCTCAACCCCCCCCAATTTCCCACTTTTCCAAGGGAATTCTGGATTAAACCCTTCAATTTCCCACTTTTCCAAGGGAATTCTGGAAAAAAAAGCCATTTTCCACTTTTCCAAGGGAATTCTGGATCAAACCCCTCCAATTTCCCACTTTTCCAAGGAAATTCTGGATCAAACCCTTCAATTTCTCACATTTCCAAGGGAATTCTGGAAAAAAAAGCGATTTTCCACTTTTCCAAGGGAATTCTGGATCAAACCCCTCCAATTTCCTACTTTTCCAAGGGAATTCTGGATTAAAACCCTTCAATTTCCCACTTTTCCAAGAGAATCCTGGGGGAAAAAAAGCGATTTTCCACTTTTCCAAGGGAATTCTGGATCAAACCCTCCAATTTCCCACTTTTCCAAGGAAATTCTGGCTCAACCCCCCCCAATTTCCCACTTTTCCAAGGGAATTCTGGATTAAACCCTTCAATTTCCCACTTTTCCAAGGGAATTCTGGAAAAAAAAGCCATTTTCCACTTTTCCAAGGGAATTCTGGATCAAACCCCTCCAATTTCCTACTTTTCCAAGGGAATTCTGGATTAAACCCTTCAATTTCTCACATTTCCAAGGGAATTCTGGAAAAAAAAGCGATTTTCCACTTTTCCAAGGGAATTCTGGATCAAACCCCTCCAATTTCCTACTTTTCCAAGGGAATTCTGGATTAAAACCCTTCAATTTCCCACTTTTCCAAGAGAATCCTGGGGGAAAAAAAGCGATTTTCCACTTTTCCAAGGGAATTCTGGATCAAACCCTCCAATTTCCCACTTTTCCAAGGAAATTCTGGCTCAACCCCCCCCAGTTTCCCACTTTTCCAAGGGAATTCTGGATTAAACCCTTCAATTTCCCACTTTTCCAAGGGAATTCTGGAAAAAAAAGCCATTTTCCACTTTTCCAAGGGAATTCTGGATCAAACCCCTCCAATTTCCTACTTTTCCAAGGGAATTCTGGATTAAACCCTTCAATTTCCCACTTTCCCAAGGGAATTCTGGAAAAAAAAGCGATTTTCCACTTTTCCAAGGGAATTCTGGATCAAACCCCTCCAATTTCCTACTTTTCCAAGGGAATTCTGGATTAAAACCCTCCAATTTCCCACTTTTCCAAGGGAATTCTGGAAAAAAAAGCCATTTTCCACTTTTCCAAGGGAATTCTGGATCAACCCCCCCCCAATTTCCCACTTTTCCAAGGGAATTCTGGATCAAACCCCCCCCAATTTCCCACTTTTCCAAGGGAATCCGGCAAACCCTCTCCTGCCCCGCTGCCTTTTCCACCCAGGCCATCCCTTCATTTCTTTCACTTCTTTTCCATCCCCGCGCCGATTTGCTTTTTTTTTTTTTTTTTTTTTTTTTTTTTTGGGAATTCCAGGGGCTCGGGAGGAAAAAGCGAGCTGAGGAGCGGAGCTGGAAGCGCCCGGGCGGCTCCTCGGCTGCCCCGGAGTTGGGAGAATTCTCCCGGAAGCTCCTTGAGCTCCGCGCTCTTCCCCGAGCCCGCGGAGAGGAGCGGATTTTGGGGTTGGGGTTTTTTGGTTGTTTTTTTCCCGGAATAAATTGAATTTCGCGTTTGGGAACGCGGGAGGGACGGGGCGGAGTCCGGAGGGTGCTCGGGGACAGCCAGGGGACATCCAGGGCACGTCGGGGGATGTTGGAATTCGCCAGCGCCGGCTCCTGAATGGGACCCGGGGGGGGCCGAGGTTGATGACCCCAAACTTTGCGCGACCCTAAAGGATCCGGCATGGGGCGGGGGAGCGGCTGATTTTAAAAGGAACATTATTTATTTCTATTTATTTCTATTCATTTCTATTCATTTCTATTCATTTCTATGCATTTCTATGCATTATTTCCATTAATTTCTATTTATTTCTATTTATTTCTATTCATTTCGATTCATTATTTCTATTAATTTCTATTTATTTCTATCCATTTCTATTCATTATTTCTATTCATTTCTATTCATTTCTATTTATTTCTATTCATTTCTATTCATCATTTCTATGAATTTCTATGAATTTCTATGAATTTCTATTAATTTCTATTGATTTCTATTCATCATTTCTATTCATTTCTATTATTTTCTATTCATTTCTATTTATTTCTCTTGATTTCCATTCATCATTTCTATTAATTTCTATTAATTTCTATGAATTTCTATTCATAATTTCTATTAATTTCTATTAATTTCTATTAATCTCTATTAATTTCTATTCATTATTTTCTATTAATTTCTATTAATTTCCATTAATTTCTATTAATGTCCACTAATTTCTACCAACTTCTATTCATTTCTACTCATTATTTCTATTCATTTCTCTTCCTTTCTACTCATTATTTCCATTCATTTATACAAACCCACCCGTTTTTCTCGCCGGCCGTTTTTCCAGAGGGATTCCTGATTTTTTTCTTTCCTTCTTTTTCCCTTCCCCCCCCCCGTGCGGCGACAGAATAATTCCAAAATCCCACCCCCACTCCCGCTCGAGACGCCGTTTGATGCTAAAAAAGCAGCAAATTGAGCTATTTGAAGCTTTTTTTTTTAGTTTTTTTTTTTTTTTCCCCTTTTCCTTCCCTGAGAACGCGGATTTTTGGGTCGGGCCTCGTTGCTCCGTCGCTTTTTTTTTTTTTTTTTTCCCGGAGTTTTTCCGCCCCCCCTCTTCCCGCTTTCCTTAATCTCCTTCCAGCCACAAACCCTCCCCTGCGCGCGGGGCTCGCAGCGGGATCGCGGCGATTTCCACGCCCGAAACTCCGGCAAAAAAAAAAAAAAAAAGTTCGCAGGGTTTGACAAATGGTTTGGGTTTTTTTTTTTTTGTTTGTTTGTTTGTTTGTTTTTTTCTTTCTTCGACTTTTTAATTTTTTTTTTTTTTTCCCAAATAAACAAACCCAACCAGGCGGTTTTGCCATCCCAAATTCCCCGCGGGGGCGGGGGGAGGGGGTGGTTTGGAAAGAGGAGGAAGAGGCGGCGGAGCCTCGGATTAAGGCAGCGTGGTGAAACCCAAGGGGTGGGGGGGAAATGATGTAAAACCCACCCGAACCTCCGAGATTCCCGAGGGAAAACGCTCCCAGGTTCCCGGAGCAGAGAGGGAGAATTCCCCCAATTCCCCAGGTTTTTCCCGGCTCGGCCAAGCTCTTACAGGGAATAAAGCAGGGAGGAGGTTGGGATGAATTCCCAAGGGATAAAACAACCCCAGCGCCAAGCTGAGAGCTCCGGGCTCGGCCGCAGAGCCGAAAAATACCCCCGCCACCCCAAAATCAGCAGGAAACCCCAAATATTGGGATGATTTTCCCCCCTGCCAGGCCGGGAAGGGAAAACGCGGAGCCGCAGCCCCTCAGCCCTGGCTCCTCCGGCGGCTGCCGGCGCTGCGCGACTTTTCTGGGCCATTTTAAACTTTCCCCCTGGGGGTTGAATTTGATTTTTTTTTCTTTTTTTTTTTTTTTTTAACTCTTTTGCCGTCCCCCTCCTCTCTCCCTCATCCCGTTTTTTTTTTTTTTTCCCCCCTCCGCGTTTTTTCCCTTTCCCCTCCCCGCTCTGTTTTCTCTCCCCTTAACCTCGTCCCCCTTTTTAATTTTTTTTTGTGCGCCCGCCTTTCATCGGGCAGCGCGGCTTTCCAGCTTGCTACACTTTCTGAGTGCCTCAATGGCCACTTTAGAAATACAAACAACTTTTAAGAGATAAAATAACCAAACCAGAATGGGACTTTCAATGGGGGAATAGTTGTTGTCCTTTACCATGGAGTGTGCAGCCGCCTCTGCCTAATCCAGCTTTCATTTCCACCGACAAATGCCAAGAATCCATATCTGTCTCCCAACCCCTCGGGAGCTTGATTACACGACAAAAGGCTGCCATTATCCGCCGGAGAAAACAGGGAGGGGACACGGGGGGCTCGGGCCTCTGAGGATGAGGGCATCTCCAAACTATTGACTTAGTGGATGAAGTCAAGAGCAAACACGCTGAGATCTGAAGGGGGGAAAGGGGGGAGAAGGCGCTGCGGCAGCGGGGAGAGGGCGGGGTGGGCTGGGGGCGATGCTCGGGGAAGCAGCGGCGGAAAAAACGCAGCAGAAAAGTCCTTGAAAGTAGCGCGGAAGGGACGGGAGAGAGTTTGGGGAGGAATGGATCGGCCTGGGAAAGGCTTTTCCTCGCTCCACAGCCCCCGCGGGGATCGGGCGTGGGGAGCTCCCGCTCGCTCTCCCACCCCCCCACCCCTCCCCGCTCGTGTTTTTATTTTCCTCGTGGGTTTTCTTTCCCTTTCGGCGCGATTTGATTTGGTTTTTAAAAGATCTTCCCCGCCGTCCGTCCCCCAAACGGGGAAATTTGGGGCTTTCCTCCCGCTGGGAGAGGGGGGGGAAAAGGAGGAAAAACCCCAAATTGTGCTCCCTGGGGGCGTGGGGACGGTGCGGGACTCCCCGCCCCGCCGTCCTGCGCATCCTGCGACCCCAAGAGAGCCTCACCCCAAAATTTGCGGGGCTGGGGGGCATCTCCAGCCCGGCCCTCGCTGCTGGAGCGCGGAGAGCAGCGGCCGGGCTGATTTTGTCCCCAAACCGAGAACAAACCGGGTCAAGGTCTCGGCCGCGGAGGGCCGGGAATTTGGGGTTTTGGAGGGTGGGGAAGGGGTAAAAGCCCCAGTGAGGCCGGCGGGGAGGCGAAGCCGCCCCACAGCGCTGTTTGGAGGCCGAACGGGGCGCGTTGTGCGCGGCTCAGCCCGGCCTGGAGCGATCCCAGCCCTGCCCGTCACTTCTCGGGGTCACCTGCGGAGAATCCGCCGGGTGCGGAGCCCCCGCGGCCGCACCAAAGGAATCCCACCGCCCTTAATTACTCTTTAATCAACCCGGCGCCTTGAAAGAGCCGCTTTTGGGGCGAGAAGCTGCGTTTCAGGAGCCCCAAACCCGCTCCGGCTTAAGGGATTTAAAGGTGTGGAGCTGGGCCGGGCCGGGCCCTGAGCGCAGGAAAGTGCGAGACAAAGGAAGAGGCTGGCGGGGAGGTGGGGAGAACCTGGAGGATCCGATTTAGAACTACAAAGGAGCCTAAATTCCGCTTTTTAAGCGAAATTCGTGCTGGCGGGGAACGGGGAGCGGGCTGAGCTTGCAGAGGTTTTTCCTCCTTGCCACAAACGCAGCTGGAGAGCTGAAATTCTAATTTTCATTTATTGGTTGATTTTTTAAAATATATTATTTGCCTTTCGTGGCGTGGAGGGAAAGGTGGATAACCTGCTGCTGAGCTGGGATCGGGGCTGGGGACGTTTTTCTTTGGGAAAAGCCGCCGCATTCCCGGTCCTGCGGACAGTTCGGTGCCTGGCAGGGAAAGAGCAGCTGCTGAGAGAGAGAGAGAGAGAGAGAGAATAAGTGCTAAAAGAAAGGGAAAAAAAAAAAAAAAAAAAGAAATCCTTGTAATCTTGGGACGTGTTTAATCTGCGTCTCCCCGAATCCCAAAAGGCAGCGGGCCCCCGTCTCTCTGATTTATTTTTACGCTCGCCTCGTTTGCATCCCAAAGAAGTAAACTGCTATTTTTAACCGCCGGTTTAAAGCTTAATTAAAAGCCCCTAAACTGATTGTTTTGAAAATTGATTTAGAGGAATGGCCCCAGGGCTGAGACGCTATCGCAGCCAAGGCGCGCAGCTCGCAGCGGTGGCTGCGGGTTTAACCCCGGCGCGGCCGGAGCCGCCGGCTGCGGGGCACACGCGGGGGACAGCGGGGTCCCCGCGCCCTCCGCGCTCAAAAGTCCTTTGTTTGCGCGGCCCCGGCGCATCTCCGGCGGCTTCCTGGGGTGACGGGGTTTAATTGAATTAAGGGCAGCTCGGAGATGCCGCTGACACCGCGGTGGGAGCAGAGCTCCGCTCTCGGGACAGGGAGCCCCGAGGTGCTTCCAAAACCGGCCCTGCTGGGGGGGGGGGTGCCGAGGGGTTTTTGGGTGCCCAAAACCCCAAGCTCCCTATTTCCAGCCCTCAGAGCCCAAGGCCGAGGCGGGATTGTGTTCCGGAGAGGTTTTACCTGCTGGAAAGGGCTGGAATGGGAGCTGGGGCTGGCGGAGAGGGAGGGTGGGAAGGGAAGTGGCGTTTTCAGCGCCGTAATTAGATGTAAACAAGAATAGAGACGGGGCTCCGTGGTCAGACAACTCGATTGTGAGGGGATTAACACCTCGGTAAACCAATAAAGGCCCCGAGAGGCTGCGGGCCGGGCAGGAGCAGCCGGGGCTGCTGGGCTCCCCTGAATTCAGCACATCAAAAAAATCCACCCCCCCGCCCCCCCCCCCAAAAAAAAAGCGGCCCCGACACGCGTGGGGCAATTTTAGGAGTCCGGGTTTGAAGGTTCTTGGCAAAGGTTGGTGTGGCTGGGGGGGTTTCTGCTGGTCGGGGGTGATTCCCTTCCCTCCCTCAGGCCGCGGCTCCCAGGATGGTTTCCCGGCACCCCTGGCCCTGTTAATGAGGGCAATAAATGAGTTAAAGAGCATCTCCCGCCCGCCCGAGCGGGGCACGGCTCCCCCACCTCCACACGTGCCAGCGCGATGGTTTCTCTGGCACGAGGTTCCCTCAACCCTTTAATTTCTCCATCCCCTCTCAATAAGAGCTCAAAAATAATAAAACCCTCCGCAGCCAGCTCGAGCCAAACCCTCGCGGGCGCAGCTCCCCAGGTTTGCCCCCAGCCGGGCTTTTGTGGCCGCTCCTTTCCCTCCCAGCTTGGCTTTTCCCCCCTCCCCGCACTCTGAGTGGATGGAGGAGTTTAACCTTCGGGAAGAATAAAAAACCCCCTCGGCTCCGCCTTTAAGGGTACCTGCGAGCCTGATTTCCCTGGATTTGGGGTTGAGAGGGACCCGGCGGGCTCAGAGTCAAGCCGAGTTCAATCACCCGGCTCTGTTTTGTCTCTCCCCGGCTTCCCCGGGCTCGGGGCTCGGCGGGCAGCGCCAATCTCAGCGCGCTCCGGGGCGCGGGCATTTCTTCCTCCCGCTCGCAAATAAGCGCAAGATTAGCACCAGCAGCTGTTTGGAATTGGAACAATGGAGAGACCTAGGAAGTGGCGAAATTGAAAAAGGAGAGCCCCCCTCCCCTAATCGCCCGGCTCAGAGTTCACCGAGTCAGACTGCCTGACTCGCCGTGACCTCCGCCGCGCCTTCGGGGGCTGTTTGCTCACGGGGGGCTCGGGGGGAGCCGCAAACTCCGGGGCAAAAGGGGTGGAAAAGGGGGCGGGGGGCACAGCGGGCGCTTTGATGAAGTTTCCTACAGAAATTCGGGGTTCTGGACGTTCCCCTTCGGCCGCCGGGGTTTTGTAGGGACGAGTTTCTCCTTCCCATCCTCCTCGGGGATCCCCCAAACACCGGGGGAGAAGGGGGCGCTTTGATGAAATCTCCTACAGAAATTCGGGGTTCTGGACGCTCCCCTTCCGCCGCCGGGGTTTTATAAGGGATAGTTTTGTAGGGGCGAGTTTCTCCTTCCCATCCTCCTCGGGGATCCCCCAAACACAGGGGGCAAAAGGGGTGGAAAAGGGGGCGGGGGGCACAGCGGGCGCTTTGATGAAGTTTCCTACAGAAATTGGTGGTTCTGGACGCTCCTCTTCGGCTTTGGGGTTTTGTAGGGACGAGTTTCTCCTTCCCATCCTCCTCGGGGATCCCCCAAACACCGGGGGAGAAGGGGGCGCTTTGATGAAATCTCCTACAGAAATTCGGGGTTCTGGACGCTCCCCTTCCGCCGCCGGGGTTTTATAAAGGATGGTTTTATAGGGACGAGTTTCTCCTTCCCATCCTCCTCGGGGATCCCCCAAACTCCGGGGCAAAAGGAGTGGAAAAGGGGGCGGGGGGCACAGCGGGCGCTTTGATGAAGTTTCCTACAGAAATTCGGGGTTCTGGACGCTCCCCTTCGGCTTTGGGGTTTTATAAGGGATGGTTTTATAGGGACGAGTTTCTCCTTCCCATTCTCCTCGGGGATCCCCCAAACACGGGGGGAGAAGGGGGAGAAGGGGGCGGGGGGCACAGCGGGCGCTTTGATGAAGTTTCCTACAGAAATTCGGGGTTCTGGACGCTCCCCTTCGGCTTTGGGGTTTTATAAGGGACGAGTTTCCCCTTCCCATCCTCCTCGGGGATCCCCCAAACACCGGGGGAGAAGGGGGCGCTTTGATGAAATCTCCTACAGAAATTCGGGGTTCTGGACGCTCCCCTTCCGCCGCCGGGGTTTTATAAAGGATGGTTTTATAGGGACGAGTTTCTCCTTCCCATTCTCCTCGGGGATCCCCCAAACACAGGGGCAAAAGGAGTGGAAAAAGGGGCGGGGGGCACAGCGGGCGCTTTGATGAAGTTTTCTACAGAAATTGGTGGTTCTGGACGCTCCCCTTCGGCTTTGGGGTTTTATAAGGACGAGTTTCCCCTTTTCCATCCTCCTCGGGGATCCCCCAAACACCAGGGGAGAAGGGGGAACCGCGGGCGCTTTGATGAAGTTTCCTACAGAAATTCGGGGTTCTGGACGCTCCCCTTCGGCTTTGGGGTTTTATAGGGACGAGTTTCCCCTTTTCCATCCTCCTCAGGGGGGGGCCGATCCCCCGAAGCGGGTCCCTGTTTTGGGGTCTGCCCCCAGCGCTGTAAGAGCGGCCGGGCCGGCGGGAGGGGGGGTTTCAATGGGATCCCCTAATGGATTTGACTCGGAAATCTCGACTTGAGCAGTTTTTTCCTCTTTTAAAACAAACTCATTAAACTTGTCAACACTCATTAGGGCCTTGAAGCGCTGAGCGGGAGCCGCTGGGGGCTGCCCGGGGAGGCAGCGCTGGGGAAGGGGCGGCTCGGCCCCGCTCCGAGCCGGCTCCGCGGGGAGGGAGGAGGCGCTGCCAGGAAAATCGACGCCTTAAAAGAGAAATCAAGGGAGGACAGAGGGAGCCGGCACGGGGAGGGGGCCGTGCCTGGGAAATGGGGGCAGCCCCGCGCCCCCCGCCCCTTCCCCCGGGGCTCGGCCACAAAGGAGGCGCCGAGGGGAGGCTGCAGCGGGGACTCGGGGTTTGGGATATTCGGGATGTTCCCGGGGATTTGGGGGCGTGGGGGGGATGGATGCGCCGGGCTGCGATGGCTGCGAGTGCCGGGGGAAGGGGGAATGGGAAGGGGGGGAAAGGTTAGAGGCGGCTCCTGGCCCTAAATCCCCTGGAAATGAGCCCGCTCTCCGAAATTCCTTCCCAATCCCCCCATCCCACAATATTTGGAGAGCTGTGAAATCAGTCGGGGATCGTCTTAATTCCGCCGGCAGGACGAGAATTGCTGTGGGGTGGGGCCGGGGGGCAATTAAATATTGCTCATTTCCCTTTTCCTTCCCCCTCTCCCTTTTCCTTCCCCCTCTCCCTTTTCCTTCCCCCTCTCCCTTTTCCTTCCCCCTCTCCCTTTTCCTTCCCCCTCTCCCTTTTCCTTCCCCCTCTCCCTTTTCCTTCCCTCCCCATCATTTTCATTCTCCCTTTTTTCTTCCCTCTCTCCCTTTCCTTCCAGTCCCTCCCTTTTCCTTCCCTCTCTCCAATTTCCTTTCCCCCTCTCCCTTTCCCTTCCCCCTAAAATTCAACAGCGGTTCTGTTTTGGGGCGGACTCCGATTTTTTTTTTTTCTCGGTGTTTTTTTTTTTTAAAGGTTTTATTCCGACGCTTTTCAAGCCTCGCTTCTCCTTTAAGGAGCAAAAAAAAAAAAAAAAAAAAAACCCAACCCACCAAAAAACCCACCCCCACCTCTGTTAAAAAATAAAAAAAAAAAAAACAACAAAACCCACTCTCCGAGAGACCTTCTGTTCTTCCCCTCGCTGAGAATGAGAACATCAGCTATTCAAGCGTATTGATGAACTCCCCCAAAAAGTTTATTAAGAGAGGGGAAAACAAAAGGACTAAAGGCCGCAGGCAACTGGACAGACAGTTTATAAACTGAGCTCCCTTTGTGGCCCCGAGGCAGATGCATGAATACCTCTGAATGGGGCCCTTTGGAGTGACAAGATCAAGCCAGACAACAGCATGTTAAAAGGAAGGAGCGCTGCTTCTCTCCCTCCCCGACCCCAAAGATCGGCTCCCCCTGCTCCTCCCGCATTCATGGACATCTGCAGGGGGAGGAATAAATAGCGCCTTATAGGATCGGCGGCCGGGGCTGGGGGGTTTGGGGTGTTCCCCCCCTCCCTCCCCACGGCATCCAGAGCCGGCGCTTTGCGCCATATGCTGCGCTCGGCTCCTTCTGGGCAGCGCCGGCCGGCCGGGCCTGGGAGCAGCCCCACGGACCGCCAGCTTTCCTTGCCCTCTCCCCCTTTCCCTTGCCCTCTCTCCAATTTCCTCCCCCTCTCCTTTTCCTTCTCCTCTTTTTCCTTTTCCTTCCCCTCTCTTCCTTTCCCTTCCTC
Organism: Aphelocoma coerulescens; assembly: GCF_041296385.1. NCBI lineage: Eukaryota > Metazoa > Chordata > Aves > Passeriformes > Corvidae > Aphelocoma > Aphelocoma coerulescens. The sequence continues at coordinate 1,374,475 of NC_091034.1, forward strand.
TCTCTCCCTTTTTCTTTCCCGTCTCTCTCCTTTTCCTTCCCCTCTCTCTCTTTTCCCTTCCCCTCTCTCCTCTTCCTTCCCCTCTCTCTCCTTTTCCTCCCTCTCTCTCTCCAATTCCCTTCCCCTCTCTCCCTTCCCCCTCTCCTTTTCCTTCCCCTCTCTCCCTTCCCCCTCTCCTTTTCCTTCCCTTCTCTCCTCTTCCTTCCCCCCTTTCTCTTTTCCTTCTCCTCTCTTCCTTTCCCTCCCCCTCTCTCCCTTTTCCTTTCCCTCTCTCTCCTTTCCCTCCCCCTCTCTGCCTTTTCCTCCCTCTCTCCTTTTCCTTGCCCTCTCTTTCCTTTCCCTTCCCCTCCCCTCCCCTCTCTCTCCTTTCCCTTCCCCTCTCTCCCTTTTCCATCCTCTCTCTCCTTTTCCTTCCCCTCTCTCCCCAATTTCCTTCCCCTCTCTCCCTTCCCCCTCCCTTCCTTTCCCTTCCCCTCTCTCTTTCCCCTCCCCCCTCTCCCTTTTCCTTCCCCTCTCTCTTTTCCCTCCCCCCTTTCCCCTTTTCTTTCTCTCCTTTTCCCTTTCCCTTCCCTCCTGACCATTTTCATTCCCCCTTTTTTCTTCCCTCTCTTCCTTTTCCTTCCCCCTCTCTCCTTTTTCCTTTCCCCCATTTTCCCTTTTCCTTCCCCCTTTTCCTTCCCCTTTTCCCCTTTTTCCTTCCTCCCGTCCTTTTCCTTCCCCTTTTTCCTTTCCCCTTCTCTCTATTCCCTCCCTTGTCCCCTTTTCTCCCCTCTCTCATTTTCCTTCCCCCCTTTTCCCTCTTCCTTCCCCCCGACTGTTTTCCTTCCTCCTTTTCCGTCCTCCTTTTCCTTCCCCCCTCTCCCTTCCCTCTCTCTCTTCCCCCTTTTCCCTTTTCCTCACCCCGCAGCCGCCGTTCAAATCTCGATTTATGGCCCTGCCTGTCCCAAGGATCCCTCGTGGTCAATTAGGTTCGCACCGAGCAATTTCACTTAATAGGCTTTGATGGATTTATTTTATTTCGGGATTTCTTTTATTTCGGGATTTATTTCATTTTACTTTTCCCTCTCCTTTCCCCGGATCTCGGCCTTGTGCTGCCAGGATGAGGTGATGGAGGGGGGGAAAACAGAGTGGAGAGGGGCAGGGGCTGGAAAACCTGGAAAAGTCCCCAAACCCTGTCTGGTTCCCCTCATTTTGCCCCTCCAGACCCTGTCACGGATGGAGGGAACAGGGACAAGCAAATTTGGGTGGAACTGAGCAGCTTTGGCTTCTCCCAGAGAATTCCCAGGAGCTGTTTGAGCACCTTGGGTGAAATTTGACGAAATTAATTCAATTCAGACAAAAATGATGAAGCTTTGGGAGCAGAGAGGGGTTAAATGTGGGGAAAGGTGTTAAATGTGGAGGGCGGCTCAGCTTTAGGATTTTGGGGGTTTTGTTGCCTGGACAGTGGAAAAAAAGCAGGGAAAGGGTGACTTTGTCACCCCTTTGTCCCTTGAAACAACTTCCAGGGGTGCAGATCCCAAAAAACGCCCAGGCAGGGCAGGAATTGTGAAGCTGAGGGCAGAGAATTCCCAGCGCAATTCCCAGCGCAATTCCCACAGCCAGGCCCCTCTGTCCCTGTGGTTCCACCCCATCCCATCCCACTGATCCCATCCCATCCCACTGATCCCATCCCATCCCATCCCATCCCATCCCATCCCATCCCATCCCATCCCATCCCATCCATCCCATCCCACTGGTCCCATCCCACTGATCCCATCCCATCCCATCCCAGGGGTCCCTGTTGGCCCTCGGGGAATGTCACCTCCCCACGGGGAGGGATTTTTTGGGATCATTTCCCGGTCATGGCTCTGTGGGGCTGCTCAGAGTCCTTAACCAGAGACAGCTCCAGGGGAGGGGGCATCAAGGAATGACAAAAATCCCCAAATTCCCCCTTTTCCAGCCTCCCCGGAGCTGGAATCGCTGCCCCAGGGCCCCCTCAAGGGGCTGATCCCATCCTGACCCTCCAAACCTGGGCTTGGAGCTTCCCAAAGGATCCCGGAGCTCCAAGAGAGGGGACGGAGTTGAATAACCCAAAAAAAAACCCCAAAATGGCAGCGGGGAGGAGAAAAACACCCGGAAAAGGGGGGAAAACACCTGGAAAAGGGGGAAAAAGACCAACCCAAGGGAAAACCAATAGCAGGGAAAGGGAAATGTTGGGAGTTTGGGAACAGCTGAGCGATCGGCTTTGTAGGGAACGCGGGGAGCCGGGTTTGGGGGCACCTCTGCCGTCGCAGTCCTCATCCCAAGGTGAGGTTTAGCCAGGAATTCCCACCCTTAGCAGGGGTTTGGTAGCGGTGCCGCCTTCCCAAAGGGATGACGCCAAGGTTGGATTGGGAACTCCGGGATAAAGCCGACCTCATTCCCAAACCCCTCGTTTTGGGGAGGAATGGGACAATCTGGAACCAATGAATCAATGAATGGATGACCCTTCAAGCAAATGCATCCTGGATTTTCTGTGGGATCCCACAGACCCGATTCTCCCAGTCTTTCCCAGGACTTTCCCTTTCCAGCCTCTCCCAATGTAGGAATATTTTGATTGTTTCCTTTTAGGGTTTCCTCCTTTGCCCGAGAGCATCGCAAATAGGGCGGGGGGAAAGGGAAACAGCTGCGGAGCCGAGGTGATGAAAACCCCACAGATTTGGGGTCGTTCCTGCTCCCAGAGTGCCAAAACCCTCCCAAAACAAGGGAATCAGGAAATTCCCATAAAGCCGAGGAGCGTTTTCCAGGTCGATCCCGCCATCCCAGAGTCCCATTTCGCCGCTCCAGGGATTATCACTTGTTGCCGATCCCAGCCCAGCAGGTGTTGTCAGCTCTTTCCGATCGCCGGGATTTATCCAGGGCCGCTGGATGCGCCTGGAATCCCGGCCAGACCGAGCCCCCGGGGAAGATCCCAGAGTAAATTAGGGATTAAATAACCTGGGGATGGGGAGGGGGAAGGAAAAATCAGGATTAACCAAAAAAAAAAAAATTCAATATCTGGAGTTAACAGATGGAATTCCGTATTTAGTACAAGCAAAAGTGGATCCATTAAATTCCCAGTTATGGCAAAATCCCGGCAGGTGCGGGGATGAGGGGGAAAAGAGAGGTTCCGATCCATGAAAATCATGGAATCTCCGGGCATTAGATCCCACTGCCTTCGGCTCGGAAGTTTTGGAGGAAAAACAAAGGGAATAAACCCATGGTTCTGCATGGATGGATGGAAATTCCTTGGATTTTGGGGCCGCCGTTTGTGGTGGGCAGGGCAGCAATGCCCTGGAGCTTGGAGGAGCTGGGGATAACCCAAGGGAAGTGGATTCCCGAGGTTTCCATGGAATTTCAGCAGCAAAATCTCGTGCAGGAATCCCCAAAGCACAGCCCCGTCCCTGGCTTTTCATTCCGCCTCCAAACCCGGCGGGTTTAGGGTGGCAAATTCCCAAATTCCCGTGGCATCCGCGGGGGTTTTACGCAAAGGTTGAGCGCAGACCTGGAGATTTGGGAGGAAGGGAAATCCCCGGGAATAAAGCCCGGCTTCCAGCCCCGGCCTGCCAAGGCTTAGCTCTGTGGGCGGCTTTATCCTGAGGAGCCCCATCCCATCCCGTGTCCCTGAGAGGATTCCCGGTGTAATTCACAGGGATCCCAGTTAGGAGCATTCCGGGATCAGCTCCGTGGAACTCCCAAAGCCAAAATCCCGGGAACGGCAATGTGGGAAAAGCCGAGAGACCCCCCCCACCGAACTCCGGAGGTGTTGGACTCCCCAAATTGGGATATTTGGGATGATTTGGGGCTTTTAAAAACAGTGCCTGGAGCTCATTCCTGAATTTTCCTGGCAATCCAACACGAGGCTGCCGCCCCCAGCTGGGATCCAGTGCTCCGAGCAAAGCCCGGCTCGGTCTTAACTAATTAATTAATTAACCAAAGACACAATTGAGGGCTCACCTCTGCCCCCAGCCCTGCCATAAAGTCATTCCCAGCTCCAGCCGGCATTCCCGGTGGGAAGAGTGAAGGGCCATGATTGATTTGTTTTCCAGGAAAATTTATGCCAAAATTTGGGTTTTCCCAGCTCCTGGAGGCAGCAAAAATTCTGTTGGGGGTGCAGGAAGGAGGAGGAGGAGGAGAGAGTTTTATTTCCTTGAAATCCCCAAATCAAATCACATTCCCAAAAAACGCCACTCCAGAGCTTTGGGGATCTCCTTTTTTCCCTTTTTTTCCCCCCCAAAAAAGATGTTAATTTACAAGAAGCTCTTTGGAAGCTTTCCAGATCCAACAGAACAAACGTGAGCTTTGATGCTGGGAAAGGGCCCCAAAGAGTTCCGGGAGACATCCCAGTTAATCCAAAAAACCGGGATTGAAAGGCTGCTGGGAGCTCTGGGATCCCTTGGGAATGTTGAGGGTGGGGCGGATGTTCCCAGCTTTATTCCACCCAGGAATTCCAACCACCCTGGGGTTTGGGGCAGAAAGGAAAGATGTTGGAAAGGGTTCCAGGGAAATGGGAGCAGATGGAAAATCTGGGAACGTCAGCAGCACGTCCTCAGTGGGGTTTGGGATGCTGCACCCCAGAGAAAGGGAAAAATAATCGGGATTTTTGAGGTGTCGCCGGGTGTCCCTCTGGAATTCCCAGCTGGAGACGGAATTGTGTCTCCTGGAATTCCTCCACATTCCCAAAGCAGCTCCGAGCGGAGGCTCAGGGATCAAAGAGTGGGAAATGGCTCCGCTTTGGGGAGTTCTGGGAACCGAGGGGGAGTTTGAGGAGGAGCTGGAGGGATTTGGGATCTGGGATTTTTCCACTCTCCCGCGTGCAGGATTTTAGTTATTTGGGAAATTATTCCCATCTCCAAATCTCACCGGGACAGTGCAGAAATCCATGCAGGGAAAAACGGGATATTCCATCGATTTCCATGGATCAGAGCAGGGATCCGTTCCTCCCCCTCCACTTTCCACATTCCCACATTTCTGGTCTGGGTTTCATTGGATCCATGGAAAATGGGTTTGTGTTTTCCCGGGGCACAGGAAAAGGCCGGCGCTCACAACCGCATCTCCCGATTAATCCTGCTGCTCCTGGGGGCCAGGAATTCCCCACTGGAAATTTGCTCCCGGTTGTCCCGGCTCCTAAACCTGCAACCGCTTAGGTCTGGGTTTAATTCCCTCCATCTGAGCGGCCCCGCGGTGGGAAAAGTGGGAGATCCTGGGAAACAGGGAACAGCTGGGAAAGGGGAGCGTTGGCTGGGCGGGAATCTGCATTTCCCGGGATTTGGGATCTCCTTGGATACTCTCGGAGCAGCGCTGTGGGATTTTGCTCCAAGTGGGGAATTTATGGATCGAGCTCGTGTTAAATGAGGAATTCCAGCTGTCAGCTCCAGATATGGATTTAAAAAAATCCCAGTTTTTCCCTCATTCCCAGGTTATTTCATCCCTAATCCAATCCCTAACTCCAAGCCCGGCCCTGCTCCTTGTATTCCCTCTATTTTCCCTAAAAAATATGGAACTGAATCATGGCTTTGGGGACCTAAAGGTGATCCCATTCCGACCTCCCCTTCCATGGGCAGGGAAGCTTCCACCAGGAATTGGGAATTTTTCACCATGGCCTGGAAATGGGGATGGGGGTGGAGATCCCCGTTAATTATCACCCCATAAATCCGGTTCATAGATTTTGGTTCTTGGATTCCCATATCCCAAATCCGCTGTGATTTATCCCATATTTCATCATCTGAGTGGTCCCATATCCCAAATCCGCCATGATTTATCCCATATTTCATCATCTGAGTGGTCCCATATCCCAAATCCCCTTCCAGGTCCTGTGCAGGGGGGACGGAAATTTGGTGTTAATTGGGAAAGGGTCTCGTTAACCCCCTTGAGCGGGATCAAAGCTCATCCCGAACGGGAATATCCAGGGAAAACACAACTTAGGGGGATTTGCACAATCCATCCCAAACCTTTGGGATTTGAGCAATCCAAATCTATGGAATTTGCACAATCCAAACCTTTGGGATTTGCCCAATCCATCCCAAACCTCTGGAATTTGTGCAGTCCATCCCAAATCTTTGGGAGTTGCGCAATCCATTCCAAACCTCTGGAATCTGCACAATCCATCCCAAACCTTTGGGATTTGCACGATCCATCCCAAACCTATGGGAATTGTGCAATCCAAACCTTTGGGATTTGTGCAACCCATCCCAAACCTTTGGGATTTGAGCAATCCAGACCTATGGAACTGGCACAACTCATCCCAAACCTATGGGAATCGTGCAATCCAAACCTATGGGATTTGTGCAACCCATCCCAAACCTTTGGGATTTGCACAATCCAAACCTATGGAATTTGCATGATCCATCCCAAACCTATGGGAATTGTGCAATCCAAAGCTATGGAAGTTGTGTGATCCATCCCAAACCTATGGAAGCTGTGGGATCCAAACCTATGGGATTTGCACAATCCATCCCAAACCTTTGGGATTTGAGCAATCCAAACCTATAGAACTGGCACAGTCCATCCCAAACCTTTGGGATTTGCGCAACCTGTCCCAAACCTTTGGGATTTGCACAATCCAAACCTTTGGGATTTGCACAACCTGTCCCAAACCTTTGGGATTTGTGCAATCCAAATCTATGGAAGTTGTGTGATCCATCCCAAACCTTTGGGATTTGTGGGATCCATCCCAAACCTGTGATTCCATGACCTGGGCAATTTTCATTCCTCCTGTCCCCAGGGGGAGCAGACCCCAACCCCAACCCCTGCCTCGGTGGTGGCCAAGGGACTCGGTGTCCCCAAAGGGCTCCGTGTTCCCAAAGCTGCTCTCAGTGTCCCCAAAGCTGCTCTCCGTGTCCCCAAAGGGCTCTGTGTTCCCAAAGGGTTCCGTGGCCCCCAAGCTGCTGTGGCTTGGGGTCCCCAAAGCTGTTGTGGCTCAGTGTCCCCAAAGGGCTCAGTGTCCCCAAAGCCGCTCTCGGTGTCCCCCAAGCTGCTGTGACTCTGTGTCCCCAAAGGACTCCATGTCCCCAAAGGGCTTGGTGTCCCCAAATCTGCTCTTGGTGTCCCCAAAGGGCTTGGTGTCCCCAAATCTGCTCTTGGTGTCCCCAAAGGGCTTGGTGTCCCCAAAGCTGCTCTCAGTGTCCCCACATCTGCTGTTGGTGTCCCCAAAGGGTTCAGTGTCCCTCAAGCTCCTCTCAGTGTCCCCACATCTGCTGTTGGTGTCTCCAAAGCTGCTCTCAATGTCCCCAAAGCTGCTGTGATTCGGTGTCCCCAAAGGACTCAGTGTTCCCAAAGGACTCGGCATCCCCAAAGGGCTCGGTGTCCCCAAAGCTGCTCTCCGTGTCCCCAAAGGGCTCGGTGTCCCCAAAGGACTCCGTGTCCCCAAATCTGCTCTCAGTGTCCCCAAAGGGCTCGGTGTCCCCAAAGGACTCCGTGTCCCCAAATCTGCTCTCAGTGTCCCCAAAGGGCTCGGTGTCCCCAAAGCTGCCCTCAGTGTCCCCAAAGGGCTCGGTGTCCCCAAAGGGCTCGGTGTCCCCAAAAGGTTCAGTGGCCCCCAAGCTGCTGTGGCTTGGGGTCCCCAAAGCTGTTGTGCCTCAGTGTCCCCAAATCTGCTCTCGGTGTCCCCAAAGGGTTCAGTGGCCCCAAAGGGTTCAGTGGCCCCAAATCTGCTCTCGGTGTCCCCAAAGGGTTCAGTGGCCCCAAAGGGTTCAGTGGCCCCAAATCTGCTCTCGGTGTCCCCAAAGCCGCTCTCAGTGTCCCCAGATCTGCTCTCACTGTCCCCAAAGCCGCTCTTGGTGTCCCCAAATCTGCTCTCACTGTCCCCAAATCCGCTCTCGGTGTCCCCAAATCTGCCGTGGCACCACGGGAGCTGAATCAAGACAGGAGGGACAAATCCCTGTCCCGTTCCTTTTCCCAGATCCTCTTCGGGGCTGATTCCCCCCAACCAGGGAATTTCCCAGTCCCCAAATCCCCTCGGCTCTCCTCGAGCTCCACATTTGGGGCCCTCGCCAGGATTCCAGCCGGGATGGGAGCCAGGTGGGGAGGGATCGGCCAGAATTTTGGGAGCGGGCGGCTCCTTTGGGAATTTGCTTCCAGAGGCTCTGGAAACCCTTTGGAGCCAGAGCCATTTGGTTGTGATTTTATCCCGACACAGCCTGGACCTGCTGGAGCCACCCCCGTGTGGTTCCCACCTCCAAACCTTTGGAGCAAATCCAGGCCTCTGGAAGGCAAATTATTCCAAAGGGTTCAAAGGAAAAGGGAACAAAAAGGAGCCTGATTTTTGTATTCCCTTTTTTTCGGGTTTTGTTGGGGGGTTTTTGTTGCTTTTTTTGCTTTTCCCTTTTCCCAAAGTTGGGAAAGAGCGCCCTGACTTCTCCTCCAACATTTTCAGGAGCGTGACCAGCCGAGCAATTGGAATTTCCCAATAATTCCATTTGTTCCCAGCAGTCTGGAGGACAAATCCATTCCCAGGGAATGAAATATCCCGGTTCCTCGGCGAGGAATTCTTTTACTTTCCATCCTTTTTTTTGCAGAGAGGGGAATTTTCCACTCCCAAAAATACTGGGAGGAGCTCCCTCGTTGGAATTCCACGGCCGGGGGGGTTATTGAATAAACTGGGAATGGATTTTGCCAAGAGAATTCCTGCACAGCGGGGTTTGGGATTGGGGTTTCACTGGGATGTGGGCAATAATCGGCATCCACAGGGTAAAAGTGACCTGGATGTATCCAATATTTGGATTTTTCCTGCCAAAACTTGGAAGGGTCCCGTGGAGAGGGAGGCGTTGATTGAATCAAATTAAATCCAGCGATTCTTGGGATGCTGTGGGGCAGCTCAGCCCAGCTCTCCAAGCTCGATATTCCCAAATGTTTGGGAATTTTTGATCCGCCCAATTATGGGGTCAATTTACAAATGTGTCGTTCGCCTTTCCTGAGATCCACTGGGAGGAAAACTACCGGAAAAAACTCAGGTTTGGGATTTTAGAGCAGGGATTGTTTTCTAGGATTCCTGAACTTCCCGGTGTGCTGGGAAAAGGGAAGGGAGAAGCTGAGATTTTGGGAATTTTACATGGATTTCATTTGTGGAAGTGCAGCCTGGGGAGCTGTTCCCACATGGAGCTGCATCCAAGGGAACTTTGGGGATCTGCGAATGGGTGTGATGGGATCAGGGATGGATAAATGGATCTGGGAACACCGGGAACTGCTCCCGGGGCACGGAGCTGGAATATTGGGATGCGCCAGGGAAGGAGGGGGTGGATTTCCTGGATATGCCAGGGAAGGAGGGGTTGGCATCCTGAATTTCTGGGATCTGTAGGGAAAGGGAGGAGTTCTGGCATCCTGGATTTCCTGGATCTGCAGGGAAGGAGGGGATTTTGGCATCCTGGATTTCTGTCCCTATCCCACACGTGTCCCTCTTTGGGGGTGGATCCCATTCCCAGTTTTAGTGGGAAATGATGGAAAACCCATCCCTCGCTGTTTCCAAGCGCCGGAACAGCGGGACCGTCCCTTCCCCGTGTCCCAGTGCCACCATCCCCTGCTCCAGCTGAAATCCCAGGGATTTCCCCACCCTCTGGATGTGGATTGAGGAGAATCCAAACCCTTTTGGGGTCAGCGTTGCCTTTTCTCGGTGCCCCCCAAGGGAATCCCTTCAATCCCAGTCCCCAGGACTGGGGAAACTGGGCTGGTTTGGGGTTTTTGCTGCCGTTCCCGGTGCCCTGCCAGTGTCAGCAATTAAGAACTGCGCCTCTTCCCCAGCAATCCCGGAGCTGAGGAACCACCATGGTCCAGTGCCTCAAAAATCCCCATTAGCCCACGCCACTTATGGCCATAAAATTCCTCGTTTTCTGCTTTTCATCGGCCTCACCCCGGAATCTCGGCGTCGCTTTTATTTCTACATTTGCACTCCAACAATGGCAATCAGCCCGTGCCCAGAGTGTTGCAAATCAGAAATTTGTCCCCATTTTTTCCACCACCTTCCTGGGAGAAGCCGCCTTTTTTCCCTGGGAACGGCCGGGAGCGGGCGGGGGAAGGGGCCGGAGATTGATCGGTGCCCTTGGAAGTTGCCGGGATGGGGCAGGAAAAGGGGGAGCAGCGGGAATCTGCCAGGAAAAGGCAGCAGGAGCTCCTCTGGAAAAGACAGAGAGTTCTCAAACTCTCCTCCAGGGAGTTTTCCTCAATCTTTCCTGCACTCCGAGGGTTTGGATTTGGGGTTTTTTTGGCTTTGTTGGGGTTTAAAGTGGCCTGGACTGGTTAAACTGGGAAAAAGAACCACGAGGTTCTGTCTGTGGAGTGAGGAAAGGAAGATCCAAGGAGATTTTGCTCCGTCACTCGCGGCCTGGGAAGGGTTTTGGGGCTGTTCTAACGCCCCCCCCCCCACCACCCAGATTTGGGATCAGCTCCATAAATCAGTCCCGGGCTCTGCAGAGCTCCTGGGCCATGTCCCCGAGCTGTGACACCACCTGGGCTCTCCCTGTGGGGACAATTTTGGGGATCAACCCCATAAATCAGGCCGCACTCTCTGCAGAGCTCCCAGTTCGTGTCCCCAAGCTATGACACCACCTGGGCTCTCCCTGTGGGGACAATTTTGGGGATCAAGCCCAGAAATCAGGCCTGGGCTGTCTGCAGGGCTCGGGAGCGTTCCCAGTTCATGTCCCAGCACTGTGACACCGCCTGGGCTCTCCCTGTGGGGATAATTTTGGGGATCAGCCCCTTAAATCTGGGCCCGGGCTCTGCAGAGCTCCTGAGCCATGTCCCAGTGCTGTGACACCACCTGGGCTGTCCAAATCAGGACAATTTTGGGGATCAACCCCAGAATTCAGGCCCAGGCTCTCTGCAGGGCTCGGGACAGTTCCCGGGCCGTGTCCCAGTACTGTGACACCACCTGGGCCATCCAAATCAGGACAATTTTGGGGATCAGCCCCCCTAAATCTGGGCCCAGGCTCTGCAGAGCTCCTGAACCATGTCCCTGAGCCATGACACCACCTGGGCTGTCCAAATCAGGACAATTTTGGGGATCAGCCCCAGAAATCAGGCCTGGGCTGTCTGCAGGGGTAGGGACAGCTCCCAGTTCATGTCCCCGAGCTGTGACACCACCTGGGCTGTCCCTGTGGGGACAATTTTGGGGATCAACCCCAGAAATCAGGCCTGGGCTGTCTGCAGGGCTCAGGAGCATTCCCAGTTCATGTCCCAGCGCTGTGACACCACCTGGGCCATCCAAATCAGGACAATTTTGGGGATCAGCCCCCCTAAATCTGGGCCCGGGCTCTGCAGAGCTCCTGAACCATGTCCCTGAGCCATGACACCACCTGGGCTGTCCAAATCAGGACAATTTTGGGGATCAGCCCCAGAAATCAGGCCTGGGCTGTCTGCAGGGGTAGGGACAGCTCCCAGTTCATGTCCCCGAGCTGTGACACCACCTGGGCTGTCCCTGTGGGGACAATTTTGGGGATCAACCCCAGAAATCAGGCCTGGGCTGTCTGCAGGGCTCAGGAGCATTCCCAGTTCATGTCCCAGCGCTGTGACACCACCTGGGCCATCCAAATCAGGACAATTTTGGGGATCAGCCCCCCTAAATCTGGGCCCGGGCTCTCTTCAGGGCTCGGGACAGCTCCCAGTTCATGTCCCCGAGCTGTGACACCACCTGGGCCATCCAAATCAGGACAATTTTGGGGATCAGCCCCAGAAATCAGGCCTGGGCTGTCTGCAGGGGTAGGGACAGCTCCCAGTTCATGTCCCCGAGCTGTGACACCACCTGGGCCATCCAAATCAGGACAATTTTGGGGATCAACCCCATAAATCAGGCCCGCGCTCTCTGCAGAGCTCCCACTTTGTGTCCCCAAGCTGTGACACCAGCTGGGCTCTCCCTGTGGGGACAATTTTGGGACGAAGCTGTTCTGGGGTACCGAGTGCCCTTGCCAGGACCCGCTGCCTCGGAGCTGAGCAGCTCATCCCCAGTTCCATGCCAGCCCCACTTTTGCCCCATGTCGGGCTCAGCCTTGTCCCGCGGGCCCATCCCGGCTTTTCCCGGGAACAGGGAGAGCTGGCGGTGGCAGGAGCCAGCTGGCAGCGGGGACGGTCACCCCCGGTGACATCTGAACCGAGCTCTGAGCAAAAGCCTCGTGCTCGGCGCCCTGCGCTTCCCAGTTTTTCAGCATCCAAAGAAATAGGAACGGGAGGGGGAAGGGGAAAGAAAAAAAAAAGGAGATTTTTAGGACTTAGCCGCAGCCTGCCCGGATTTCCCTCTCTGGCAGCATTTGGAGAGCGTTGGGATTTAGAGTGGAATTTGGGAGGAAAATTCACGCTGGCAGGAGCAGCCTTGTGCCGCTGCCGGGGGCAGGGGTGACCTACTAAGGGGTTTTTATTCCTTTTTTATTTGATAATTAAAAATATATATAATTTTTTAATTCTATTTTATTCATGATTTTATTCATGATTTTATTTATGATTTTATTCATGATTTTATTCATGATTTTATTCATGATTTTATTTATGAGTTTAGTTATGATTTTAGTTATGATTTTAGTTATGATTTTAGTTATGATTTTATTATTTATTTTACTCATTATTTCATTTCTGTTTGATTTATGATTTCACTTATTATTTTACTGACTTTTTCTTTATTCTTTTATTTCGTTTATTTTTTATTATTTATTTTATATCCGGCCTCTGGGATATTGGGAATTGTTCCACTCGAATCCATCCCCGCCCCGTGTGAGCCTCACCCTTCCTGAGCCATCCCAGCCCGGCTCTTCCTGCGGGATCTGCCGCTGTTGTCACCTCCTGTCCCTCTTTTTCCTGGGATCATGGAATGGGTTGGGTTGGAGGGACCCTCAATCCCATCCCATTCCACCCCAAGGACTCCTCCTGTTGTCCCAGGGTGCTCCCAGCCCTGTCCCACCTGGCCTTGGGCACTTTCAGGGATGGGGAATCCGTGGTTTCTCTGGGAATTCCATTCCAGGCCTCTCCACCCTTACAGGGAAGAATTTATCCCGAATATCCCATCCAATCTCCCCTCTTCCATCTCAAACCCCTTTTCCTGTCATTCCCTCTTTCACCCCTCGTGCACCATTCCCCAAATTTCAGAGACCTCTGGAAAATGCCTTTTCCTAAATTCCTTCCCGCCGGATTTTATCCCACCCTCCCCTCCCTCCCTGCCAAGGAGGGATCTATGTTTATGTTTATGTTTATGTTTATGTTTATGTTTATGTTTATGTTTGTTTATGTTTATGTTTATGTTTATGTTTATGTTTTATTATATAAACATAAATATAAACATAAATATAAATCTAAGCACAAATATAAATGTAAATGTAAATGTAAATTAAAATTAAAAATAAAAATAAGTAAAAATAAAAATTTAAATTAAAAAATAAAAATAAAAATAAAAATATAAAAAAATTAAAAAAATAAAAATAAAAATAAAAATAAAAATAAAAATAAAAATAAAAATAAAAATAAAAATAAATCCCCTCAGGCATTCCCAACCCCTCTCCTGGAATATCCCGCTCAGGGTTTGGGGGCCAAAATAGAGGGGAGGTGTGAAAATCTTCAGGAGCATCCCAAGGAGGACAAGGATGGGGAAGGGCCTGGAGGAGAAGAGGCTGAGGGCACTCGGAATGTTCAGCTGGAGAAGAGACTGAGGGCGGGGAAGGAGGGACAGCTCTGATCCCTGCTTTGGCGACACGGGCAGGATCCAGGGAATGGCGACATTCCCGAGGCTGCCAGAGCTCGGGGAGCGCTCAGATACCGCTCCCAGGGATTGCTGGGGGGGTCTGTGCAGGGCCAGCGCTTGGATTTGATCCCTGCAGATCCCAGTTTGGGATATCCCGTGAGCTCTGAAATTCCTGAGTGCTCGGCAGAGCCGCAGTGGGGCCACTCTGTCTGTCCCTCCGTCCCTCTGTCCGTCCCTCTGTCCATCCCTCTGTCCGTCCCTCTGTCCATTCCTCCATCCCTCCGTCCCTCTGTCCATCCCTCCATCCCTCTGTCCGTTCCTCTGTCCATCCCTCTGTCCATCCCGCCATCCCTCTGTCCGTCCTCCATCCCTCTGTCTGCCCCTCTGTCCATCCCTCTGTTCCTCTGTCCATCCCTCTGTCCGTCCCTCCATCCCTCTGTCCATCCCTCTGTTCTTCTGTCCATCCCTCTGTCCATTCCTCTGTCCCTCTGTCTGTCCCTCTGCCCATCCCTCTATCCCTCTGTCTGTCCATCCCTCCATCCCTCTGTCCATCCCTCCGTCCCTCTGTCCATCCCTCTCTGTGGCCAGGTCAGGCCCAGCCAGCCCCAATTACCCAATCACCCAATTAGGGCCATTAATTAATCAAAGGGGCAGCTGGGCAGCCCGGGTCACTCAGGGTCACTCAGGGCGGCTTCAGCTGCTCCGTCCCAATCCTGGGAAAGTTTGGGGAGCTGGGAATGGGCCGGGCTGTGGGGCTCGGCCCATCCCATGGGAAGTTCTGGGATCGGGGGGGATCCAGGGATGGGGACAGCAGCTCCAGGAGCCCCCAGGAGCTGCTCCAGCCTGGGCCAGGTCCTTCCCCTTCCCCTTCCCTTCCCCTTCCCCTTCCCCTTCCCCTTCCCCTTCCCCTTCCCCTTCCCCTTCCCCTTCCCCTTCCCCTTCCCCTTCCCCTTCCCCTTCCCCTTCCCCTTCCCCTTCCCCTTCCCCTTCCCTTCCCCTTCCCCTTCCCCTTCCCCTTCCCCTTCCCCTTCCCCTTCCCCTTCCCCTTCCCCTTCCCTTCCCCTTCCCCCTTCCCTTCCCCTTCCCCTTCCCTTCTCCTTCCCTTCCCTTCCCTTCCCTTCCCTTCCCTTCCCTTCCCTTCCCTTCCCTTCCCTTCCCTTCCCTTCCCTTCCCTTCCCTTCCCTTCCCTTCCCTTCCCTTCCCTTCCCTTCCCTTCCCTTCCCTTCCCTTCCCTTCCCTTCCCTTCCCTTCCCTTCCCTTCCCTTCCCTTCCCTTCCCTTCCCTTCCCTTCCCTTCCCTTCCCTTCCCTTCCCTTCCCTTCCCCCTGCACTGATAAGAGTTGATAAAATAAAAATTAAAGTAAAAATATAGAAATAAATACAAAAATAAAAATAAAAATAAAAATAAAAATAAAAATAAAAATAAAAATAAAAATAAAAATAAAAATAAAAATAAAAATAAAAATAAAAATAAAAATAAAAATAAAAATAAATCCTGGAATCCATGCCGTGCCATAAAAGCAGTGCTCCCTAAGCCCCACTTTAGGCCCAGCCCAGGGGCTGCCTTTCCTTTTCCAGCCTCTCCAAGACAGTTTCTCGATTATCCCTCCCTCTCCTCCATCCCTGTCCTTCCTGGCCCCTCTCCCAGCTCCCGAGGCTTTTCCAGCTCCATCATTCCCGATGGTTCCACGTTCCCCCTTTTTCTCCTCCATTTTCCCCCTTTTTCCCTTTTTTCCTATTTTTTCCCCTTTTCTCCCCTTCTCCCCCCTTTTCCCCCTTTTTCCCCCTTTTTCTCCCTTTCCCCCTTTTACTCTTTTCCCTCACTTCCCCCCTTTTTCCCTTTTCCACCCTTTTTCCCCCCTTATTCCCTTTTTTCCCACTTTTCCCCCCTTCCCCCCCTTTTTTCTCCCCTTTTCCCCCTTCTCCCCCCTTTTCCCAAATTTCCCCCTTTTTTCCCCTTTCCCCCCCTTTTCCCCTTTTTTCCCTTTTCCCCCCTTTCCACCCTTCCCCCCCCTTTTTTCCCCTTTTTATCCCCTCCCCCCTTTCCCCCTTTTTCCCTTTTTCCCCCTTTTCCCCCTTTCCCCCCCTTTTTTCCTCCTTTTCCCCCCTTTTCCTCTTTTCCCCCCTTTTTTCCCATTTCCCCCCCTTTTCACCCCTTTTCCCCCATTTTTCCCCTTCCCCCTTTTTCTCCCTTTCCCCCCTTTCCCCCCTTTCCCCCCCTTTATTGATCCAGCTAAATATTTATTGATCCGGATAAATTTCCATTTCCCTGCTCCATCACCCCGACCCCGCCATTCCCACGGCTGTAATTAACATTTAATAATTCACATTTCTATTTAATAATTTATATTTAGATGCAACAATGCACATTTATATTGAATAACTGATACATTAATTAATTGATTGATTCATTAATTTGCGTTCATCCCTTTTTTCCCGGGTCTGTTCTCCATTCCCACCACGATTTTGGCGTCACAGGGATTTTTATAAACCCATAAATCCCATAAATTATTTTTATAGGGTTTTTGTGGGTTTTTTTTGTCTTTCCTGGGCTTTTCCCACCTGCTTTTAGGTGGGAACCTTGCCAGGAAGTCACCTGGGTTCCCATTTATTCCCATGTATTCCCATTTATTCCCATTTATTCCCATTTCCTGGCTCTTTGGGACACAATAAATCCCAGCTGGAAGCATTTCAGTGTCGCTTTCCCCTCCTAAAACTCAAGGAAAGGCTCTAAAAGGGCAAAATCCGGGTTTTTTAAGGAGAAAAATTCCATGAGGTGATGGAGGTCGTGAGGGAACCGGGCCTTTTCCATGGATGAAAACCATTTTTGGATAAAAGAAACGGATTTTCCATGACCTGGCTGAGATAACTGTGGCCTCTTCTCACACTTGTAGATCTCAGAGTGGAATTTTCTGGCCAAAAAAATGAACTTTTGGGGCTTTTCCCTTCTTTTTCCGTGCACAAACATCGTTCCCGGAATTTCCTTGGATGCTCTTCCAGTTGTGTTTTCCAGGCTTTGGAAAATTTGATCCCAAGGATCAAATATCAGTATTTAATGGGGAAAAAAATCCCAGTTTTTGGCACCAGCAGCCAGGAATTCCCAGCACTGGGAAGATCCCTCTTGGTGATCCTGGAGTATCCCAAATTTCCATTGGGAATTGCCCAGCCCTGAGAGCTGCCAGGGGCAGGATTTTGGGATAAAATGGACCCTTTTTGTGACGGAAACTCCTCCAGGAAGGTGTCAGCAGAAGGTGACATTGTGCAAGCTCGGGAAATATCTGGAATTCCATCACCAAAAACTTGGGAGCCTCCAAAGTGGCCAGAATGACCAAGGAATTCCAAGGAATTCCAAGGAAGCGCGTTGGGTTCTGGGAAACAGGATAAGGGATAATAAGGAATTACTTCCGTGCGCTTGCTGTGGGAATATTTTAGATCCAAACCTTAGTCCTGTGCCGAAAATTCCTGATTTTGGGAATACCAATGGATTTTTTTTTTTAATACGGAAAATGAGGCACCCGATCCAAGCTTTTTTCCAGGGTTTTGATGGAATTTTGAGGGTTTGGAAGGGGAACTTTGTTGCTGTGGGAATTAAATGGATCCAAGTGCAGGAACGGGAAAGGATGGAAAGGTTGAATTTGGCTTCTTGGAGGGAAAACTGGCGCCACTCCCATGGGATTTTTGGGACAATGTATGGATTTATCATAATGAGGATAATTCATGGAATTTTGGTTGTGGTGCACTGGACCGAAACCGAGTGGGGAGGGTTCGGAGGCAGGTGTTGGAATTTGGGTGGATTTGGGGTTCTTTGCCTGTGGATCAGGAACTACCAGGGGTTTCCATGGCTCTGGAATGGCTGGGAATGGCTGGGAATGACAAACCCCATGGAATTGGACCAACTCATGGAATGCTCCATAACCAAGCCAAGAGATTCCTGGAGATCTGAAGGGAATCTCCACGCCATTCCCAGCCATTCCCTGACATTCCCAGACATTCCCTGCCATTCCCAGCCATTCCCAACCACTCCCAACCATTCCCAGCCATTCCCTTTCATTCCCAACCATTCCCAGTCATTCCCAGCCATTCCCTGCCATTCCCAGTCATTCCCAGCCATTTCCAGTCATTCCATGCCATTCCCAGCCATTCCCTGCCATTCCCAGTCATTCCCAAGCATTTCCAGTCATTCCCACCCATTCCCACAAATTCCCTCTCATTCCCAGCCAACCCCTGTCATTCCCAATGATTCCCAGTCATTCCCAGCCATTCCCAACCACTCCCAACCATTCCCTGCCATTCCCTTTCATTCCCAGCCATTCCCAACCATTCCCAACCACTCCCAGCCATTCCCAACCATTCCCGGCCATTTCCAACCATTCCCTGCCATTCCCTTTCATTCCCAGTCATTCCCAGCCATTCCCAGCCATTTCCAGTCATTCTGTGTCATTCCCAACCACTCCCAACCATTCCCAACCATTCCCTGCCATTCCCTTTCATTCCCAGTCATTCCCAGCCATTCCCAGCCATTTCCAGTCATTCTGTGTCATTCCCAACCACTCCCAACCATTCCCAACCATTCCCTGCCATTCCCTTTCATTCCCAGTCATTCCCAAGCATTTCCAGTTATTCCCACCCATTCCCACAAATTCTCTCTCATTCCCAGCCAATCCCTGTCATTCTCTGCCGTTCCCAGTCATTCCCTGACATTCTCAACCATTCCCAGCCATTCCCAGCCATTCCATTTCATTCCCTGCCATCCTATAATTCCCAGCCATTCCCAGCGCCATTCCCCGTCATTTCCAATCATTCCCAGCCATTCCAAGCAGAAGGAGCTTCAAGGTTGAATATCCCGGTGGTGTTTCCCGGGATTTAAATGAATATCCAGGGAGAGCACCCCAACCCTCGGGCTCCCATTTTCCAGAGCTCTGCCTTGTCCCAAATCCCGCTTTATTCGGAGGAAGTTGTGCCGCCGTTGACTTGTTTAGAAAACATCCATGAAAACAATGGAATTCCCGGTTTTTCCAAGGGCACCACCGGTGGTTTCCAAGATGTCGGATTGGCCAGGTGGCTGCTGAGTGCTGGCACAGGGATCCCAGCCTGGCACAGGAATTTCTCCCTGGCACAGGGATCTCTCCCTGCCTGCCATGGCTCTGGAATTGTCCAGCAGCCCCAGGAATTCCCTCTCTCCGGGATTGGAATCTTTGGGAATCTTTGGGTGTGGAGGGAAGAAGGGCAGGCCGGGCAATGTTTGGGATTTCAAAGGAATCATATGGCAGGAATTACGTGGCACACCTGGGAAGGTGCAGGGAATCCCACCTGTTCCTTTTGGGATCACGATCTCCAAAGGAACAGCCGGGAGTCAGCGCATCCCAGTTTTATTCCCAGTGAAAATGAATTCCTGCCCTCAGCTTTTCCCATTTATCCTCCTGCCATCCCTTGTCCGGTTTTCCCTCCCCACAACCTCCCCAATTCCAATCCCGAGCCGCAGGAATCCCGGAAAGATGGAAAAAAGAGACAAAAGCTCCCAATGCTGTTTCACCCCCCAAAACCCCAGGAATTCCAACAGTTTCTTGGGGGGGGACGCAAGTCCTTGATTCAGCTCCCCTCTCCCGGACCCGGCGTGTCCCGAATGGAATCGTTTCCCTGCATTCCCCAAGTGGGAATATCAAAATGTTCCTTGAGAATTCCAGGGAATTCTCTCTGCTCTGGAAAACGCGGTTGGGGAGCGGGGCTGGGTTTGGCTCCGGCAGGGTCAGGGCTCGGCTTTCCGAGCCTGGAACCGAATCCTGGATTCCTGGGAGCCTGGAAGGGTGAGGGATTCTCATGTGGGCACCTCAGGAGCTGGGAAAGGTTTTTCCTGGGACATTTCTGTCATTCCCAGCCATTCCCTGTCATTCCCAGGGCAGGAACTCCCCAAGGTTGAATATCCCAGTGGGGTTTCCCAGGATGAAAATGAATATCCGAGGAGAGCGTGAATGTCCCAAAACGAATGTCCCAGGAGCTGGGGGTGGGAATTTTCTTCTCACAGCACTTCCTTGTTTGCTTTCCCAGGAGTTTTCCTTGGGTTTCCAACTCTTTTCCCAGTCTTTAGGATTGGCTTAATTTGGGTGTTAGCTCAGAACCAGTTTGGGGCCGGGCACAAAATTCCCATCCTTTTTGCGCCGTCGTGGTCCCAAGGGAACTGAAAATTTGATATCAGGGACAATCCCTGCACAGCACAATCCCAACTCTTGGCTCTCCTGATTCCTGTGGCGCGGTCAAAACTGAGTTTAAACAACGGAAAAATCCCGGGATTGCTGGGAACGAGGGAAGGGAAGCAGAAAACACAACTTTTCTCCTCAAATCCCAGTGAGTCAGCACACCCAGGTGGTGCTGCCCTGGCCTGGCCGGGGCTGCCCCGGCCCCAGAACCGCAGGAGGAGCCGCTCTGCCCTCACTCCGCAGCTCCAGAACCGCAGGAGGAGCCGCTCTGCCCTCACTCCGCAGCTCCAGAACCGCAGGAGGAGCCGCTCTGCCCTCACTCCGCAGCTCCAGAGTCGCAGGAGGAGCTGCTCTGTCCCGGGTTCCAAAGCCCCAGAACCGCAGGAGGAGCCGCTCTGCCCCGGGTTCCGCAGCTCCAGAACCACAGGAGGAGCCACTCTGCCCCGGGTTCTGCAGCCCCAGAACCGCAGGAGGAGCTGCTCTGCCCTCGCTCCGCAGCCCCAGAACCACAGGAGGAGCCGCTCTGCCCCGGGTTCCACTGCCCCAGAACCGCAGGAGGAGCTGCTCTGTCCCGGGTTCCAAAGCCCCAGAACCGCAGGAGGAGCCGCTCTATCCCGGGTTTGCTGCCCCAGAACCGCAGGAGGAGCTGCTCTGTCCCGGGTTCCGCTGCCCCAGAACCACAGGAGGAGCCGCTCTATCCCGGGTTTGCTGCCCCAGAACCGCAGGAGGAGCCGCTCTGCCCCAGGTTCTACAGCCCAAGAACCACAGGAGGAGCCGCTCTGCCCTGGGTTCCGCGGCCCCAGAACCGCAGGAGGAGCCGATCTGTCCCGGGTTCCGCAGCCCCGGAACCGCAGGAGGAGCCGCTCTGCCCTCGCTCCGCAGCCCCAGAACCACAGGAGGAGCCGCTCTGCCCCGGGTTCCACTGCCCCAGAACCGCAGGAGGAGCTGCTCTGTCCCGGGTTCCGCTGCCCCAGAACCACAGGAGGAGCCGCTCTATCCCGGGTTTGCTGCCCCAGAACCGCAGGAGGAGCTGCTCTGTCCCGGGTTCCGCTGCCCCAGAACCGCAGGAGGAGCCGCTCTGCCCCGGATTCCAAAGCCCCAGAACCGCAGGAGGAGCCGCTCTGCCCCGGGTTCCGCAGCCCAAGAACCGCAGCAGGAGCTGCTCTATCGCGGGTTCCAAAGCCCCAGAACCGCAGGAGGAGCCGCTCTGCCCCGGGTTCCAAAGCCCCAGAACGGCAACAGGAGCCGCTCTGCCCTCGCTCCGCAGCCCCAGAACCGCAGGAGGAGCCGCTCTGCCCCGGGTTCCGCGGCTCCAGAACCACAGGAGGAGCCGCTCTGCCCCGGGTTCCAAAGCCCCAGAACCGCAGGAAGAGCCGCTCTGCCCCGGGTTCCGCAGCCCCAGAACCGCCGGAGGAGCCGCTCTGCCCCGGGTTCCGCTGCCCCAGAACCGCAGGAGGAGCCGCTCTGCCCTCGCTCCTCAGCTCCAGAACCGCAGGAGGAGCCGCTCTGCCCCGGGTTCTGCAGCCCCAGAACCGCAGGAGGAGCCGCTCTGCCCCGGGTTCCGCTGCCCCAGAACCGCAGGAGGAGCCGATCTGTCCCGGGTTCCGCTGCTCCAGAACCGCAGGAGGAGCCGCTCTATCCCAGGTTCCGCTGCCCCAGAACCGCAGGAGGAGCTGCTCTGCCCCGGGTTCCGCGGCCCCAGAACCGCAGGAGGAGCCGCTCTGCCCTCGCTCTGCAGCTCCAGAACCGCAGGAGGAGCTGCTCTGCCCCGTGTTCCGCTGCCCCAGAACCGCAGGAGGAGCTGCTCTGCCCTCGCTCCGCAGCTCCAGAACCACAGGAGGAGCCGCTCTGTCCCAGGTTCCACAGCCCCAGAACCGCAGGAGGAGCCGCTCTGTCCCAGGTTCCACGGCTCCAGAACCCCAGGATGAGCCGCTCTGCCCTCACTCCGCTGCCCTGCCCCGGCCAGAGCTGCCGCAGCCTCGGCTCCGACCCCGGCTGGCCCCGCGCCCCCTCCTCCCTTCCCCCCGCGGCATCCCGGGCTCCTTCCCGGGGGTTTTTAATATTCCAGCCGCACCTTCCACATGAGCTGTGCTGAAGGGCCGGGTGTCGGGGTTCATTGATATCACCCGCGGCTGCGCGGGGCTGTCAGCTGCACATTCAGCCTCCCGCGACCCCCTAAGGTGCGGGTCCTGGCAGCTCTAAAGGAATCCGCACAAAAAAAATCCCTTTTTTTTGTTCGGCCCAAGGTGAGACAATGCGGGCAGGGCCCTGCTGCAGATGACAGCGCTGATAAAGGAGCGCGGCGCAGGGATATCTTTCCTTTCTTCGCGCTGCTTCATTCAATCCTTCTTTCTGTCACTCGCATTCTCTCCTCCCTGCACTTCCCTTTCTTCTCTTTCTTCAGCGACCGGCCCGGGGGTTCAATCGCCGGCGAATGTCACAGCCCCGCGTCCCAGAGCATCCGCGGGGGCACGTCCTGCTCGGGGTTTTTCTGGCAGCCGCGTCCCGGGGGGTTTTCCTGACAGGAATGTAAAGCTGGGAGTGTTTTTTGGGGGGGGAAAGAGGGCAGGGGAGAGGGGGAAATGCGGAGAGAAGGAGAGAAAAGGTGGCAGAAATGTGGGAGAAAAAGCTGGGGAAAGCAGGATAATGGCGAGGCGGGAGGGTGTGAATATTGACAGATTGATATAAATATATCAATATATTAAAAAATATATAAATATATTTTAAAAATATATAAATATATTAAAAATATATCTAAATATATGGTGTAACACCCAAATCAAACCCCGCAGGGACACAGCGAGGTGGGGAAACGTGGAGGGGAAGAGGGAGGAGGTGGCAAAATACAGGAAAAAAAGCTGGGAAATCGGAATAACAGCGAGGTGAGAGCGTGTGAATTTTGATTAAAAATATATAAATATATATCAAAAATAGAGAAATATATAAAAAAAAATATAAATATATTTAAAGAATACATAAATATATGGGGTAACACCCAAATCAAACCCCACAGGGACACAGCGAGGTGGGGAAACGTGGAGGGGAAGAGAGAAAAGGTGGCAAAATGTGGGAAAAAAAGCAGGGAAAAGTGGAATAACGGCGAGGCAGGATGGTGTGAATACTGACAGATTTATTTAAATATATCAATATATTAAAAAATATATTAAAAATACATATAAATATATGGGGCAACACCCAAATCAAACCCCACAGGGACACAGTGCGATAAAAAATTTCCGATAATCCCAAAAACCCCAATGAGTTGTGCTGCATCCCGGATTTCCCAGATGGAGCACGGAGTGAGGGAAGGGAAGTGGCGGCTCCCAGAATTCCGACACCAGGATAAAGGGGCAGGGTGGAGGCAGCGCGTTCCTCCTGTGGGGTTGTTGTGGGGTTTTTGCTCTGCTGCCCCACCCGCGTTCCTCCTGTGGGGTTATTGCCGGGTGATCCTTCTGCTGCCCCATCTGCGTTCCTCCTGTGGGGTTGTTGTGGGGTGATCCCTCTGCCGCCCCATTCACGTTCCTCCTGTGGGGTTGTGGTTGGGTGATTGCTCTGCTGCCCCATTCATGTTCCTCCTGTGGGGTTGTTGTGGGGTTTTTGCTCCGCTGCCCCATTCGCGTTCCTCCTGTGGGGTTTTTGTGGGGTGATCGCTCTGCTGCCCCATTCACGTTCCTCCTGTGGGG
Source organism: Aphelocoma coerulescens (assembly GCF_041296385.1). Taxonomy (NCBI): domain Eukaryota; kingdom Metazoa; phylum Chordata; class Aves; order Passeriformes; family Corvidae; genus Aphelocoma; species Aphelocoma coerulescens. The sequence goes on from NC_091034.1 coordinate 1,397,999, forward strand.
TTTTTGTGGGGTGATCGCTCTGCTGCCCCATTCACGTTCCTCCTGTGGGGTTTTTGTGGGGTGATCGCTCTGCTGCCCCATTCGCATTCCTCCTGTGGGGTTTTTGTGGGGTGATCCCTCTGCTGCCCCATTCGCATTCCTCCTGTGGGGTTATTGTGGGGTGATCACTCTGCTGCCCCATTCACATTCCTCCTGTGGGGTTTTTGTGGGGTGATCCCTCTGCTGCCCCATTCGCATTCCTCCTGTGGGGTTTTTGTGGGGTGATCCCTCTGCTGCCCCATTCACATTCCTCCTGTGGGGTTGTTGTGGGGTGATCCCTCTGCTGCCCCATTCACGTTCCTCCTGTGGGGTTTTTGTGGGGTGATCACTCTGCTGCCCCAGCCGCACCCTCCATGCTCCAGGCAACACCAAAACGTCACCTTTTTGTGAAATTGGTTCCTCTTCCCTGAAAAAGTCTCAAACTGGGAGGTCTTGATGTGTCCGGGCAGGGCTGGAGCAGCAGGAGAAGCACAGGACAGGATTGAGGGTCCCTGGCGGAGCCATGGAGGGGTTTGGGATGGGAACAAAGGGGAGCTGGAAAGGGGCTGGAGGAGATGGGATGGAGCTTGTGGGGTGGGAACAGCCAAGGGTCTGCCACGGCTGGGATGGGCTGGCACAGCCTGCGGCAGAAGGGCTGGGATTGGGATTGGGATGTGCTGGGCCAGGGCTGGAGCAGGAGGGATGGGGATGGGATTGGGATTGGGATTGGGAAGTGCTGGTATAGCCAGGGGGCCAGGACTGGGGCAGGAGGGTGGCAGCACTTCGGGAACATGAACTGGGACCAAGCCATGGGAGCAAGGGTTGCCATGGCCTGGAAACTCTGACCCTGGATTTGCGGGATGGGGTGGAGCCTCTGGACCTTGATTTGTGGGATGGGATGGAGATTCTGGACCCAGATTTGTGGGATGGGATGGAGATTCTGGACCCAGATTTGTGGGATGGGATGGAGCCTCTGGACCTGGATTTGTGGGATGGAGACTCTGGACCCGGATTTGAGGGATGGGATGGAGCCTCTGGACCCGGATTTGTGGGATGGGATGGAGCCTCTGGACCCGGATTTGAGGGATGGGATGGAGCCTCTGGACCTGGATTTGTGGGATGGAGACTCTGGACCCGGATTTGAGGGATGGGATGGAGCCTCTGGACCTGGATTTGTGGGATGGGATGGAGCCTCTGGGCGCACAGGATGGGAATGAACAGGTCACACCACAGCCAATCCACCCCAAAGTGGAGACAAACTTCTGCTGGGGCCTCCGCAGCTCCCGAGACGTGGCTGTGGGGCTCCTGCTCTGCCAGCTCTGGGAAAATTCCCAACTGAAACCCACTGGAATAGGTTAGGACTGCAGGATGGGCTCTGGGATGGGATCTGGGATGGGATCTGGGATGGAAGCACAGCCACGTTTCCAGAGGAGAACCCAGGAGTGAGGGTGACACTGCCCAGAGGTGTCCAGCACCCACCTGGGGCTGTTCCCAGGCTGATCCTGGGGTGTTTTCCCGAGGTGTTGAGCACTCCTGGGAATTTCAGAGCCGTGTTTGTGCTTCCCGGCCCCTCAGGGATGCTTCCAGCTCGTGGAGAGCAGTTTGGGGTTGCTCTGTGCTCCGAACGGGGAGCAGAGTGGGGTGAGGAGCTCCTGGAGGTTCTCCCTGGCTCTGGAGGCTGTGGTGCTCCAGGAAAACAGGGGGAAAACAGCAGGGCTGGAGCACGGGGTGGGATCCCAGTGAGCTGGGCATCCCCAGGGTGTCCCTGCCTCTCCCTGGCCCTGGCTGGAGCTGCTGCCCAGTCCAGGTGTGGCAGGGACTGATGGATGCCAGTCCCAAACCGGAGCTGAGCATGAGGAGGAGCAGCTGGGCCCAGGCCATGGAGCTGCCCCGGGACCCACAGGAACCAAACCCAGCGTGCCAGGATAAACCCAGACAGGGAATTTTACCCCCTGCTCCATCTCTCCCTGATTTTCCAACCCCAGGTCCCACAGCCACGCTGGTCCCTCGTGTCTCCTGCAGGCCAGGAAATCCGGGCTCAGCTTCCCTGTAAATCCAGGGGTATCCAGGATCGGATCTCCCATCCCTGCTGCCTTACCCCGTAAATCCAGGGGTTTACCTCATAAATACATCCTTCCTTCCTTCCTTCCTTCCTTCCTTCCTTCCTTCCTTCCTTCCTTCCTTCCTTCCTTCCTTCCTTCCTTCCTTCCTTCCTTCCTTCCTTCCTTCCTTCCTTCCTTCCTTCCTTCCTTCCTTCCTTCCTTCCTTCCTTCCTTCCTTCCTTCCTTCCTTCCAAATTCCTTCCTTCCAAATTCCTTCCAAATTCCTTCCTTCCTTCCTTCCTTCCTTCCTTCCTTCCTTCCTTCCTTCCTTCCTTCCTTCCTTCCTTCCGAATTCCGAATTCCGAATTCCTTCCTTCCGAATTCCTTCCTTCCTTCCGAATTCCTTCCTCCCTTCCTCCTTCCCTTCCTCTCTCCCTCCCTCCCTTCCCTTCCTTCCCTTCCTTCCCTTCCTTTCCTTCCCTCCCTCCCTCCCTCCCTCCCTCTCTCCCGGACCCTGCGCCTGCCACAGGCACGAGGCCATGAATATGGAAGTGCCGAAGGGGCCTTTTATGGCCCCCACAGCTGTGTGGGGCTGGGGCCGGCCCCGTTACCTCAGGCCGCCTGAAAAGGCCAAACAAAAGCCCGAAGAAAGAGGGCGAGGGGCGGAGGGGGGCAGGGAAGGCGAGAACCAGGAAAAAGTTGAAAGGAAAGAAAAGAGGGCTGGAGTTGATGGATATTCCATCTGTTTGTGTTCAGGGAATCAACAAAGGCTGCCGGGGACGTGGCTCCCTGTTTGCCCTCCCTCCCTCCCTCCCTGTTTGCCTCCGAATGTTCGGGATGGGTTGGTTTTGTTTGCCTCTGGAAGGAGCAGAGAGTTTTGGGGTTTGTGTTGTGTGTGGGGACAGGGCAGAGCTGGATGGGGCTTGGGATCAGCCCCGTGGATCCCAGTATTCCCACACGGAGCCTCTGGGATCGGCTCTGGGATGGGATCTATGATCGGATCTGTGATTGGAGCTGGGATCAGATCTGGGATCGGATCTGGGATTGCATCTGGGATGGGATCTAGGATCAGATCTGGGATTGGATCTGGGATTTAATCTGGGATTGGATCTGGGATCAGATCTGGGATTGGATCTGGGATTGAATCTTGGATGAGATCCTTCCACCTGATAAAGGAGGACAAGTTCTGGGCTCTTCCCAGAGTTTGGGATCCACGCGTGGCTTTGCGAAAGAGCAGCTGGTCAGGGGTGGAATTCCGTCTGCTTTGTGAGTTTGGAAAAGCCCTGCTGGAGCTCAGCTCCCAGGCCAAGGCATGTTCCGAGCCTGGAGTCACCTGGAATGGCTGAGAGAGGAGTCTGGGGAGCTGTGGGGATTGTCCGCGCTCGGAGCAGGTCCTGGTGTGGGCCAGAGGCTTTTGGGGATGGATATTCCAAGGAAAACGGGATCTCTCCAGCTTTTTCTTCCCAAAATCTGGTGGTTGGTCGTGCCTCTGGAGCTGGGCTGAGCTCAGAGGGATGAAGGCTCGGGTTCAAATTGAGGGATTTTTAATTGAGGGGAAATGCGGGGTGAGGGGGCAGAATTCTGGACCTCTGTGAATCCCAAATGGAGCCTTTGACCAAAGGAAAATTCTCTCTGGAATCTCGTTTGTATTCCATGGCCAGGTGAGAGAGAAGGGATTGGGAAAGGAGCTTTAGGATCATCCACCTCCAACCCTGCACAAGGGTTTTCCCAAAATCCTCGATCCCTGAGCTGGGAGGGGAATTCTGGAGGAACTGGGAGCAGAGGGAGGGATGGCGTGAGAAAAATGGAGTGACATAAGGAAAGAGATGGAAAAATACAAGAAAAATGGAGAGAAATAGAGAAAAATGTGGGAAAATATGAGGAAAATAGAGAAAAATATGGATGAAATATGGGGAAAATATGGAGAAAGAGAAAACAGAAAAAATAGAGAAAAATACAGAAAAAGATGGGGGAAATAGAGGCAAAATGGAGGAAAACGGAGAAAAATAGAGAAGAACAGCAAAAAGATGGAAAATATGGGAAAATGTGGGGAAAATATGAAAAAAATTGAGAAAAATTGAGAAAAATTGAGAAAAATTGAGAAAAATTGAGAAAAATCGAGAAAAATTGAGAAAAATCGAGAATAAAATGGAAAAATATGGGGAGGTCTGAAAAGGGGGATCCTCTGTGGGGCTGTCGCTGGGGCTGCTCAGATCTTGTTGGCACCTTCCAAGTGTATTTTCCTTCCTTCTCTCGTCCCGTTAAATCCGAGTTTCCCTTGGGCTGCGATCACTTCCCGGGGCAGCCGCCTCCGGGTGGGGTTTGTGTTGGTCTTTGGGGTGAGTTTGCTGCAGCCAAGCGCAGCACAAAAGGCGCAGCCGTCCCCAATCCCAATCCATCCCCAATCCCAATCCATCCTCAATCCCAATCCCACTCCATACTCAATCCCAATCCATCCCCAATCCCACTCCATCCTCAATCCCACCATCCCCAATCCCATTCTGTCCCCAATCCCATTCTGTCCCCAGTCCCCCTCCATCCCCATTCCCACTCCATCCCCATTCCCACTCCATCCCCAATCCCATTCTGTCCCCAATCTCATTCTCTCCCCAATCCCACTCCATCCCCATTCCCGATCCCTCCCCAATCCCACCATCCCCATTCCCACTCCATCCCCAATCCCGCTCCCTCCCCAATCCCAATCAATCCCCATTCCCACTCCATCCCCAATCCCACTCCATCTCCAATCCCATTCTGTCCCCAATCCCATTCTGTCCCCAATCCCAATCCATCCCCATTCCCAATCCGTCCCCAATACCACCATCCCCATTCCCAATCCATCCCCATTCCCATTCTGTCCCCAATCCCACTCCATCCCCATTCCCGATCCCTCCCCAATCCCACCATCCCCATTCCCACTCCATCTCCATTCCCACTTCATCCCCAATCCCACTCCGTCCCCAATCCCATTCTGTCCCCAATCCCATTCCATCCCCAATCCCAATCCATCCCCATTCCCAATGCCTCCCCAATACCACCATTCCCAATCCCGATCCCCAATCCTGCTCCATCCCCAATCCCAATCCATCCCCATTCCCATTCCGTCCCCAATACCACCATTCCCACTCCATCCCCAATCCTGCTCCATCCCCAATCCTGCTCCATCCCCAATCCCAATCCATCCCCTATCCCATTCCGTCCCCAATCCCGCTCCCTCCCCATTCCCGCTCCCTCCCTGACTCCAGCACCTTCTCCAAGGTCTCACACCGCATCCTCCCCAAAAGCCCCAGGACACAGAAGGAATTTTGTTTGGAATGCAGAGGCTTTTTGTGGTGATGTCAGTACAAACAAGGCAGCTCCGAGGGGATCTGAGCCTCCCACTCCTCAAACTCCGCCGCTCCCCAATCCCACTCCGTCCCCAATCCCACTCCATCCCCAATCCTGCTCCCTCCCCATTCCTGCTCCCTCCCCACCTCGCCATCCATCCCGGTTAATTTTTAGGATGGTGCAGCTGGAAGGGAGAGGAAAGGGAGGGAAGAGCTGAGGGCTGGCAGCAGCTCCCCTTTCCCCTCAGACAAATCCATCCCTCCGTAATGAATGCGCTCCCACGCCCGGCGCTGCCGATCCTGGCTCCGAGGGGCTCCGGGACCAGGCTGCAGCTCCTTGTGGAGCATCCCGGGCTCAGGCTGAGCCTGGAGGGCCTCGCTGGGGCCGATTCCCCCTAATCCTGTTGATTAATTTAACTCCAGGGCCAAGAGGAGCCCAGAGAGAGGAGGGAGGTGGAGAGGGCGGGAGGGAGACGGAGGAGAAGGGAATGGGGATGGGGAGAAGGGAATGGGGGAAGGGGAGAAGAGAATAGGGATGGGAAAGGGAATGGGGATGGAGGAGAAGGGAATGGGGATGGGGAGAAGGGAGTGGGGACAGGGAAGGGAATGGGGACAGAGGAGAAGGGAATGGGGATGGAGGAGAAGGGAATGGGGATGGAGAAGGGAATGGGGACAGGGAAGGGAATGGGGACAGAGGAGAAGGGAATGGGGATGGAGGAGAAGGGAATGGGGATGGAGAAGGGAATGGGGATGGGGAGAAGGGAATGGGGACAGGGAAGGGAATGGGGATGAGGAGAAGGGAATGGGGATGGAGGAGAAGGGAATGGGGACAGAGGAGAAGGGAATGGGGATGGAGAAGGGAATGGGGATGGGGGAGAAGGGAGTGGGGACAGGGGACACAGCCAGGCCCTGATCACAGACAGCTTTTCCTGGGCCTTCCCTCCAGTTCCAGATTCCTCCTGCTCCTTCCAAACCTGTCCACAGAGCTCGTGCTCATTGTCCCCACCCCCGAACCAGCAGCTTTACTCAGGAATGGGAGTTCGGGGCTGTAATTCCCACATTTCCTCGTGCTGGAATGAGCCCCAGGATTTCCCTTTGTCACCTTTCCCTGCACTGCTCCAGGGGCACGAGGAGCTGCCGAGGGTTTATTCCCTTTTCCCAGCTCATCCTGAGGACTCAGAACTCGGCACTGCTCCACACAAACCCTCAGCATGGAATGATGGATCCAGTGATCCCTCCGTGCCCGAATCCCAAAGATTCCCCTTTCCTGACCTCCTCCACAGGGTCATTTCTCCCCTCTGCTCCCAGAAGGTGCCCAGACATTGGAATAGCTCCCTCAGAGCAGTGGGATGTTTCCACGCTGCATCCTTGCTGCCACTCCCACGATGAAGCCTCTGCCTTTTTATTCCTGAAATTAGGATTTCTTTCCAAAACCAAAGAGATTCGGGCAGTTGGAGCTTTTCATTCCGAGCTGCGGAGCAGTCACTCTGGAAAAGAGATAAAAACCCAATGGAATCACTCCTAAAAATCCCAAATACAGCGGGATGAGCGCGTGTCCTGTACCCCACACCCTGCTCTCCTGGTTTTTCCTTCTCTCCTGTTTTTTCCTTCCCTCCTGTTTTTCCCTTCTTCACTTTTCCCTGTTCTCTGCCTTGTCCTGCTGGGAGGTTTTTCCCTCCATTCACTCCCCGCTCTGCTTTTCCTGTCAATCTTTCCTGGGATGAGATCCCGCGGGAGCCGCCTGCTGCTTCCCATCCGTCAGCAGCGCTGGGATTGGAAAACCACCCAGGAAAGTGCTGCTGGAAATTTCTGCACCTTCCTCTCTGCAGGCTGAGCAAGTGTAAAACACCACCAGGTCATTCCTGTGGCAAAAATCCCTGGAAATTTGGATATCCCCCTGCTCCTGCTGCTGGCAGCCATTGCTCACACAGGGATAGGCTGGGAAAAATGAAGGGTTTGAGTTTGGGATGAATCCCCAGCCTGGGAGTCTCCCACAGCTTCGGAAAACCAAGAGGGGAGAATGTGGGAATGGATTGTCCGGGGTGTTCCAGCTGGTTGGGAATGGGAAAGAGCTGTGGGGCTGTGATGGGATGTGTTGGGTGACGGGCTCGGAGAGCCCATCCCAGCTAGAAAACATTCCCTGTCCTTTCCCGCTTCCCTGCCTGACAGCAGCAGCTGCTCCGGGTGGGAGCAGCTGGTCCCAGGCATTCCCTGGGATTTTTCCTGCTCCCTCGGTTTCGGCTTTGAGGTCGGGCTCTTGGAGCCGGGCACTTGGCACCGGGAGCCGTGGCTGCCGTTCCCAGCCTTTCGCGGCTGCCAGGGTCACCGGGGGTGGGTGAGTGACTTCCGCAGGGCTGGAAAACGGGGATAACGCCAGGTGGGAGCTATTGGGAAGCTCGGGAATGGGGAGGTTTATCCTGATTTCGCTCATATTAATCGTCTCGACCTTTTTCACCCCGGAATCAGCACCGTGGCAGGGATGGAGGGTGACAATCCCTCGTCCTCTCCCAAGACTTCACGGAGAAATCTGGGATCCATTAGGAGGAGCTGGGGAAGGAAGTTTGGGGGTTTTCCCTTCCTGAGCAAAGTGAGGGAGGTGGAATTTGGTGCAGATCCTTTCCTGGGTGGTTTTCCCTGCTCCTGGGGGGATTGGGATCCCAGCAGTGGGATGGGAGGAGCAGCCGAGCTCATGAATGATGGAGCAGCTCCAGTGAGGAGCTTCAGGGAAGTTCTGGAGCTTTCCAGATGTGCCTTTGCACAGCAGAGGCTCCTCCACGGCCCAGATGTGCAGGCTCCTACCTGCCCCGGCTCATCTGGGGCCCAGATGTGCAGCCTTGCCGTTCTCAAGCCCAGATGTTCCTTCTCCTGGAGACCACAGACCTTCCCTGGAAGTGGACAAACCCCAAAAACCTCATTGAGAAACAAATTCTGGCTTCGAGATTTTTTTAGGATTTTTGGTTTTAGGATCTTTGAAATGCAGAGCAGGTGCTGCTCCTCTGGAGCTGTCGGGGAATTTCTCACTGATTTGGGGGAGGAATTCAGAAATCAAAGGGTTTGGATCGAAGAGCTGAACATGTGTAGGGCACTTAACGGGAAGCCAGAGCCCGAAGGAGGGAAAACCTCTCCATGGGATGTTTCCCCCCCCCCCAGAACAACCCCTGGAGCAGAGCTCCCCTGACTCCAGCACCTTCTCCAAGGTCTCACACCGCGTCCTCCCCAAAAGCCCCGGGACACAGAAGGAATTTTGTTTGGAATGCAGAGGCTTTTTGTGGTGATGTCAGTGCAAACGAGGCAGCTCCGAGGGGATCTGAGCCTCCCACCCCACAAACTCCCCAGCAGCTGTCGGGAAGCCACAGCTGCAGCTCCCAGCGCTGCCAAGAAGAAAGGCAGATTTTTGGGTGATGATAATATAGGAGCTGAACAAAAAAGAGGGTGGAAAAAAACACCAGAGGCTGGAAAACACGGTTAGAGGCTCCAGGGAACTTTATGGTCAAGCTGAGCTTATGTAAGCCCTGCTTTAATCCTAAATTAGCAAAGGTTCGCCCGAAAGAAAAAGGACTTTGCTGTGAGCACGATTTGGTTCTGGCTGTCAGCAAGGCTGGGTGGTTCCCGGGGAAAACAACAGCCAGGCTTGGAAAGGGAAAAAAATCAATTAATCCAGTGAATCCCCTGTTTTCTTGGGAAAGAAGGAAAAGGTGGCAGGGCCGGAGCTGTCCCCACCTCCTGTGTCCCATTGTCCCTTCTCTGCTACCCTGAACTGGGGGCACATTTTGTGGCCTGGCTGAGACCCTCCAAAATCAACACCTGCATCCCATAAGGAACCCAACCCCCCCATGGAACATCTCCGGAACCCGGGATTGCTCCAGGAGAGCCAACATCGGAGTCCCAGCTCCTCCAAAAGCCACTGAGAACCTGAGGAATATCCATGTGGGGCCTTCTGCTTGATCTCCAGCCAAAAACATGGAGCACAACTGGGTTTATTTATTCCAGCTGTGCTCCTCTGGGGTCACCAGAGACTCAGGAGGCCACACCTGGCACTGGGATCAAGGCAGGGAGAAGGGAAAGGAAAAAAGTCCAGGGAAAGTTGAGGTGGAGGAATAAAGGGCTGATTAAACATCGGGAAAGGACTTGATGGCGTCAGAATTCCATAGGAAATTTGGGAATTGAAGAGCTGAGCTGCCTCCTGTGGGCAGCCCAACCTCCGGCTGAGGCAGACCTGGAAAGGTTTTTCCCATCTGTAAAAATTCCCAGTTGTTCCTCTTTTTTTTTTCCCCCAAGTTTTAAAAACTGAAATCTTAAACCCCAAAACGTGATAAAACACAGGAGGAAATTGGGCAGCGCAAGTCAAAGCGTCGTTTGTTGACAACAACATTTCAGGGTGAAATGGGCAGCTCTGAAACGGGAATTTCCAATAAAAAATGGGAATTCCTTGAAATACGCCGAGCGCTGGAAGCTCTTTCTCTGTAACGGTTTGAAGCAGGGACTGTGAGCTCCCCTTTTCCTGCAAGGAGTTTTGGTTTTCCGAAGTTTTCTTTGCAATGTGGGGAAAAATAATGCTGAGAAATTCCATAAGTAGCATAAAAGTGGTGGATGATTCGTCCACGGGCAGAGTTTTCCCTTGTGAGGCTGCTGGGAAGAGAAACGGAGGATTCCCCATCCCTGGAAGTGTCCGAGGCCAGGTTGGACGGGGCTTGGAGCAACCTGGGATAGTGGAAGGTGTCCCTGCTCACGGCAGGGGTGGAATGGGATGAGATTTAAGGTCCCTTCCAACCCAAACCAGTCTGGGATTTTGGGATTCCCATGACTGTGGAGAAAGCTGGACTGGAGGGACTCATTTTCTTAGATATTGGGAAGGAATTCCTCCCCAGGAGGGTGGGGGGGCCCTGGAATGGATTTCCCAGAGGAGCTGTGGCTGCCCCTGGATCCCTGGAGCAGCCTGGGATGGTGAGGGGCGTCCCTGCCCACGGCAGGGGGTGGAATGGGATGAACTTTGAGGCCTTTCCAACCCAAACCGGAATATTTATGATCCCAAGCTTTATTTTGCTGGACACCGAGCTGGCTTTGCCGGGCTCTTTAACACTTCCAATATCTTTCCTCGTGGGACTGAACCTCCCCCTTCCTGATCTCCCGTTTCTCCCCTTTTCCAGGGAACCGCCTGGACGAGGGCTCAGATGTGGAGTCGGAGCCGGACCTGCCGCTGAAGCGGAAGCAGCGCCGGAGCCGCACCACGTTCACGGCGGAGCAGCTGGAGGAGCTGGAGAAGGCCTTTGAGAGGACCCACTACCCCGACATCTACACCCGCGAGGAGCTGGCCCAGCGCACCAAGCTCACCGAGGCCCGCGTCCAGGTAAGGCCTGGCCTAAACGCGCACAGCCCAGCCTAACGCCACACTCCCTGGCCTAACCCTGTGATCACTGGCCTAGATCCCCGGCCTAACCCCACAGTCCCCAGCATAACTCCGCACTCCCCAGCAAAACCCTGTGCAGCCCAGCCTAACCCCACGCTCCTCAGCCTAACCCTGTGCTCCCCAGCCTAATGCCAGACTCCCTAGCCTAACCCTGTGCAGCCTGGCCTAACCCCGCACACTCCAAGCTAACCCCATGCTCCCTGGCCTAACCCCACACTCCCCGGCCTAACCCCATGCAGCCTGGCCTAACCCCACACACTCCAGCCTAACCCCATGCTCCCTGGCCTAACCCCATGCAGCCTGGCCTAACCCCACACAGCCTGGCCTAACCGTGTGCAGCCTGGCCTAACCCCACGCTCCCTGACCTAACCCCGCGCAGCCTGGCCTAACCCCCCACACTCCACACTAACCCCACACTCCCTGGCCTAACCCTATGCAGCCTGGCCTAACCCCGCACACTCCACACTAACCCCACGCTCCCTGGCCTAACCCCACTCAGCCCGGCCTAACCCCACGCTCCCCGGCCTAACCCCATGCTCCCTGGCCTAACCCTGTGCAGCCTGGCCTAACCCCGCGCTCCTCAGCTTAATCCCGCTCTCCCTGGCCTAACCCCGTGCTCCCTGCCCAGAACGCGGCTGCTCCTTTGCTGCCTCTTGTCAACAGAGAAAAACCTTTGCAACAGGGCTCAAATAATCAAATTAAAAGCAGATCTCTGTTGGAAGCTTCTGCGTGGTCATGGGCACACCCAGTCATGGGATTTCTATGATTTGATAAGGGGGATTAATTAGGATATCTGACAGGTACATCCCATAGGAGGTTCAGCTGTCCCAGGAACTCACCCCACGCCAGCCCCAAGGGTTTCGTGGCCCCATTCCCTTGTCGGGTCTTCTCAGATTGTGGTTGGAAACCAAAATGTTCTTCTCTTTGTGGAAACAAGACTAAAAACGTTTCAGGGATGTGTTAGAAGGTGAATTATTGTTCTGAAATCCAGGAGAAAGGGTAGGAAAACCACCAAGAGCTGCGTAGCTCTGGGATGGTGTCCTACAGAGCTACGGATGTAGGAGAAACACAGAAAAAGCCGAACTCTTTAGGCACAGCTTCCCCTTGGAATGAGGGAATTCCCCTTGGAGAGTGAGGCTGCTCCAAGGTGGGAGCTGGGGTCAAACCCAGCGCTGCCTCTCGGGCTCGATGGGTCCCATCCAACTCGTCCCCATTCCCACAGATTTAGAGAGGCCCTTTGGGTTTGGCCCCTCCGGAGGTACCAGCTGCAGGGTTTGTGTCCCAGTCGGGACCAGGAGCCAAACTTTGGCATTTTCTCTTGGAGGCGATCCCTCAGTTTTCCCGGGAGGACGCAGCGCGTGTTTATTCCCGCCCGGAGCAATCCCACATTTCTCAGACTCTCTCAGGGGAGCAGATCAGATTTTGCAAAGTTTGCAAGTTCCGTGTGCGAATTTTCAGACAAGTTTTGGGTTGGTTTTTTTTTTCCCCTTGGATCTCTGGAGAGCACAGCAAGGGAGTGGGGGGGGGGGAGGGCAGGAGAGGGGAGGAGCGGGAAGGGAGGGTTTGGAGCCGGGAATTCTGACATCGACACGATTAATGGCCCTTGTGGGAGCTGCACACAGAGCCCCTTATGTGTCCCCGCATAAAGGCTGGGTCAGCAGTGTGTGCAAACAGCACAGGGATCAGCAGATCGCCAGGATAATGGAATCCCTCGGGAAAGGCCGGGAAGGGGGAGGGATTGGGGATTGCGAGTGTTACCACAGTGAAATGGAGACCCCCGCAGGGTCCCAGAGGGGATTTCGGGAGAGGCTGCGGGATCCCTGGCACTGTGCGAGCAGGGAAAGGGCTCTCCAGGCTCTCTCCTGCCAGGAATGAGCTTTTCCAAAGGAAACCAGGCTGGGTTGGGCTGTGGGTCTTGGGATAAGGGTGTGCTCCCCCAGGAGCCGGAGCTGCCAAAGGGTTTGGGGGTTTTCTTCTCTGTCGTCTGGGAATGGGGTGTCCCCCACTCTTGGTTAAGGACTTTTCCCAAAGGATTGGGGCAGGTGCTGTCACCTCCCTCCAGCTTCCTCCTGGGAAATCCTGGATTTCCCTGTACCCCTCTAGACTTGGCCGTGGAGACTGGGAAAGGAAATCCAGCAAAACTTAGGCTGGTTCTGGCTTTGATCTTGGCCCAAGGAGTTCAAAAGTGTTCATTTGGTGGCCGTGTAGGATCAGGGATATTTGGAGCCTGGGAAAGCGGCTCATTAAGGGAATGAAGCCACCCGGGGTTTGGAATGTGTGAATTCCCCCGTTTTAGTTTTGCATGCTTTGCCCTAATTGCTCTTCCTCGTGTAGGTGGGCACGAGCTGTCGAGCAGGGGGTAAAAAATGGATATTCCTGTGGTAAATAATGGAAAAAACAGAGTTTCGAGGGACAGCAGAGTTTAGGGATGGGGTGAGAGTTGCACGAGGGACGTTGGAGAGGAAGGGAAGAGCCCCAAAATGCCAGGGAGAGCACAAACCTTTCCGAAGGCTGGGAGAAAGGAGGGAGGCAAGGGAATGCCAAATAAATAAACAAATTAATTAAAGAATTAAATAGCGAAAGCTTTTCCCTTGTCCCAAGCTGGGATCTCCCAGTCCCTCCCTGCTCCCAGGCACTCCGTGAGGAGGCTCCTGCCAGGGCCGTGCAGCAGCTGCTCTCCGAGGCACATTCCTGCTGCCTTTCCCATTCCAGCAGCCTGGCACGGGCAGCTTCTTCCCACCACTTGGGAGGCTGCCGGCCCTTGGCGGATTTTCTGGATATCAGGGCGGATCTTCCACTGGCTCTTGGGATCTGCAAACATCACTCAAGTCAAGGAGAAAAAAAAAAAAATAGCCCCACACACACATAAATCCACATGGACACATCCAGCAGGGAATCTTCCCCCACCTCGGGGGCTCTCTTCTGTTTCGACTGAGTTTTTAAGCCACAAGTTGAGTTTTGGGTTAAAAATGGCTCTAAAGCAGCAGGGCCAGCTCAGATCAGGGGTTTTGGGGATGTTTACGAGGCATGGAGGGACAGGACAAGGGGGAATGGTTCTAAACTAGAAGAGGGACAGCTTAGATGGGATGTCTGGGAGAAATTCCTTCCTGTGAGGGTGGGGAGGCCCTGGAACAGCATTCCCAGAGCAGCTGTGGCTGCCCCTGGATCCCTGGCAGTGTCCAAGGCCAGGTCGGACAGGGCTTGGAGCAGCCTGGGACAGTGGAAGGTGTCCCTGCCCATGGCAGGGGTGGCACTGGGTGAGCTTTAGGGTCCCTCCCAACCCCAACCAGTCTGGGATTCATTCCGTGATTCCATGAAGGGCCTCACCAACATCTGCCCGTCCTCCTTGTCCCAGAGCTCCAGGTGTGAGGTGGGGGCAGAGGTGAAGAGGGGTTTGTGACCCCAAAGAGGGGCTGGAGAGCGGCTGCCTCACATCTGGTCCTTGTTCCGCTCATTCCCTGGATCACTCCTACTCCTACTACTATTCCTACTCCTACTCCTATTCTTACTCCTACTCCTATTTCTACTCCTACTCCTATTCCTATTTCTACTCCTACTCCTACTTCTAGTCCTATCCCTACTCCTATTCCTATTCCTACTCCTATCCCTACTCCTATCCCACTCCTATTCCTACTCCTGCTCCTACTCCTACTCCTACTCCTACTCCTACTCCTACTCCTATTCCTATTTCTACTCCTACTCCTACTTCTAGTCCTATCCCTACTCCTATTCCTATTCCTACTCCTATCCCTACTCCTATCCCACTCCTATTCCTACTCCTACTCCTACTCCTGCTCCTACTCCTACTCCTACTTCTGTTCAGACTCCTACTCCTGCTCCTACTCCTACTATTATTCCTACTTCTACTCCTACTGCTGTAGGAGTATACCTATTCCTACTCCTATCCTACTCCTACTCCTACTCCTACTCCTACTCCTACTCCTATTCCTATTTCTACTCCTACTCCTATTCCTAGTCTTCCTCCTCCTTCTATTCTTACTCCTACTCCTACTCCTGCATCATACTCCTACTCCTACTCCTACTCCTATTCCTACTCCTACTCTACTCCTATTCCTAGTCCTCCTCCTCCTCCTATTCTTACTCCTACTCCTACTCCTACTCCTGCATCATATTCCTGTGCTGGAATCCCACTTTGATGCTCCCTGGACAAATCCAAGCAGGTTTGTCCGTTTCTCTCTGCTCCTCTCTCCTCTCTTGGCCTCTCCATGTGGAAGGAGAATTCCCCCCAGTGCTGCTCCTTCTCCCCCATCCCTGGGAGCTCCCATTCCATCCCCTCCTCCCTGTGGGAAGCTGCTGGCTCCGTCAGACCTTCCTGGCAGGGCCTGGAGCCCGGCTGGGCACGCAGCTGTCGGGATAACTGGAAGTTTGACACGTTGACAGCTCATAAAACCCACGAGCTGAACAAGCAGACGGGGCCTGGGGGGAGCCGCTCCCAGCTCCGGTTTCTCGGAATATCCTGGGAGGCTGAGAGGGGTTTTGGCCGGGTCACGGCGGTGTCGGGGTGCTTGGGATGAAGCATTCCAGCTCAGGCTTCCAAACGGATGAGCTGTTAACAGGTTAATCCCAAACTGAGCAGAGCCAGGGATGAGCCTGAGTGGATTTCCGGGGGAATCAGGATGGCGGTGGGCAGCCAGTGGAAATTCCAGGGATTTGTGCTTGTGCCAGGCAGTGTCCTGACTCACAGGCCCAAACTGAAGGAATTCTCACCCATCTGTGAGCTCCCCTTTCCACCCTCCCAGAAAACAACCCATGAATGTCCCGAGCATTCATGGATTTGGGAATTAGCAGGAATTCACTCTGTTAATTTAGTGGGAGCTTTGATTTTGATCTTGGATGTTTTCTGGGATTCTTTCACCCGTTTTTTTAATTATCTCACGTTTTGATGTGGGGAAAAAAAAACCCTTAGAAGGGATTCTGTGACAGCTTTGAAGCTTTTCTCCCTGGCATTCCTGGTGGAGGGACTGTTTCCCAGAACAACTCATTTCCCATAAACAATGGGGAATTTGTTTGTGGAGTAGTTTTCAGCAGGAAAATCCTTTTGCCAGGAGATTCTTCTGTAGGTGTAGAAATGACCTCTCCAAACGATGCTGATGTCACAAAAGCCACCAGATCCATCAGCCACGAGGCTGGGGAGCTGGAATTAATCCTTGTCCTGGACAATCCCAGCTGTGGACTGGTTTGCCCAAAGCTGCTCCATTTTTAGGGCAGGTTACCAACAACCCTCGCTGCCGAATCCTGTTATTTCACCAGCAGCAAGAAATAGAACTTAAAACTCTCCAAATTATCCCCTTCAGCCTCAAGTCACCTGGAAATTTCCCCACTGGGAACGTTTCCCACAAATATTCCCTGCCGTGAAGGCTCTCCCTTTTTTCCTGGTGCTGCGCCGAGTCAGATGTGGCAGGCTCTGAAGTTTTACATCCAAAAAACAGCCAAAATTGTTCCCAAAAAACCCCCCCAGAGGGTGTTTTTTGGCTCCTCAGCATCACCTGGGGGTGACTCAGGTGGTCACAGCTGGGTGTGAGTGGGTTTGGGATTCTGGCTCCTCCATGGGGGATTCCTGGGAATACAGGAGGTGGGAGCACTGTGATGCTGATTTTTTGATACAAATCCCCAGGAAATTCCCTGCACTGGGAAACTCTCATTTCAATCCCAAATTAAAGCAGGCAGCAGAGTTGCGAGCTGGTGCTTTATCAATCCTTTTCCTGGTGGATCCCTGGCGATTCCCACCCGGCAGAAAATGCCTCTGCTGGTTCATAAAAGGGCTCGGAGTAATCCTGGAGTCTGGGAGCATTCCACAGAAATGTGGGTTTTCTGAGACATTTCCCAACTGCAGGGAATGAACGGCCTCGTTCTGCACAGGGCTGCACCGATTTATGGCCGCAGGGTCCGTCCCATTGGCCCAAGCCCAAACAGGGCCTCCCTGGGGGCTTTTAGGAGCAGAATTTTACCCCAAAATTCCCAGCCCAACCAGGGCATGGACCAAAATCTTTGTGCTCCCAATCCGGAACCTCTGGTTCCAGCCCAGTAAAGACCAGTAAGGGTCCAGTGGCCAAGGCCTTCCTCGAGTCCCAGCCATGCTCACACCAGGGTTAGGCGGAGATAATCAGGGAAGCAAAACACGGGGTGTGGTTTGGATTTTATATTTGATTTTAGCAACGCCTCCTCTGAGAGCTGAAATCATCCCTGGGAAATAGAAATTGTAAAATGCCGAGCTGGGAAACACCGTTTGCAAAGAGTGTCCAAAAGCTGTTGAATTCCATGGGAATATAATTTTATTATTTATAAATGTCATTAACTTCTGTGCTACGGGGCAAAGCTGCGTCAAGGGGCAAGGTTGGGCTTGGAGCTGGGAATTCCTGGCTTTAGGATGTCTCACCTGGAAGTGGACACCTCTATCCCACTCCCCTCTATCCCCTTCCCCCTCTATCCCACTCCCCTCTATCCCATTCCCCCTCTATCCCACTCCCCTCTATCCCACTCCCCTCAATCCCACTCCCCTCTATCCCACTCCCCTCTATTCCACTCCTCCTCTATCCCACTCCCCTCTATCCCACTCCCCTCAATCCCACTCCCCTCTATCCCACTCCCCTCAATCCCACTCCCCCTCTATCCCACTCCCCTCTATTCCACTCCTCCTCTATCCCACTCCCCTCTATCCCATTCCCCCACTATCCCACTCCCCTCAATCCCACTCCCCTCTATCCCACTCCCCTCTATCCCACTCCTTCTCTATCCCACTCCCCTCTATCCCACTCCCCTCTATCCCATTCCTTTATCCCACTCCCCCTCTAACCCATCCTGGAGTATGAAATCCATCCCTGGCCACAAAATGTTCCCACCATGAGGAGGATTTGAAGGGAGGGACGGCCTCGGCTCAAGGAAGTGTTTGTAGGAACATTGCAGGAGTGGAGGAACCAATGTCCCGGTGAATATTTCCCTGCTGACCAGGGCTTATTAAACCAAAACCAGGTGGTTTGCCAAAAAAAAAACCCCCTCACTTGTTTATTGAAATCCCATAAAGAGCTGCCACCTCCAGGAACTGGGAGATGCCGGCAGAAACTGAGACTGAATCCATTGGATGATCTCATTTGTGAGGAGCCATTTGTTCTGCTCCACTAACCTGGTTTTGTATTTAATACTTAATTTCTAATATTTAATTTTTATCTCCACCCCATCGCCCAGCAGAGCCAGAGGCTCAGCACTCAACCACAGTAGGGACAGCAGGAAAAAAAACCCTCGGGCCCCAAATCTGGGATTTTTTTTCCTGTCGTGTCTGGAATTCTCTCCGTGGCCTCAGTGACGTCCCTGATGTCACAGCCAGCGGAGGAAACATCACCACTGAAGTGCTGTGTGGATCTACAGGATCCCACCAGCACATCCCAACCCTTCCCACCTGGAATGATGGAGCGGGGAATATCCCTGGCGTGTCCCCAGCTTGAGTTCCTCCCTAAAACCCTTCTGCATCCCCTGATTTCCAGCATTGATGGCGTGGACAATGCCCTGCTCTGGTTCAGGAGAGCTGGAGAGGCCCTGACCCGGCAGAATCCCCTTTATCCAGCTGGGAAGGGCCCTCATCTGACCCTGTGGAATGTCTGGGGTGTGCTGAGGCCATACAAGAGCCTTTCCCACCTGGCTCCTGCGGCCCCTGAGCACAAACAGGTGCTGCAGCCCCTCCGCCCTGCACAGGCACAGCTTGGCTTTCCCAGCCCTGTTTCCAGTTATTTTCTCATCCATCCCATCCATCTTTCTCCCACATCAAGTCCTGATTAGGCCGAGCAGGAGCACAACAGGCTTTTTTTTTTTTTTTCCGCTCCTACAGGAGGCTCTTCTTGACCTTCCTTTCCTCTCCTTGTCTGACAAATTGTGGGAGCTGACCCATAGCTGGGATAATTCGCTCCAGCCCCATCCTGGCAGGCAGCTGCTTCTGCAGGGATGAGCTGGGGAGCATTCCCAGCCTCGTGGTTCCCATCCGTGGGAGGACTGGATATTCAGGATATCCAGGAGCAGGAGCAGTGGCACAGTGATTGATTGTCCTACCTGGATGTGACCAGACCTTGGAGAACTCCTTGGATTTCTGCTTCCCATCTTTTTCCATGAGGTTTTTATAACACAGCTTTCTGTTTAAGACATGATTTGGGAGCTGATCAACAGGGAAAAACCCCAAATGTAGCGGGTGCAAAGTGTTGTTCCCAGTCCGTGCTGTGCTCCCATTCCCATGGAAAAGAGCCCTGGCTGTGACCAGACCACGGAGAACTCCTTGGATCTCTCCTTCCCGGCTTTTTCCATGAGGGCATTCCCGTCTCTGCTCCCCCTCAGCAGCACCACGTGGTTTTTATAACACATTTTTTTAAGACATGAGTTGGGAGCTGATCCGCAGGGAAAAATCCCAAATGTAGCGGGTACAAAGTGTTGTTCCCAGTCCGTGCTGTGCTCCCATTCCCATGGAAAAGAGCCCATGGACTCAGCCCAGGACACAGAAATCCCCATGGGGATCTGCCCTTTGGAAGAACAAGCAGGTGCTGATTCTCCTGCTGCTGAGTTCTTCCCACAGCCCCTTCCCCAAGCGCTGGCCCCAAACTCTTAATTTTTATCTCCACCCCATCACCCAGCAGAGGCTCAGCACTCAACCACAGTAGGGACAGCAGCAAAAACCCCTTGGGCCCCAAATCTGGGATTTTTTTTCCTGTTCTGTCAGGAATTCTCTCCGTGGCCTCAGTGATGTCCCTGATGCCACAGCCAGCGGAGGAAACATCACCACTGAAGTGCTGTGTGGATTTACGGGATCCCACCAGCACACCCCAACCCTTCCCACCCCGCTTTTCCCACCAGCCGAGAAAAAAAACCTCTCCAGCAGCTCCCAAACTTCCTCCTCTTCCTCCTCCCGGTTGGAGCAGGCCCAGCCTCCACCCCAGGCTCGCCATGGTGTAACAGGATCCTGTGGCAGGGGAATCTTTCGGGGCTGATAAACCCCGAACAGCCGGGAACTGAAGGCAGGTTCCCTTTGAAGTGCACCTCGCATTACAGCGAGCTGCTCCAGCCTCGGGATTTGAACCACCAATAAAATGATTTACGAGCATAAAAGGCCCGAGCCACCTTTGAGGCGGGGGAAGGGGAGGAATTGCAAACGTCATTAGCTGCAAAGGCTCTGCTTTTTCTTCTCCGGGTTAGAAACGAGGGGCAGAACCGACCTGTTCGGGCCATGAAACGTCGCTGCCTCTGCATGGGGAGATAAATCCCATCAGGGGCTTTGTGCGAGGTTTCGGTGCCCGTGGGGCTGCAGCCTCCAGCCAGGCTCTGTGGGAAGCGCAGCTTTAAACTCTCGGGAATCTCTTTGTGGTGCAGGTGGAGTTTTTGGTGTTATCATTAATTATTTGTTTGGCCGCGCCGCTCCAACAAACGCCGAGATCTCGTGCTGGCTCCGGCGCCTTCCGGAACGAGAGAGCCTCAATCTCAGCTGGCTGAGTGTGGAAATCAGCCAAAATGTAAAAAATAGGGGGTTTATCCTCAGTTTAACCCCATGGTTTGTGTGAGGACTCAAACTGGTTGACTTCAATCCCAAAAATCCCACAGTTTTCCTGGAGTCACAGGAGGAGAGTAATTAGGAACAGGATTTCTTTGCTCATAATCCTCCCTCTTGGAGTTTATCTCCCCTTTCTTCTCAAACACTGTGGACCAAAGTGGCTCATCCCCAAGACTTTTTTGGTTGACTCTACCTGGTTGTAAAAGGATCCAGAGTATCCTTTTATCTCCATATAAAATACAGGAATTACCCTGGATGGGGGAAGCAGGACGGGAGGTGCCGCTCTCACACAGGTGGATTTTAATCCCGAACAGATTTAAAGCGTAAATGAGACAAAAATCACCTCGCACGGGGCATAAAACAGCACAACTCTGTTCCAAGTTGTGGTTTGATCACACATTTCCCACGTCAGACAGACCCCAGGGCAGCCAAGTCCTCCTGGGGGTGGTGTTGGAGAAACCTGTCCTGTCCTAGAACATCTCACTCCACATCTTCTTTCAGAGCACCTCACCCCGAGTGGATTTGCAACATCTGGCTCTTGGTTGGGAAAGAAAAAACCAACTTTCCCACCCTTGGGAAAGCCAAAAATCCCCGAAGTGGCTTTTGCATTCCTGGGGCTCAGTTTCTCTTTCCCTCTCCATCCCTGGGTTTGGATCTTGGTGATGGTTTTGCTTCAGGTGTTGGATTTCTTGTTCTGTTCTCGGCACTGGGGTCTTGATTTTTTTGGAGTGGGAGCTCTTCCAGCCCCAGCCTTTTCCTCTGTAAGGGGAAGGTTTATTTCTCTCCTTTTCCCCTGCAAAGACCCGGTTTCTTTCTCTCCTTTTCCTCACCAAAGACAAGGTTTATCTCTCTCCTTTTCCTCTCCAAAGTCAACTTTTATTTCTCTCCTTTTCCTCGCAAAGTTCAAGGTTTATTTCTCTCCTTTTCTCCTGCAAGGAGAAGGTTCAATTCTCTCATTTTCCTCTGCAAACAGAACTTTATCTCTCTCCTTTTCCTCTGCAAATTCAAGGTTTCTTTCTCTCCTTTTCCCCTGCAAAGACCTGGTTTCTTCCTCTCCTTTTCCCCTGCAAAGACCCGGTTTATTTCCCTCCTTTTCCTCACCAAAGACAAGGTTTATCTCTCTCCTTTTCCTCTCCAAAGTCAACTTTTATTTCTCTCCTTTTCCTCGCCAAGTTCAAGGTTTATTTCTCTCCTTCTCCCCTGCAAGGAGAAGGTTTGATTCTCTCATTTTCCTCTGCAAACAGAACTTTATCTCTCTCCTTTTCCTCTGCAAATTCAAGGTTTCTTTCTCTCCTTTTCCCCTGCAAAGACCTGGTTTCTTCCTCTCCTTTTCCCCTGCAAAGACCCGGTTTCTTTCTCTCCTTTTCCTTACCAAAGACAAGGTTACTTTTTCTCCTTTTCCCGTGCAAACAGAAGGTTTCATTCTCTCCTTTTCCCCTGCAAGGAGAAATCTTTTTTCCTCTCCTTTTCCTCACCAAAGACAAGGTTTATCTCTCTCTGTTTCCTCTCCAAAGTCAACTTTTATTTCTCTCCTTTTCCTCGCCAAGTTCAAGGTTTATTTCCTTTTCTCCTGCAAGGAGAAGTTTTAATTCTCTCATTTTCCTCTGCAAACAGAACTTTATCTCTCTCCTTTCCCTCTGCAAGGAGAAGGTTTCTGTCTCTCCTTTTCCTCGCCAAATTCAAGGTTTATTTCTCTCCTTTTCTTCTGCAAGGAGAAGATTTCATTCTCTCTTTTCCCTCTGCAAAGACAACTTTTATTTCCCTCCTTTTCCCCACCAAAGACCCGGTTTCTTCCTCTCCTTTTCCCCTGCGAAGATCCGGTTTCTTTCTCTCCTTTTCCTCTGCGAAGATCCGGTTTCTTTCTCTCCTTTTCCTCACCAAAGACAAGGTTCCTTTCTCTCCTTTTCCTGTGCAAAGAGAAGGTTTATTTCTCTCCTTTTCCCACCAAAGACATGGCTTTTTTCTCTCCTTTTCCTCTGCAAAGAGGAGGTTTATCTCTCTCCTTCTCCCCTGCAAAGATGAGGTTTATTTCTCCCCTTCTCCTCTGCAAGAAGGTTTGATTCTCTCATTTTCCTCTGCAAAGAGAACTTGATTCCTCTCCTTTTCCCCTGCAAATTCAAGGTTTCTTTCTCTCCTTTTCCCCTGCAAAGACCCAGTTTCTTTCTCTCCTTTTCCTCTGCAAGGAGAAGGTTTAATTCTCTCCTTTCCCTCTCCAAAGACAAGGCTTATCTCTCTCCTTTTCCTCTGCAAAAACAAGGTTTATTTACCTCCTCACATCCCAGAAACACTCAAGGTGTGGAATGGCACGACAGGAGCAGGCCAGGCCCACATCCCCAATTCCAGACTGGAATTACGCACACGTGCAGGATGAAAAAAGGGACCGGGGCAAACAAAAGGTTATTTCTTTATTCCTTTGTGCTGCTCCCTGCTCCCAGAACCTTCCACGGACCGGGCTGGATGAATTGTGAAGTGCTGCAGGCCTCGGGGTTCATTCACTGCTCTCCCCTCAACTCTGGCCCAGATTTGGGTGATTTGGGTGCCAGGAGTGGCCCCGGAGCCGCTGCCCCGCTGGCCCTGGTGGCTCGGAGCACATCGGATGTGAGGTGACCCATTTCTGTCACCCTTCTGGAGGGCTCTGCGCTCGCGGTGCCTCAGCCAGGCCAGAGCAGCTCTGGGGAAAGGAGGGGTTCGGTGCCAAGGACCTGCCAGGGCCCCACAAACCTCTCAGGGCCTCCATTTACACCGAGGCCTCAAAGGGAACTGGGGTTTCTTGTTTTCATTGTCTCGGGGTGGAAATAACAGCGTGAAATCAGGGCCTGCCCAGGCCTGGGCCCTGCCTGAGCCGTCACAGCCCCTACGAGCGGGGTTTGAGCAAACTGATCCCACAGCACCCCAGGAAATGGACACAGATCCAGGGAATCCCACAGCAATCCCTGCAGGAGGCTCAGGGGACACTTCCCAGTGAGCCAGAAGTCCCTGAGTGAAATTTGCCTTTTCCAGTCAGAAAAACTCCCAGGAGCAAGGAACAATGAACAGGCAACTCGATAAAAGGTGCCCACTTTGAGATTTGGATCCTGTTTGGGGCTCATGGGGTCAAATTTCTGCAGTGTCTGCGGAAGGGAGTTTGGGGAAGGAGTTTGGGGTTGACTCTGCAGGATTTGGGGAAGGAGTTTGGGGTTGTTTCTGCAGGATTTGGGGAAGGAGTTTGGGGTGGGTTCTGCAGGATTTGGGGAAGGAGTTTGGGGTTGTTTCTGCAGGATTTGGGGAAGGGAGTTTGGGGTTGTTTCTGCAGGATTTGGGGAAGGAGTTTGGGGTGGGTTCTGCAGGATTTGGGGAAGGGAGTTTGGGGTGGGTTCTGCAGGATTTGGGGAAGGAGTTTGGGGTTGTTTCTGCAGGATTTGGGGAAGGGAGTTTGGGGTTGTTTCTGCAGGATTTGGGGAAGGAGTTTGGGGTTGTTTCTGCAGGATTTGGGGAAGGGAGTTTGGGGTGGGTTCTGCAGGATTTGGGGAAGGAGTTTGGGGTTGTTTCTGCAGGATTTGGGGAAGGGAGTTTGGGGTTGTTTCTGCAGCATTTGGGGAAGGGAGTTTGGGGTTGTTTCTGCAGGATTTGGGGAAGGAGTTTGGGGTCGGCTCTGCAGGATTTGGGGAAGGGAGTTTGGGGTGGGTTCTGCAGGATTTGGGGAAGGGAGTTTGGGATTGTTTCTGCAGGATTTGGGGAAGGAGTTTGGGGTTGACTCTGCAGGATTTGGGGAAGGAGTTTGGGGTTGTTTCTGCAGGATTTGGGGAAGGGAGTTTGGGGTTGACTCTGCAGGATTTGGGGAAGGGAGTTTGGGGTTGTTTCTGCAGGATTTGGGGAAGGGAGTTTGGGGTTTTTTCTGCAGGGTTTGGGGAAGGGAGTTTGGGGTGGGTTCTGCAGGATTTGGGGAAGGGAGTTTGGGGTTTTTTCTGCAGCATTTGGGGAAGGGAGTTTTTTGGGGTTGGTCCCCCAGGTGTGGGAACCCATTTGCAAGCCCAGCTCCTGCTCTGAGGCTGAGCAGCTTGGGAACCTGATGGAGGGAGCAAGGGGGGGTTTCCCCCCTACTCTTGATTTTTGCTCCATTTTTCCTCATTGCTGTGAAATTCAATCGTGTTTTGCAGCCCTTTAGGCCTCCCAAAGCCCAGCAGCTGCGTTCTCATCTGGCTTGAAAGCTTATCCTTGTGAACCCCAAACAGAACCAGGCCTGGGAGCCCTCCCTGATCAAAAGAAGCAAACCCAGCCCAGGAGAGAGCTCAGGAGGCCCTTTTTGCTCTGCAGAAGGGAGATTGCCCCTGATAAAACACTCTGAGGAGCGGGGAAACCTTCGGGACATCGCGGCGAGCTGGCACCGGGGAGCTGCGGTTGTTGGGGTTGTTGTTAGGAATTCCTGCGGGCAGCCCAGGGACAGCAATTAGTTCTCGTGTTAATCAGCAGCAGCTCTGTCCTGAGCCCAGCACTGCTCGTTCCCACAGCTGGGTTGGGACAAGGGGATCACAAACACCCGGAGCGCCTTCTCGCATTTAGAAAATCTCCTCTGGAGCCTCGCAGGTGAAGCAGCGCTGCAGCAAAGCCGAGCCCAGACTTGCCCTGGCGTTAAGGCCGGGTTTATTTCAATGCAGAGGCTGCAGAACCGCTCTGGGCTGGCTGCAGAGCTCTGGTGGGCTTGGCACAGAGACAAGGCTGGGTTTATTTTAATGCAGAGGCTGCAGAACCGCTCTGGGCCGGCTGCAGAGCTCTGGTGGACTCGGCACAGAGACAAGGCTGGGTTTATTTTAATGCAGAGGCTGCAGAACCGCTCTGGGCTGGCTGCAGAGCTCTGGTGGGCTCGGCACAGAGACAAGGCTGGGTTTATTTTAATGCAGGCTGCAGAACCGCTCTGGGCTGGCAGCAGAGCTCTCGTAGGCAGGGCAGGGCTCAGCACAGAGACAAGGCTGGGTTTATTTTAATGCAGGCTGCAGAACTGCTCTGGGCCAGCTGCAGAGCTCTCGTAGGCAGGGCAGGGCTCAGCACAGAGACAAGGCTGGGTTTATTTCAATGCGGAGGCTGCAGAACCACTCTGGGCTGGCTGCAGAGCTCTCGTAGGCTCAGCACAGAGACAAGGCCGGGTTTATTTTAATGCAGAGGCTGCAGAACCACTCTGGGCTGGCTGCAGAGCTCTGGTGGGCTCGGCACAGAGACAAGGCTGGGTTTATTTTAATGCAGAGGCTGCAGAACCGCTCCGGGCTGGAAGCAGAGCTCTCGTAGGCAGGGCAGGGCTCAGCACAGAGACAAGGCTGGGTTTATTTCAGTGCGGAGGCTGCAGAACCACTCTGGGCTGGCTGCAGAGCTCTGGCAGGCTCAGCACAGACAGCAGCGATTGCTGCAGTCGGAAGAGCCGAGCCCCTGCGTTCCCCGCGGGCGGTTCTATCTCTTTAGCTTGTCTAACACCGCGAGCACGATGCTAATCTGGTTATTTATCCCTCCTAACAGTGCCGCTATTATGGCACTTAATCCTTCGGCAGAATTCCCAGCCTTGGCAGATAACGAGGCGAGATGGCCAGGTGGTAGCGGAGCATCTCTTTGGGATGGACTCTCCCGGAATACACAATCCCAATTATCCCTCTCCATCCCCCCCGCAGCTGGGAGCGGCATTTCCAGCCGCTTGAAATCCTGGGGGAGACGGGGGGTTTGGGGTCGTGTGGGAGAAGGAAATCAAGGAATGGAGGTGAGGATTCAGCACCACACATTGGGGTCTGGGCCCAGAAGCAGCTTGAGCCTGGGTTTGGGTTTGGGTTTGGACAGAAGGTGCTGCCATCAGGTGGGGTGTGGCAGAACTCAGGTGTCACCCGTGGGGCCTTTCCTCTCCTGTCCGGGTGTGGATCAGCCAAAGAAAGGGAATTAAGGAACGGCAGTGAAAATTCACAAATCTGTGTCCAGCAGTGACTTGAGCCTGGTTTTAGATCTGAGTCTGACAGGGACTTGAACCCATTTTTTTCCGGTTCTGTGAGATACTTGAGCAGCCTGGGTGGGGTGGGCAGAGCTCAGGTGTCACCCGTGGGGTGTTTTCTGTCCCCCCAGGTGTGGTTCAGCCGCAGAAAGGAAATTAAGGAATGGAGATGAATACTCCAAATCTGAATCTGGCAGTGGCTTCAATCCATTTTTTCCCAGTTCTGTGGGATGGGTTCCCATGAGCAGCCCGGGTGGGGTGGGGCAGAGCTCAGGTGTCACCCGTGGGGTGTTTTCTGTCCCCTCAGGTGGGGCGGGCAGAGCTCAGGTGTCACCCGTGGGGTGTTTTCTGTCCCCTCAGGTGTGGTGGGCAGAGCTCAGCTGTCACCTGAGGTGCACTAGTTTGAAAGCAAACCGGTGGGAGATCCCAAGTTCGAACTACAATTTAATAGGAAAATTAAGATAAAGGCAATGATACAGAAACACAGGCTCAAACTGGCAGAGTCAGGATACGACCGGACACCCAGTCAGGCAGGGTGGTGGTAGCAGTCCTATTAAATGGTGGCTGCAGTCCTTTTGAGGTGACAGATACAGTTCTGTTGAGGCGGTGATCCTGTAGAAGGGTCTGCTCTTCCTCTGAAGGTCCAGTGGTGGCTATGTAGCTCTTACCCTCTGGGAATCCAGTAGGTAAGGGCTGAGTGTGGTGTTCCAAACCTCAGATTATATCCAGGCAGGAATGCTTGGCTCCTCCCCCTGGGCAGAGCATCTCACAATGGCATGTGATGAGTCATGCAGTGAGGCTGGGTGGCCCATTAGCAGAAGATATCGCTCCGGAGGGAGTTATCAGGGATGTGCCACGGAAGAGACGAAGAGCCCTGCCCCAGCTGGTTCTAACAGCTGGTGAAGATGCTGATAGAGCACAGGCTTTTGGTTACGTCTTACGTTGTAACCTAAGACACGTGCGGCGCTTTCTGTCCCCCCCAGGTGTGGTTCAGCAACCGGCGGGCGCGCTGGCGTAAGCAGGCGGGAGCCAACCAGCTGGCGGCCTTCAACCACCTGCTGCCGGGGGGCTTCCCACCCACGGGAATGCCAGCGCTGCCCCCGTACCAGCTGCCCGACTCCACCTACCCCACCACCACCATCTCCCAAGGTGAGCTCCGCTGCTGCTTCCCTTTCCCACCTCCCCTCCGCTGGGTTGGGCGGTGTTGGAGCATCCCAGGCTGCTGGAATGGGATGGGCTTTAAGGGCCCTTCCAAGTCATTCCATGATTCTCCCATTGGGTCTTTCTGATCCGTGGCATCTTCCCTGTGGATGGGACAATTGTGAGTCTTGTGTGGTTTTCCTTTAGTTGGGAAAATCAGGTTTTTCCTCAAGTCAAGGGAAATTCCTCAGTTTTTTCCTCTGTCTCACATCCCTTCTGCTGCATCCCTGTGTCCCATGGCTGGAGTTTTGAACAAGGAGCACATCCAAGTAAATTGGGGATTGTGTGGGTGACCCCTCATTCTGGATAGATCTCCATTCCGGGGTTCAGCAGCGAGAATATTCCGGTGGAAGGAATATTGTTAAATCCAGTGGAAGGAATATCATTAATTCCAGTTGCCTTTGACCTTTACAAAAAAAGTCCCTTGGCAGCTGTCGGGATGTGCTCCTGTGTTATCCCCCAGGAGTTCGGAATGCGCAGTGGGAACATCCCCCCTGCTCCCCAAAGCTCCTGGGGGTGGCCCCACCTGTCCCTAGCCCAGTTGGGCGGACCTAAAGTTGTCCCCAGGCTGGCACTGAGGCCTCTGCCCAAATTCTCTTCTCTTTGGGGGGAAAACGAAGTGAAAACCCAGACATTTCCCGCCAGCTTCGCGGAGCGCGCAGTTGCTGGGAAACCCAGGATGGCTGAGCCGCCGTTCCCAAGGGTTTCCCAAGGGTTTCCCAGTTTCCTGGGGGGATCCCAGCCCGTTGGTGTCCCTGTGTCCCCGCAGACGGCGGCAGCACCGTGCACCGGCCGCAGCCGCTGCCGCCCTCCACCATGCACCAGGGCGGCCTGGCCGCCGCCGCCGACTCCAGCTCGGCCTACGGCGCCCGGCACAGCTTCTCCAGCTACTCCGAGAGCTTCATGAATGCCGCCGCACCCGCCAACCACATGAACCCCGTCAGCAACGGCCTCTCCCCGCAGGTACGTGCCCGCTTCCAGCTTTTTCCTGGTTCTGGGAGTGGGGAAACCTTTGGGACATCGCGGCGGTACTGGGGAGCTGTGGTTGTTGCTCTTGTTGTTGTTGTTGTTGTGGTTGTTGTTGTGGTCAGGAATTCCTGCTGGCAGCCCAGGGACAGCAATTAGTTCTCGTGTTAATCAGCAGCAGCTCTGTCCTGAGCCCAGCACTGCTCATTCCCACAGGTGGGTTGGGACAAGGGGATCACAAACACCCGGAGCGCCTTCTCGCATTTAGAAAATCTCCTCTGGAGCCCCCGTTTTGGGGGGGAACACACCCAGTTTATTGGGGGACGCTTCATTTTGGGGGAAAAACCTGGATATTGGGGGCTTAGTTGGTTAAAGCGCCTGGTTAAAGTAAACAGGAGATCCCAGGTTTGAATCCCAGTGGTGCCTTTTACCCAGACACCCCCTTTTTTGGGGGGGACAGCCCCTATTTACAGGGAACACTCCATTTGGAGGGAAACCCCCAAATTTTGAGCAAAACCCCCCGAATTCTGGGGGGAAAAAAACACAGTTTTGGGGGGTTTAGTTGGTTAAAGCACCTGGTTAAAGCAAACAGGCTCTGTCCTGAGTCCAGCACTGGTCATTCCCACAGCCATCTTAGGAAAACGGGATCAAAACCACCCGGAGCATCTCCGAAAACATTCCAGAGTGGGCGTGGCCCCTCTGATGGTGGATTTGATCCCAAGGACAGCACACGTGAGGGTTTACTCACCTCAGAGTTAATCCTGATTTGGACACAACCTGAAGCTTGTGCAAGTCTGGCTGGGCCACAAATCTGAGCTCAGAAACAGGAGATTTGGGAGGGAGAGCTGGGATTTAATTTGGGAAACCCCATGCAGACCGTCCTGCTGGTGCTCTGCACAAGGTGAGCTGTGGAGGAGGAAAGGAGTTCCCAAGCTCACCTGTGCTTCCAGGTGGAACTGAAAATGAGCAGCGTTATCCTGAGGGACACCAAATCCCTTTTTTCCCATTCCCAGTCACTCATGGGATACAGAGACACGTGAAGGGCAGCAGTTGTTTCAGAGGGATCAGTTTAGTTAGGATGGGAAACGCAAAATAAATCGGAATTAGGAGGCAAAACGAGGTGGGCACCTGCAGTGGTTTGGAGAGGAGTCCAGCAAGGGACACCAGGGGGGATGTGGATTTTAAGGTCCAGCAGTTTGGGATCTCTCGAGTGTGGAAACAAACGCGGAGTGTCCATGGAAAGAGGGAGGTTTCGCAGCTTCTTTTGGCTTGGAATGGGAAACGTTGAAATGTGACTGGCATGGGGCTGGATGGGAAAATCCTGAAATGTGACTGGCACGGGGCTGGATATGGCTCCAAACAGGGAAATTTCGGGGAGAATAGGCAGATATCCCTCTGACAAGGGATTTCTGAGAGCACCGGGCTCGGCAGAGGAGGATACAGCTTGGGATTCAAAGGCAGGCCCGGGTTAGCTGGGCCAGGGCCCGGGATTAACTCAGATGATCCCAAGTGCAATTTATCCCCGTGGAATAAGTCAGGGATGAGATGCCTGGGATGAGCCCCAGGCGCAGACAAGGCCATCCTGCAATTTCCATTTCCCTTCATCCCCTCCTTCCCAGTCCCGCGGAATCAGGGGCTCATTGAAAGGACCAGACCGTGGCTTTTCCTCTGCTTATCCCAATCCCAAATTCCCCTGCCCGCAGGCTCCGGCTGGGGACAGATATCCCTGAGCCCATAAGCCCTTTGTACGGGAAAGAGAGGATCCTTTATCTGGCGGGCCTGAAGAAAAGAGAGCTTTGCACCCCCAGGAAGGGCAGATTCCCATTTTCCCGATGCTTTTAATCATGCGAGGGCCAAGATATCAGCGTGGAAATTCGTCTGTTCCTTTTGTGCCTAACCCAGGTTATTTCCCGACTGCTTTATATTCCCTGCTCAAAAATTCCTGCCTTTCTAAGCCCTCTGCTGTTCCTAGTGGAAGGAGACAAGAAATGCTCCCGACAGGATGGAGGAACTCCTGGATTTGCCCTCTTTTAGGGGAGGGAAGTTTCGGGATGTGGCTTTGTGGGGTGCTCTGTATCATTTATTAATTGTGCTGAGCGCAATCCAGCTCTGCCACGGCATTCCAGGGAAAACCCGGCACAGCTCCGCCCTCTCCAGCTTCTCGGCAGGGGGAAGGATCATCCAGAGGGAAGAGGGAGTTCCCTGTCATGGGCAGGGACACCTTCCACTAGGCCGGGTCGCTCCAAACGCCGTCCAGCCTGGCCTCAAACTCGGTTTTAAGCCCAGTTCTGTCCTGATCAGGATCTGCCAGCCCTTCAGGAGCTGTGGGCTGAGGGAGGGGAAAGAAGGGAATGAAGCTGAGAATTACAGGACAAAAGTGGGGCCACTTCAGCTGGTGCTGGGAGATCCCCTGGGAGGCAGGAAAAACCAAACTGGGAGCTGAGGAGGATGAATTTGTCTCTGCTTTCCCCCTCGGCAGCAGCAGCAGGAGGAGATTTCTTGGCACTTTAGACAAGGAAAGGGGCCGGGAGCTCCCAGCTTTTGCTCCCTCTCCAGTTACCCCGGGATTGGATTCCCGGCCGGAATCCGCAGGCTGTGCCAGCAGCTGGAATCGTGCAGGAGCAGCGCAGCATCCCCGTTCCCAAACAGAAGAGGGGGATTTGGGGTGGCTCATTCCCCTCACACCCCCTCCGGAGCAGATCCTGCGGGAGCTCTGCCTAAACTCCATGTGGGAATGGCCGTGTTCGTTCCTTGTTTTCCAGCCGCACAAAGCCCGGCTCAGCTGCTGGAGCCTCCCGGCTTTTCCCAGGTGGTTGCGCCTCAATCCCAGAGCTCAGCTGGGAATTTTAGGCTCCCATGACTTCATCCCACAACAAATGGGTTTTGTGCCACTTCACCCGAAAACACCGGCTTGGCTGGGCAGAGCTGGCACAGGTTAAACCCAGCTGGAAGTTAAGCCCAACCCAGCTCCTTGCTCAGCCCCCGTTTCTCACTTCCAGCCCTGGAATGGGAAGAGAACCAAAGTGGAACTTTGTGTGTTGAGATAACAGGAATTCCATAATTGAGAATGAAGTGAAATACAGTGAGAATGGTTAATAATGATAATGCCAATGATGATGATAATAATAATAATAATAATGATAATAATGATAATAATGATAATAATGATTAGAATGATTATAATAATGATAATGACAATAGAAAGGGAAAACCTTTTTTAATAAAAAGGGGAAAACCAAGTTTTTTGGGATGGAGCAGGGATTTGGGATAGAGCAGGAATATGGGATGGAACAAGGATTTGAGGTGGAGCAGGGATTTGGGGTGGAGGCAGGATTGGGATGGAGCAGGGATTTGGGGCAGAGCAGGGATTGGGATGGAGCAGAGATTTGGGATGGAGTAGGGATTTGGGATGGAGCAGGGATTTGGGATGGAGGCAGGATTGGGATGGAGCAGGGATTTGGGATGGAGCAGGAATTGGGATGGAGCAGGGATTTGGGATGGAGCAGGGATTTGGGATAGATCCCTGCTGGGACAGCCTCTGTGAGGGGGAGATTTTGGGCACGCAACCAAGCTCAAGCAGAACAAGGCCAGGCCTAAGACACCCTGAGCCAGGCCTTGCCTCACCCTGGCAGTGAAAACAAACCCTGCATCCAGCTGAGGTGCAGACCCAGCTCAACCTAGGCCAGGCCTGGCCTAGAATCATCCCTCCCTGAGCTGGGATAAGGCTTGGGACAAATCAAATCCTGATAAATCTTAGAATAATCCCGTAGAATTTGGCTTGGGAGGGACCTTAAAGCTCATCTGATCCCAACCCCCTGTCACAGGCCTGGACAACTTCCACTAGGCCGGGTCGCTCCAAACCCCATCCAGCCTGGCCTTAAACTCGGTTTTAAGTCCAGTTCTGCCCTGATCAGGATCTTCAGGAGCTGTGGGTGCTCGGCTGGGGGCTGAGGGGGGTAAAGAAGGGAACAAAGCTGAGAATTACCGGCCAAAAGCGGGGCCACCTTGGCTGGTGCTGGGAGATGCCCTGGCGGCCTCACCAGCAG
Organism: Aphelocoma coerulescens; assembly: GCF_041296385.1. Classification (NCBI taxonomy): domain Eukaryota; kingdom Metazoa; phylum Chordata; class Aves; order Passeriformes; family Corvidae; genus Aphelocoma; species Aphelocoma coerulescens. Next base: position 1,430,486 of record NC_091034.1, read on the forward strand.
CAGAGAAATCAGGGTTTTCCTGTATTTTCTGCTGCTTTTCCCCTCCAGCCTCCTCTGCCACATCCCTTCTGCCTTTCCCAATGTCCCCATGGGGTTTTTGGACCGTTTGTTCCTACAATTTCTGCTGCTCTTTGGGATCCGGGCCTACGCCTTAAATCCGTGCGACCGCTCCCTGCAGAGCTTTGGGGCCTCGCAGGGCTTCTCCAAAGCCCCGAGAGCCCCAGTTTGGGGCAGGTGGAGCCGGGAACAGCTTAAACCGGACTTAAAAGGCAGGAATTCCGTGTGCTTCCAGGACTTGTTATCCCTGAGAGCTCCGAATCTCCGAACAGCCCCGCGGGATCTCCAGGGATTAAGACAATTCCAGAAGCGCAAAGAGCCAAGAGAAACTTGTTCCCCTGCTCGGAGTTGTTGCTTTAATTTTCTCAGGGCTTTCCGTGGCTTTATTTCTGTGCTCCCTGAGCGAATTCGTTCCCAGTGTCTGGAGGCTGGAGTCGGATTCCCAGTCCCTGTTTTGTCCCTGGGGTTTGGGAGCGTTCCTGGGAATTCCTTCCCTCAGTGCCACGGATCCCTCCTGGCTCTGGGAATTCCTTCTGTCATTTCCAGGGATGTTCCTGGCTCTGGGAATTCCTTCCCTCGGTTCCAGGGATCCCTCCTGGCTCTGGGAATTCCTTCCCTCATTTCCAGGGATGTTCCTGGCTCTGGGAATTCCTTCCCTCAGTTCCAGGGATGCCTCCTGGCTCTGGGAATTCCTTCTGTCATTTCCAGGGATGTTCCTGGCTCTGGGAATTCCTTCCCTCGGTTCCAGGGATCCCTCCTGGCTCTGGGAATTCCTTCTGTCATTTCCAGGGATGTTCCTGGCTCTGGGAATTCCTTCCCTCGGTTCCAGGGATCCCTCCTGGCTCTGGGAATTCCTTCCCTCAGTTCCAGGGATGCCTCCAGGCTCTGGGAATTCCTTCCCTCGGATCCAGGGATCCCTCCTGGCTCTGGGAATTCCTTCCCTCAGTTCCAGGGATGCCTCCAGGCTCTGGGAATTCCTTCCCTCGGTTCCAGGGATCCCTCCTGGCTCTGGGAATTCCTTCCCTCAGTTCCAGGGATGCCTCCAGGCTCTGGGAATTCCTTCCCTCGGATCCAGGGATCCCTCCTGGCTCTGGGAATTCCTTCCCTCAGTTCCAGGGATGCCTCCAGGCTCTGGGAATTCCTTCCCTCGGTTCCAGGGATCCCTCCTGGCTCTGGGAATTCCTTCCCTCATTTCCAGGGATGTTCCTGGCTCTGGGAATTCCTTCCCTCGGTTCCAGGGATCCCTCCTGGCTCTGGGAATTCCTTCCCTCAGTTCCAGGGATGTTCCTGGCTCTGGGAATTCCTTCCCTCATTTCCAGGGAACCCTCCTGGCTCTGGGAATTCCTTCCCTCAGTTCCAGGGATGTTCCCGGCTCTGGGAATTCCTTCCCTCATTTCCAGGGAACCCTCCTGGCTCTGAGAATTCCTTCCCTCAGTTCCAGGGATCCCTCCTGGCTCTGGGAATTCCTTCCCTCAGTTCCAGGGATCCCTCCCAGCTCTGGGAATTCCTTTCCTCGGTTCCAGGGATCCCTCCTGGCTCCGGCGAGGCTGCGCCGTTTCCCTCCCCTCAGTGCCACGGATCCTTTTCCATCTGGTGCCTTTTTTCCCTCCCGGTTTTTTTCCTTTCTGTCGGAGACACTGTGCCCGTAACAAGCATTCCAAATGAGCCTTGCTGGGCCAGGAGAAAGGGGAGGGGAAGAAAGAAGGGGAGGAGAGGATGAGATTTGGGGGGGGGGGGTGGGGGGGGTGTTTAAATAGCAAAGAATTAGGGGGGAAAAAAAAGAAAAAAAAAAAAATCTGATGCAAATCACTGGTAGAGAGAAAATTATGTGCAATTACCCGAGCGATACTGGGCAGCCGTGCCCACCCCAACCAACAAGATCTCATTAACAAGCAGAAAATAAGATTGAAATGGTGTGTAAAAGAGCTGAAAAATGAATTTGAATGCTGCATTTGTCCACAATTACCCCCTCGTTCACACATATTTTATTGCAATTTTTTTATTATTCTTAATCTTTCCATCCCTCAAAGCAGATTGGGAACATCCCGGCATTACGGTTGCTGAGGGAGGAAGCATTAAGGATTCCCCGTTTCCCCTGAAAGGAGACCCTTCTCCCGCTCGAATTTTCCAGGGTTGGTTTTGGCCGGATCAGGATTCATTTCCCGGCGTCTCCGGGTGTAGAGACACGTTCCTGGCTCACCCCTTAGCCCGCACACCGGGGGCATCCTCCACCTCCTTTTCCCATCGCTCCTTCGCCTCTTTCCTTTCCCCATCCAGCCTTTTCCCTGCGCTCCCTCTGCCTCCTCCGCCAGCATTCCCGTTTCTCCAGAGGATCCTGATCCCCTCCGCCGTGTCCTTGGCCAGTGTCCCTTTCCCGAGTCTCAGCATCCTTCACATCCCGTTCCTTCCCCTCCTCAGCCTCCCCGCGACCTTGGGGCGGGCTGAACGCGGAATTCCTGCTAAATCCTCGTCCTTGCTTTGCCAGGGCTTGGAAAAGGAGCGCGGCAGCTCCAGGTTTCTCTGAGAAAGTCAGGAAAGGAGCGCGGCAGCTCCAGGTTTCTCTGAGAAAGTCAGGAAAGGAGCGCGGCAGCTCCAGGTTTCTCTGGGAAAGTTGGGAAAGGAGCGCGGCAGCTCCAGGTTTCCCTGGGAAAGTCAGGAAAGGAGCGCGGCGGCTCCAGGTTTCTCTGAGAAAGTCGGGAAAGGAGCACGGCAGCTCCAGGTTTCCGAGGGAAAATCGGGAAAGGAGCGCGGCGGCTCCAGGTTTCTCTGAGAAAGTCGGGAAAGGAGCGCGGCAGCTCCAGGTTTCCCTGGGAAAGTCGGGAAAGGAGCGCGGCAGCTCCAGGTTTCTCTGGGAAAGTTGGGAAAGGAGCACGGCAGCTCCAGGTTTCCGAGGGAAAATCGGGAAAGGAGCGCGGCGGCTCCAGGTTTCTCTGAGAAAGTCGGGAAAGGAGAGCGGCAGCTCCAGGTTTCCCTGGGAAAGTTGGGAAAGGAGCGCGGCAGCTCCAGGTTTCCCTGGGAAAGTCGGGAAAGGAGAGCGGCAGCTCCAGGTTTCCGTGGGAAAGTCGGGAAAGGAGAGCGGCAGCTCCAGGTTTCCCTGGGAAAGTCGGGAAAGGAGCGCGGCAGCTCCAGGTTTCCCTGGGAAAGTCGGGAAAGGAGCGCGGCAGCTCCAGGTTTCCCTGGAAAAGTCGGGAAAGGAGCGCGGCAGCTCCAGGTTTCCGTGGGAAAGTCGGGAAAGGAGCGCGGCAGCTCCAGGTTTCCGTGGGAAAGTCGGGAAAGGAGCGCGGCAGCTCCAGGTTTCCCTGGGAAAGTCGGGAAAGGAGCGCGGCAGCTCCAGGTTTCCCTGGAAAAGTCGGGAAAGGAGCGTGGCAGCTCCAGGTTTCTGAGGGAAAAGCGGCTCCGTGCTGGCGTTTTTCCCCTCTCTCCGTCTCCCTAAACTTTTAACCCGCGCATCCCAGGAACGCTGCCCGGTTTTCCACTAAAATTTCTGGCTTTTTTCTTTTTTTTTTTTTTTTTTTTGGATATATTTCACCAAACAAAGCCCATCTGCTCCTGTCAATTTGACGCCTCTGCTGCCGGCACCGGGAAAAGGGGAGACGGGAACATTCTTCCCGTGTGAAAACAGATCCGGCTTTATTCGCCTGATTCCCGGCTCTGAGGAGGGTGGGAAAGGGGGAATTCGAATCCGAGGGGCCTCTCCGCTCTCTGTGCTGAGGTTCCACGAGTTCCCTCGGTTTGTCGGGATGCTCCGATCCCACTGGAAACTGGCTGGGAACAACAACAACAACAAAAAGGCAGGATTTTATTCCCTTAACCCGCATTCCACCGCGCCACCTGCGTTTATCCCCGTGTGATTCCCGCTCCAGACGTCGTTCCCTGTGTGTACTACCGAGATAGGAAAACAGGAGGAACGCGGGAGGAGTTGGGAGCAAATTCCCGAGCCTTGAATCCCATGGGAATTTTGGCACCGCCTTCGGTGCGTTCGGGATCAGCCCCCGTGGCCCTGCACCATTTTCAAGGACACAAAGTGGGGAGAAAGGGAGGAATAAGGAAGAAATAGGAGAAGAAATATGGGGAAAAAAAGCTGAGGTGAACCCCAGGAGCGATGGAGAAGCGCAGGGAGGTGTGGAAGTGCCTGATAAGCCCCCAGATGTCGGAGCAGGGAACAGGAATTTGAGGCACCCAGGGCTCAGGCAGGGAAATCTGTCCCCAAAACTTTTAAATCTCCCTTCCCAGCCAGACCCAGGTGGGAGCGAAGCCGGGTGGGTGGAAGAGAGGCTGGAATTCCTGAATTCGGGAATCCGGCCGGGGCTGGTGGGGCTTTAGCATCTCTCCTCTGGGTCCTGGCTCCAGGGAGGGAAGAGGGACTTGGCCGGGGAGGATTCAAACGCCGGCTGCCGATTACTGAGGGAGCTCGGGACGCGGCGGGCAGGGCAGAGAGAGAAAATGAGAGACGAGCGATGAACGCCGCAGCCGCTGCCCGGCATTCCCGGCTTCCGCGGGGCTCCGGGAGCCGCCGCAATATCCCAGCGAGCCGGAATCGGGGCGGGAGGGGGCGGGGGTGGAAAAGGCAGCCCTGGGATGGGGGAAGCGAGACGGAGGGGTCGCAATGAAAGGGATGATTGGGATTTGGAGGCAGGGCAGGCGCTCGCGCTCCCGGGGTGAACATTCCCGGGGTGAACATTCCCGGGGTGAACATCATTCCAGCTGTGCCCGTGCCTCGGGTGTGCCTGTTAAATCCAGCTGTGCTCCAGCTGTGCCCCATCCCGGACAGGAAAGATCCACAGCGGCGCGTTGTGCCGCGGATCGGGATCTCAGCTCTACCCCCGAGCTGCCCCTCGTTGTTTGCCCCAAGGAGGGGTTGTGGGGAGCGCGTTAATTCCAGAGATCCGCGCTGGGGAGAGGAGCTGGGATGGGGAGCGCCGCTGGATGTGGGCCCGGGGCTCTCCCGGCGTCATTCCAGCCTGTCCCGGCTCGGGAATCTCTGCCCGGGGGAGATGGGCAGGGGACTGGGAGCTCTCCCGGAGTTCTGGGTGCCTCTGAGAGGGGTCAGGATTCTGTGGGGTCGATTTTCCCTTTCCTCCACCATCCATGGGAGCTAAGGAAGAGGGAAGTTCCCGGTCCCTCCCATCCCAACTGGGGTCACCGCTGGAGGGGCTGCAGCATGGGGAGGACTTTGGGGCTGCATCCACCCTTGGAGCATCCCAGGCAGCTGCTCAGGAGGGCTGTGCAATCCCAAAGCCTCAGGAGAGGTTTATGGGATGAGATGAACCCCAGAAGGAAGCTGGGCTGGGCTTTTGTGTGAGGTGGGGGAGAGTTTTGGGGTCACATCAGCTTCCAGAGCATCCATCCTGCCCCGCTCCCGCTGCCCCCGCCGTGGAGCAGGAGCAAGGAACGGCTGTGAAGTGTGACCTTGGATAATTTGGGGTTTCAGGGAGCAGGGAACGGCTGTGAAATGTGTGCTTGGATAATTTGGGGTTTCAGGGAGCAGGGAACGGCTGTGAAGTGTGTCCTTGGATAATTTGGGGTTTCAGGGAGCAGGGAACGGCTGTGAAATGTGTGCTCGGACAGTTTGGGGTTTCAGGGAGCAGGGAACGGCTGTGATGTGTGTCCTTGGATAATTTGGGGTTTCAGGGAGCAGGGAACGGCTGTGAAGTGTGACCTTGGATAATTTGGGGTTTCAGGGAGCAGGGAACGGCTGTGAAATGTGTGCTCGGACAGTTTGGGGTTTCAGGGAGCAGGGAACGGCTGTGATGTGTGTCCTTGGATAATTTGGGGTTTCAGGGAGCAGGGAACGGCTGTGAAGTGTGACCTTGGATAATTTGGGGTTTCAGGGAGCAGGGAACGGCTGTGAAATGTGTGCTTGGATAATTTGGGGTTTCAGGGAGCAAGGAACGGCTGTGAAATGTGTGCTTGGATAATTTGGGGTTTCAGGGAGCAAGGAATGGCTGTGAAATGTGTCCTTGGATTATTTGGGGTTTCAGGGAGCAGGGAACGGCTGTGAAGTGTGTGCTTGGATAATTTGGGGTTTCAGGGAGCAAGGAACGGCTGTGAAGTGTGTGCTTGGATAATTTGGGGTTTCAGGGAGCAAGGAACGGCTGTGAAATGTGTCCTTGGATTATTTGGGGTTTCAGGGAGCAGGGAACGGCTGTGAAATGTGTGCTTGGATAATTTGGGGTTTCAGGGAGCAAGGAATGGCTGTGAAATGTGTCCTTGGATTATTTGGGGTTTCAGGTAGCAGGGAACGGCTGTGAAGTGTGTCCTTGGATAATTTGGGGTTTCAGGGAGCAAGGAACAGCTGTGAAATGTGTGCTCGGACAATCTGAGGTCCCAGGGCCGAACAGGAGCTGCTGAGAGTCCAGAGAATTGCAAAGGGAGGAGATCCCGGAGCCCCAGGGAAGGAACGAGAGGCTCCCGGGCTGTGGGGTCCGGTCTGTGGGGAAATCTTTGGGTGCTGTGGGGTCCGGTCGGTGGGGAAATCTTTGGGTGCAGTGGGGCCTCCTGCTGCCCAAAGCTGCTCGGTTCTCCTCAGACAGCCGTGGCCGGGATCAATTTACGGCCGGGGGCTGGAGATCACAAATCCCGGCTGGAGATCACAAATCCCGGCGGGGCCTGGGAGGGAGCAGAGCGGTGATCAAAGGTGCGCGGGGTCTGAGCTCGCCACAGCCAGCTCCAGCCAGCCCTTAAGCCTTTCCCGTTTGGAGAGGAGGGGGATCTCATTTCAGGGAGTGAGGACCTGAAAGGCGATCGGGAGCCTGGCAGGGCACGGGGCGGGGAGCCTGGCCAGGCGCATCCAGGGAAATCACTGGGGCTGGCGGTGGGATTGAGGGGAAAGAGGGAATGCAGAGATGGAGGGGTTGTTTTGGGAAATTACAGGGAATTTGGGAGATTGCCCTGGTTGTGAGGTTCAGAGGAAACAGGGAATACAGGCGTGGAGGGGTTGTTTTGGGAAATCACAGGAAATTTGGGAAATCACAAGGGCTGGCTGTGCGATTGAGGGCAAAGAGGGAATACAGGCATGGAAGGGCGGTTTTGGGAAATCACAAGGAGCGGTTGGCGGGATTGACGGCAAAGAGGCCAAACCGCGGAGTTTTGGGGCAGGAATTCCCCCGCCAGGCCGGGGCAGAGGTGACACCGGGATGTCCCACGGGCTCAGGCCTCTCACCACAGCCCCTGCGCCGAGCCGTGGGGCCAAGCCCGGCTTAGGGCAGCCCCGGGGCTCTCCCTTGGTCCTCCGGAGCCATCCCCGCCCCGCCGCTGTCCCACAGCCCTCGGTGGGGGATGCGGCAGCGGGGACGCTGTCCCTGCCTTCCCCGAGCTCCGCAGCGGCACCGAGAGCCCCTCGCTGCCTCCCGTCTCTCGCCGAGCCTCTCGCAGCTTTTCCTCTCCCTCTCCCTCTCCTCTCTCCTCCATTTGATGTGGAGAGGAGCTGTCTGCCACTCGCGCGTCTGTTCCGAGAAGGGATCAGAAGTTTCAGCGAGCGCTCGGCGCCTCTCCTTTGATCCATGTCCTGAGGCCTGCTTGACAGCGGAAAAAAGCATGGAGACAAAACGACTCAGTCAAAGTGATTCCTGACAACTGTCTCCGTGAGATAAGGAAGCTCTCTGTGTCTTGGTGGGTTTTTTTTTTTTTTATTTTTTTCTATAAATTTTTTTAACGTTTTTTTCTAATACCGCCTCTCCGTTTCCATAAGAAGCGGAGTCACTTTAAACCAGAGGAGCAGCAGAGAAGAGCCGAGCACAGAGCTGAGCTTTGTCGCGCTTCCCGTCTCCTTTTCCAGCCCTTTTTAAAAATTATTATTATTTTTCCCCCTACAAACCCCCTCTTCCCCTCGTTTTTCTCTCCCTCCTTCCCGCACGCTGTAGCGATGCGGCTCCAGAGCAATCCCGGCGCGGTGGCGGCGGCCAGGACATCATTCCAAGCGCAGGGAGATGCCAGCTGTCCCCGCGAGGGGCTGAGGGGGACACGGAGAGCCATTATGTGACAATAGCCCACCCTCCCAGGGAAGGGAGGCGGCCTCATTTAGAGCCGGGCTTTACCCACCGCTGGCCGCTTAAGCGCTCCTCGGAGCCGTTCCCCCGCTGCCGAACCCCGGAATTCATTTTTTTGGGGGGGATTGTTTAATTCCGCTTGCAGGGAATTGCAGGGAATGTCCCCCCCCCTCCTCTGCCGGGTGGCCTCCGGGGCGCTGGCAGGGGTGAGTTTGTGACACCGGAGGGTGCAGGGTCTGGGAAAGGTGTGTGGGAACAGGGATTGGGATTGGGATTGGGATTGGGATTGGGATTGGGATTGGGATTGGGATTGGGATTGGGGCTGGGCTGGCAGGGGGTGCCCACACACCAGGGAAGGGACAGGGAGGTGGCTCACAGACCGCGGTGCTGAGGGACACGTGGGGACCGTGGGGATGGGGCTGCTCCAGCCCCGTGAGGAGCTGTGGGAATGCAGGGATGGATCCTGGCACGTGGGATGCTCTGGAAAGCTGCAGGGGACCTGAGGTGACAGAGCCTGGCTTTGGGTCTGAGGTGACAGAGCCTGGCTTGCCGTTTCAGGTGACAAAGCCTGGCTTTGGGTCTGAGGTGACAGAGCCTGGCTTGGGACCTCAGGTGACAGAGACTGGCTTGGGACCTCAGGTGACAAAGCCTGGTTTGGGGTCTGAGGTGACAAAGCCTGGCTTTGGGTCTGAGGTGACAGAGCCTGGTTTGGGGTCTGAGGTGACAAAGCCTGGCTTTGGGTCTGAGGTGACAGAGCCTGCTTTGGGTCTGAGGTGACAGAGCCTGGCTTTGGGTCTGAGGTGACAGAGTCTGGCTTGGGACCTGAGGTGACAGAGCCTGGCTTTGGGTCTGAGGTGACAGAGCCTGGTTTGGGGTCTGAGCTGACAAAGCCTGGCTTTGGGTCTGAGGTGACAGAGCCTGCTTTGGGTCTGAGGTGACAGAGCCTGGCTTTGGGTCTGAGGTGACAGAGCCTGGCTTTGACCTGAGGTGACAGAGCCTGGTTTGGGGTCTGAGCTGACAAAGCCTGGTTTGGGGTCTGAGCTGACAAAGCCTGGCTTTGGGTCTGAGGTGACAGAGCCTGGCTTTGGGACCTGGAGATGAGGAGGGGGCTCAGAGGTCCCTGGCAGGACAAGGGACAGAGCCTGGCTCGAGGGACAGGGACAGGGATTGGAGAATCATGGAATGCTTTGGGGTGGAAAGGACCTGGAAGCTCAACCTCATTCCAACCCCTCCCGTGGGCAGGGACCGCTCCCACCATCCCAGGCTGCTCCAAGCTGCTCATGGGCACTTCCAGGAGCAGAGTTCCAGGCTCAGAGTCCATCCCAGCCATGCAGAACCTCTCTCGGCCGGGGAGTTCCTCTCCCCTTGGCTCTCCATAATTAGGTTTTTTTGTGGTGGGTTTGCTCCGGAGTGAAACTCCATTAGCTGGGGGCTGGGGGGCGGCGGGGCCCCGCGGAGGGGGAGGGTCCCTTCCCCCCAGAACCGCGCTGTGCCGCGCTGATAAACAGCAAATATCGGGGAACGGGATTTCCGCATTATCTGAGCGCGGCAGAAAATCAAAATTTCAGTCTAAATCCGAGGAGACGAAGCTCATAAGCTCCTCCAGCTGATACAGACGCCGAGCCCAGCCGGAGAAGGCTCAGGAGGCACAAAATAACATTTTTTCGTTAGGGGAAAAAAAAAAAAAAAGAAGAAAAAAAAAAAAGAAGTAGAAGAAGAAAAGAAAAGAAAGCAAAAAAAAAAGGAACGAACGGGAAGGGAGCAGCAAGAAATCTTTGGGGGCTGCCTGGGGGGAGGGAGGGAGGGAGGGAGGGAGGAGGAGAGGTGGTGGAGAGAGGAGAATTATGTGGTGCTGCAGCCCCTTCCTGGGGAGGGGAGAAATAACCCGGGAGGGCTGGGGAGGGGGCTGGGGGATACTGGGGGTGCTGGGGGATACTGGGAGTGCTGGGGGATACTGGGGAGAGGGCTGGGAGTGCTGGGGGATACTGGGGAGAGGGCTGGGGGTGCTGGGGGATGCTGGGGAGGGGCCTGGGAGTGCTGGGACGGGGCTGGGCAGAGTTGGGCAGTGCTGGAGATGGGGCTGGACAGTGCTGGGGGATACTGGGCACAGGGCTGGGCAGTGCTGGGGAGGGGACTGGGGGTGCTGGTGAGGGGGCTGGGCAGTGCTGGGGATGGGGCTGGGCAGTGCTGGGGATGGGGCTGGACAGTGCTGGTGATGGGGCTGGACACTGCTGGGCAGTGCTGGGCAGTGCTGGGGAAGGGACTGGGGGTGCTGGTGAGGGGGCTGGGCAGTGCTGGGCAGTGCTGGGGACGGAACTGGGGTGCTGGGGAGTTCTGGGCAGCGCTGGTGAGGGGTTCTGGGACCCCAGGAAGTTCCCAAAGGGCGGCCCCAGCTCCGCGCCGCCCCATCCGAGCGCGCAGCTGAGCCCCGGGCCCGCCCCGGAGCAGGAGCCGCACGGGGCTTTCCGCACCCCAAAAGCCGAGCCCGGGTTCGGCCGCTCCGCCGGGAGCTCTGGGGCTCCTCCGTGCCTGGCACCGGCTCTGCAGCCGGGCAGCGATGCCAGGGGTAGCTGGGAACTGCTCCTGGACACGGATGGGGCTCCCTAAAACCCGGCAGCGGGGTGGGAGCGGCTCAGCAGTGCGGGAGTGATGCCAGGAATAGCTGGGAACTGCTCCTGGACAGGGATGGGGCTTCCTAAAAAGGGATGGGGCTCCCTAAAAAGGGATGGGGCTCCCTAAAACGGATGGGGGCTCCCTAAAACGGATGGGGGCTCCCTAAAAAGGGTCGGGGCTCCCTAAAAAGGGATGGGGCTCCCTAAAACGGATGGGGGCTCCCTAAAAAGGGTCGGGGCTCCCTAAAAAGGGTCAGGGCTCCCTAAAACGGATCGGGGCTCCCTAAAAAGGGTCGGGGCTCCCTAAAAAGGGTCGGGGCTCCCTAAAACTCAGCAGCGTGGTGGGAGCTGCTCAGCAGTGCGGGAGTGATGCCAGGAATAGCTGGGAACTGCTCCTGGACAGGGATGGGGCTTCCTAAAAAGGGATGGGGCTCCCTAAAAAGGGATGGGGCTCCCTAAAACGGATGGGGGCTCCCTAAAAAGGGTCGGGGCTCCCTAAAAAGGGTCAGGGCTCCCTAAAACGGATCGGGGCTCCCTAAAAAGGGTCGGGGCTCCCTAAAAAGGGTCGGGGCTCCCTAAAACTCAGCAGCGTGGTGGGAGCTGCTCAGCAGTGCGGGAGTGATGCCGGGGATAGCTGGGAACTGCTCCTGGACAGGGATGGGGCTCCCTAAAAAGGGTCGGGGCTCCCTAAAAAGGGATGGGGCTCCCTAAAACGGATCGGGGCTCCCTAAAAAGGGTCGGGGCTCCCTAAAACTCGGCAGCGGGGTGGGAGCGGCTCAGCAGTGCGGGAGTGATGCCAGGGATAGCTGGGAACTGCTCCTGGACAGGGATGGGGCTTCCTAAAAAGGGTCGGGGCTCCCTAAAACGGATCGGGGCTCCCTAAAAAGGGTCGGGGCTCCCTAAAAAGCGGCAGCGGGGCGGGAGCGGCTCAGCAGTGCCGGACTGGCCGCGCTCGGTGGCACCTCGGGCCACAGGGACGCGGCTCCGCCTGTCCCGGAGGAATCTTCTCCATCCCGGTGTGGTTCCACAGCACTTCCCAGGCGGTTCCAGCCCCGGCTGGAGCGGGAATTCCCGGAGCATCCCGTGTAGCTGTGTCCCGGCCAGCTCCGCATCGCTCTGTTTCCTGACCTTCCCTGCACCGCAAACTCCATAAATCCGCAGAACCCGCCACTCCAGGGGTTTTTCCCGAGGGAATGCGGTCCGGCCGCGTCTCTGCGCAGCTCCAGAGGCTCCGGGCTCTTCCCGGGGCTCTTCCTCAGCGCCGTTCGGAGCAGGGAAGGAGAAGAAGCAGGGACGAGGTGCAGGAAAGGTGCTCTTGGTTCCTGCAGCTCCATCACGGGCTCGTTTTAAGTCAGAAAACAAAGAAATTCCTCACCCCGAGCCGCTTCCTCAGCTCCCGGGAATTCCCATTCCCCTTTCCCACCTCCTTTCTGCTCCCAGCTCCTAAAGCGGCATCTTCCAGGCCAGGAATTTTGGGATCTGCGTTCCAGTTTTCTGGGATAACCTCGGCCCGTCCATGCGGGTCCAGGGGCCACCGGTGGAGCTGGACCCCAAAATTCCGGGTTTTCCCAGGGAAAACTTAAGGCTCTGAGTAACCCCAGTGCTGGAGTGAGTTCTGCTGCCGAGGGAAAGGAGGGGATTGATTCCGGATGAGGACGAAGAAGGGTTTGGAATGCCTTGGAAACCTTGGATGCCTTTGGGAACATCCCGGTTGTACTGGCAGAGTTAAAATCTGGGAATTTCTCGGATGCTGCTGCCGATGTGGGATTGTCCCACTGCTGGTCTGGTCCCATTCCGTGGTCTCTCCTCACGGGGCAGGTTTTCCCCGGAATGTTTGTGCTTCCCCTTCTCCCAGGTGCTCACACAGGAGCGCTGAAACTGAAAATCGGGAAGTCAGAGCAGGGGGGGATCACTGGTCCCACCAGCTGGGGTTGAGCTACCGGAGCTTAGAACTGGTTTTAAAGCACCCCTCATCTCGTTAAGGATGGAGATCTCGATGCCGTCCTTTAAGATTGGTGTTTTGGGGTCCCCTGACACTCAGGCTCAGGCACAGAGGAACTCCTGGGAGGGATCTCCATGGTCCCACAGCCGAGGCTGAGCTCGGCACTACCGGAGATTAGAACCAGTTTTAAAGCACCCCTCATCTCGTTAAGGATGGAGATCTCGATGCTGTCCTTTAGGATTGGTGTTTTGGGGTCCCCTGGCACTCAGGCTCAGGCACAGAGGAACTCCTGGGAAGGATCTCCGTGATCCCACAGCCGAGGCTGAGCTCAGCACTACCAGAGCTTAGAACCGGTTTTACAGCACCCCTCATCTCGTTAAGGATGGAGATCTCAATGCCGTCCTTTAGGATTGGTGTGTTGGGGTTTCCTGGCGCTCAGGCAGAGCTGGCAGTGCCTTGGTTCCACCCTTTGTGTCCCCAGCAGAGTTTTGGGCTCCCAGGACTGCAGGAAAGGCTGAATTAACCCCGAGGGCTGGGGCTGAGCTTGGCGCTACTGGAGCTTAGAACCGGTTTTAAGGTGCCCCACATCTTGTAAAGGATGGAGATCTTGATTCCATCCTTTAGGATTGGTGTTTTGGGGTCGCCTGGCACTCAGGCTCAGGCACAGAGGAGTTCCTTGGAAGGGATCTCCATGGTCCCACAGCCGGAGCTGAGCTCGGCACTACCAGAGCTTAGAACCGGTTTTAAAGCACCCCTCATCTCATTAAGGATGGAGATCTCAATGCCGTCCTTTAGGATTGGTGTGTTGGGGTCTCCTGGTGCTCAGGCAGAGCTGGCAGTGCCTTGGTTCCACCCTTTGTGTCCCCAGCAGAGTTTTGGGCTCCCAGGACTGCAGGAAAGGCTGAATTAACCTCGAGGGCTGGGGCTGAGCTTGGCGCTACTGGAGCTTAGAACCGGTTTTAAGGTGCCCCACATCTTGTAAAGGATGGAGATCTTGATTTCATCCTTTAGGATTGGTGTTTTGGGGTTTCCTGGCGCTCAGGCAGAGCTGGCAGTGCCTTGGTTCCACCCTTTGTGTCCCCAGCAGAATTTGGGCTCCCAGGACTGCAGGAATGGCTGAATTAACCTCAAAGGCTGTGCTGAGCTCAGCACTACTGGAGCTTAGAACTGGTTTTAAAGCACCCCACATCTTGTTAAGGATGGAGATCTTGATGCCGTCCTTTAGGATTGGTGTTTTGGGGTTTCCTGGCACAGAGGAGCTGCTGGGGAGGGATCTCCCTGGTCCCACAGCCAGGGCTGAGCTCGGCGCAACCGGAGCTTAGAACCAGTTTCAAAGCACCCCACATCTCGTTAAGGATAGAGATGTTGATTCCATCCTTTAGGATTGGTGTTCTGGAGTTTCCTGGCACTCAGCCTCAGGCACAGAGGAGCTCCTGGGGTGGTTTTTGGCCCTCAAATCGCCCGCGCCTTTGACGGCCCGGCCTGAGCCCAGTCCTCACCTGCCCTCGGCCTCTCGGCCTCTCCACACAGTCACTCCAGCTCTCCCAGCCCTGCCACCAGTCCCAGTCCCTCCGACAGCCTCTCCCTCCTTCCCCACATCGTTCCACCGGGATCCGGGAGCCAGGAGAGGTTTCCCAAAGCCCAGCCGGGGGCGGGAGGTCAAGGCCCGGCGAGTGTTTCCGTTTAGTTCCAGATACCAGCCTGACAGGTGGGCGCCTCTTGATGAATTCCCAGCTCCCCTAAAACTCCCGGGATCCCAGGACACGGCCCCGCTCCAATCTGGGAATTCGGGGGGAAAAACTGTGGGAATGCAGGGGGTTCTCTCCTTCCAGGCTCCAGGAAAATTGGGATTTGGGATGCAGGGGGTGCCAGTGTCTGGCTGAGCTCCAGGAAAATCAGGATTTGGGATACAGGGAATGCCAGTGTCCGGCTGAGATCTAGGAAAATCAGGATTTGGGATGCAAGGGGTGCCAGTGTCTGGCTGAGCTCCAGGAAAATTGGGATTTGGGATACAGGGAATGCCAGTGTCCGGCTGAGATCCAGGAAAATAGGGACTTGGGATGCAGGGGGTGCCAGTGTCTGGCTGAGCTCCAGGAAAATCGGGATTTGGGATGCAGGGGGTGCCAGTGTCCAGCTGAGCTCCAGGAAAATCGGGATTTGGGATGCAGGGGGTGCCAGTGTCCAGCTGAGATCCAGGAAAATCGGGATTTGGGATGCAGGGAATGCCAGTGTCTGGCTGAGCTCCAGGAAAATCAGGATTTGGGATGCAGGGGGTGCCAGTGTCTGGCTGAGCTCCAGGAAAATCGGGATTTGGGATACAGGGAATGCTAGTGTCCAGCTGAGAACCAGGAAAATAGGGATTTGGGATGCAGGGGGTGCCAGTGTCTGGCTGAGCTCCAGGAAAATCGGGATTTGGGATGCAGGGGATGCTGCCCAAAAATCCTGGTTTTCTTCCCCAGAACAGCTCCAGCGAAATTCCCAAGGTTTCTGTTGGAGCGGAGTGAGTTTGGGAGGGGAGGTGAATCCCATTTACCCCCCAAAACCCCCAGGGAACCCCAAAATCCTAAAAGGGGCCCCCCTAGAGACCCCCAAGACCAACAGGGACCCCCAAAAACCTAGCAGGGACCCCCAAAAACCACCCAGTGAACTGCAGGGAACCCCCAAAAATGAACAGGGATCCCCAAAGCCCAACAGGGACCCCCAAAAATACCCCAGGGACTCCCTCACAGAACCCCAAAAAAACCATCAGGGACCCCCCAGGGAACCCCAAAAAGTAACAGGGATCCCCCCAAACAACAGAGGCCCCCTGGGGACACCCAAAAACCCAACCGGGAACCTCCCAGAGATCCTAAAAACCACCTGGGGACCCCCAAACCCCATCAGACCCCCCCAAAATCCCTCCCAGACCCCCCCAAAGACCCCCAAATTTTCCCCCTAGGCCTCCCCAGACCCCAAAGCCCCCTCCTGTTTTTTTCTGTTAAAAAAACTCAGTTTATGTTTAAAAAACCTCAACTTAGGTTAAAAAAAATCAACTTATGTTCAAAAAACCTCAACTTCTTAAAAAACTCAACTTAGGTTAAAAAAAGTCACATTAAAACCCCACAATTTACATTAAAAAAACCTCAACGTATGTCAAAAAACCTCAATTTATAACAAAAAAACTCGATTTATGTAAAAAAAAGTCAATTTATGTCAAAAAACCTCAACTTATGTAAAAAAACCCTCGATTTACGCTAAAAACCCTCAACTTATGTTAAAAAACCCTCAATTTATGTCAAAAAAACTCAGCTTATGTTCAAAGAACTCAACTTACGTTTAAGAACCTCAACTTATGTTAAAAAATCTCTCAACTTTTGTCAAAAACCTCAAGTTACGTTAAAGAATATCAAGTTATGTTAAAAAAAAAAGTCAACTTAGGTCAAAAAAACTCAACTTATGTTAAAAAAACTCAACTTTTGTCAAAAACCCTCAAGCTACATTAAAAAAACTCAATTTATGTCAAAAAAACTCAACTTATGTTGAAAAAATCAACCTATGTTAAAAAAAATTCAAGTTACGTCAAAAACCCCCTCAACCTATGTTAAAAAACCTCAACTTATGTTAAAAAAACTCAATTTGCGCTAAAAAACCTCAACTTACACTAAAAAAACTCAACGTATGTTAAAAAACCCCTCAATTTATGTCAAAACCCCTCAATTTATGTCAAAAAACTCAGCTTGTGTTAAAAAAAAGTCAACTTACATCAAAAAAAGTCAACTTGGGTTAAAGAAACTCAACTTACGCTAAAAAAGACTCAACTTACATTCAAAAAACTCAACTTACGTTAAAAAAATCTCAACTTACACTAAAACCCCTCAACTTATGTTAAAAAAAACCTCAATTTATGTAAAAAAAAGGTCAACTTACATTAAAAAAAAGTCAACTTAGGTTAAAGAAACTCAACTTACGCTAAAAAAAACTCAACTTATGTCAAAAAAAGTCAATTTCTGTCAAAAAAACTCAATTTACTTCAAAAAACCTCAACTTATGTTAAAAAAACCTCAACTTATTCTAAAAAAAGTCAACTTACGTTAAAAAAAGTCAACTTACACTAAAAAAACCTCAACTTATGTCCAAAAACCTCAACTTATGTTAAAAAACCTCAACTTAGGTTAAAGAAACTCAACTTACGTTCAAAAAACTCAACTTATGCTAAAAAACCTCAACTTACGTTAAAGAAACCTCAACTTATGTCAAAAAACCTCAACTTAGGTTAAAGAAACTCAATTTACATTCAAAAACCTCAACTTATGCTAAAAAAACCTCAACTTATGTTAAAAAAACCTCAACTTATGTCAAAAAACCCCTCAATTTATGTCAAAAATCTCAATTTACGTCAAAAGCTCAGTTTATGTTAAAAAAAAAGTCAACTTACGTCAAAAAAAGTCAACTTATGTCAAAAAACCTCAACTTAGGTTAAGGAAACTCAACTTGCATTCAAAAAACTCAACTTACGTTCAAAAAACTCAACTTACGCTAAAAAAACCTCAACTTATGTTAAAAAAAGGTCAACTTACGTCAAAACGTCAACTTAGGTTAAAAAAACTTAACTTACGCTAAAAAAACTCAACTTATGTCAAAAAAAGTCACTTTCTGTCAAAAAAACTCAACTTACTTCAAAAAACCTCAACTTACGTTAAAAGAACTCAAGTTATGCTAAAAAAAAGTCAACTTACGTCAAAAAAAGTCAACTTACGCTCAAAAAACCTCAACTTATGTCCAAAAACCTCAACTTATGTTAAAAAAAACTCAACTTATGTCAAAAACCCCCTCAATTTATGTCAAAAATCTCAATTTACTTCAAAAGCTCAGCTTATGTTAAAAAACCCTCAATTTATGTTAAAAAAAGGTCAACTTACGTCAAAAAAAGTCAACTTAGGTTAAAGAAACTCAACTTACGTTCAAAAAACTCAACTTACGTTAAAAAACCTCAACTTATGTTAAAAAAAACTCAACTTAGGTTAAGGAAACTCAACTTACGGTCAAAAAAACTCAATTTACGCTAAAAAAACCCTCAACTTATATTAAAAAAACCTCAACTTAGGTTAAAAAAACTCCACTTCTCAGCACTTCTCCCTCCCGCTCCGTTCCAGCGGCGCCGATTTCCGTGGATCTCCTGTCGGCTCCCGGCATCTCCCAGCCGCGCCGCTTGGCTTCAAAAAAGACAGAAAGAGAGAAAAACCCCAAAACTGCAAGCGACATAAAAGCCTCTATCTGACAGGATCTCTGCCGGGGGATCTGAGCCATTAAAATAAATAGATAGATACCAAAATTTAGGGGAAAAAAAGGGAAAAAAAAGGAATCCTTTTTCTCCGGGCTGCCGTTTGTTCAACGCGCGGGAGCCACGGGCGGGTTTCCCGCTAATTTCGTGCGCGCTTTTTATCGCGGCGCCGATTCTCCGGCAGCTTTATCCCCCGATAAGTGGATTAGTTGTTGAGCTTAAACAAAAAGGTGGTTGGCGAGC
This sequence comes from Aphelocoma coerulescens, assembly GCF_041296385.1. Classification (NCBI taxonomy): domain Eukaryota; kingdom Metazoa; phylum Chordata; class Aves; order Passeriformes; family Corvidae; genus Aphelocoma; species Aphelocoma coerulescens. The sequence continues at coordinate 1,448,588 of NC_091034.1, forward strand.
AGCAAGCCCCGAAGAAGGCGTTTGTTTGCCGAAGAATGGCGCCGTGCTCGCTGCTCGCTGCCGTGCGGGGCGTTGCGGGGGAACGTCACCGCCCGCAACGGGGGAAAAACCTCCGAGCTCCCCTGCCTTGGTGGGGCTGCGCCGCAGCGGGAGCCTCTCGCTGCCCTCAGGGCGCTGGGGTTTTTGTTTGCAGCGCTTTGGGGTCGGGGTTTGTATTTACTGAGTTTTGGGGTCGGAGTTTGGTGCTGAGGAGGGGTTTGGGGTTTTTATTTGCCGCGCTTTGGGGTCGGGGTTTGTATTTACTGAGTTCTGGGTCGGGGTTTGGTGCTGAGGAGGGGTTTGGGGTTTTTATTTACTGAGTTCTGGGGTCGGGGTTTGGTGCTGAGGAGGAATTTGGGGTTTTTATTTGAAGTGCTTTGCGGTCGGGGTTTGGTGCTGAGGAGGGGTTTGGGGTTTTTATTTGATGTACTTTGGGGTTGGGGTTTGGTGCTGAGGAGGAGTTTGGGGTTTTTATTTGCTGTACTTTGGGGTCGAAGTTTGGTGCTGAGGAGGGGTTTGGGGGTTTTATTTGCTGCGTTCTGGGGTTGAGGCTTTTATTTGCTGTGTTTTGGGGTCGGGGTTTGTATTTAGTGAGTTTTGGGGTCAGGGTTTGGGGCTGAGGAGGGGTTTGGGGTTATTTGCTGAGTTCTGGGGTCGGGGTTTTTATTTGCTGAGTTCTGGGGTCGGGGTTTGGGGCTGAGGAGGGGTTTGGGGTTTTTATTTACTGAGTTCCGGGGTCAGGGTTTGGTGCCGAGGAGGGGTTTGGGGTTTTTATTTACTGAGTTCTGGGGTCAGGGTTTGGTGCTGAGGAGGAGTTTGGGGTTTTTGTTTGAAGTGCTTTGGGGTCGGGGTTTGGTGCTGAGGAGGGGTTTGGGGTTTTTATTTGCTGTACTTTGGGGTTGGGGTTTGGTGCTGAAGAGGAGTTTGGGGTTTTTATTTGCTGTACTTTGGGGTTGAAGTTTGGTGCTGAGGAGGGGTTTGGGGGTTTTATTTGCTGCGTTCTGGGGTTGAGGCTTTTATTTGCTGTGTTTTGGGGTCGGGGTTTGTATTTAGTGAGTTTTGGGGTCAGGGTTTGGGGCTGAGGAGGGGTTTGGGGTTATTTGCTGAGTTCTGGGGTCGGGGTTTTTATTTGCTGAGTTCTGGGTTCGGGGTTTGGGGCTGAGGAGGGGTTTGGGGTTTTTATTTACTGAGTTCCGGGGTCAGGGTTTGGTGCCGAGGAGGGGTTTGGGGTTTTTATTTACTGAGTTCTGGGGTCAGGGTTTGGTGCCGAGGAGGAGTTTGGGGTTTTTGTTTGAAGTGCTTTGGGGTTGGGGTTTGGGGTTTTTATTTGCTGTACTTTGGGGCTGGGGTTTGGTGCTGAAGAGGAGTTTGGGGTTTTTATTTGCTGCATTCCGGGGTTGGGGTTTTTATTTGCAGCGCTTTGGGTTAAGGGTTTGTATTTACTGAGTTCTGGGGTCGGGGTTTGGTGCCAAGGAGGAGTTTGGGGATTTTATTTGAAGCCAGTTGGGGTTTGGTACTGAGGAGGAGTTTGGGGTTTTTATTTGCTGCGTTCTGGGGTTGGGGTTTGGTGCTGAGGAGGAGTTTGGGGTTTTTATTTGCTGCATTCTGGGGTTGGGGTTTTTATTTGCAGCCCTTTGGGGTCGGGGTTTGTATTTACTGAGTTTTGCGGTTGGGGTTTGGGGATGAGGAGGGGTTTGGGGTTTTTATTTACTGAGTTTTGGGTTTGGGGTTTTTATTTGCTGAGTTCTGGGGTCAGGGTTTGGTGCTGCGGAGGAGTTTGGGGTTTTTATTTGAAGCGCTTTGGGGTCAGGGTTTGGTGCTGAGGAGGGGTTTGGGGTTTTTATTTGCTGCATTCTGGGGTTGGGGTTTTTATTTGCAGAGCTTTGGGGTCGGGGTTAGTATTAACTGAGTTCTGGGGTCGGGGTTTGGTACTGAGGAGGAGTTTGGGGTTTTTATTTGAAGTGCTTTGGGGTCAGGCTTTTTATTTGCTGCATTCTCGGGTCGGGGTTTTTATTTGCTGTGTTCTGGGGTCAGGGTTTGGTGCCGAGGAGGAGTTTGGGGTTTTTGTTTGAAGTGCTTTGGGGTTGGGGTTTGTATTTACTGAGTTTTGGGGTTGGGGTTTGGGGCTGAGGAGGGGTTTGGGGTTTTTATTTGAAGCGCTTTGGGGTTGGGGTTTGGTGCTGAGAAGGAGTTTGGGGTTTTTATTTGAAGCACTTTGGGGTCAGGGTTTGGCGCTGAGGAGTTTGGGGTTTTTATTTGAAGCACTTTGGGGTCGGGGTTCGGCCCTGGGGTTTGGGGTTGCACAACATCTTCAGTCGCAGTCCGGATTCATTTGGGAATAACCCCACATCTCTGAGGGATGGCAGCAGAACCCCACAACTCCTGGGCTGTAGGGCTGAGACTGCACAGAGGCAGAATTTGTCCTAAAGGAGGAGAACGGGGCCAAAATGAAACCTTGACTTTATCGGAGACTTTCACTGCATCTCCTTCCCCTGGGATGTTTCTCCTCCACGGTACCACGTGGAAAAGTTGTTATCCCAAGGCCAGGAATGGGGGCACAGGGATTTTATCCCGTTTCAGTGTAGGGTTGGAACCCTGAGGCTTTGCTGAGGGCCTTTGCTGGCCCCAAACCCCGTCTGCAGAGGCGCTTTGATTCCATATTTATGCTGTTTTGGGTTCGCTGTCGGTCCTTTGGAGCCCTCCCGTTCCCATTCCCCACTCAGGCCTTGGCCATGTTGGCCAAATCCATGGGAATAACGGGAATTTTCCCCTTGGAGCCTTCCCGTCCCTGTTCCCCACTCAGGCCTTTGGCCATGTTGGCCAAATCCATGGGAATGATGGGAATTTCCCCTTGGAGCCTTCCCGTTCCTGTTCCCCACTCAGGCCTTGGCTGTGTTGGCCAAATCCCTGGGAATGACGGGAATTCTTCCCTTTGGAGCCCTCCCTTCCCCTTCCCCACTCAGGCCTTGGCCACGGGTGCCAAATCCCTGGGAATAACTGGAATTCTTCTCTTGGAGCCTTCCCGTTCCTGTTCCCCACTCAGGCCTTGGCTGTGTTGGCCAAATCCATGGGAATAACGGGAATTCTTCCCTCGGAGCCTTCCTGTTCCCTTCCCCACTCAGGCCTTGGCTGTGTTGGCCAAATCCATGGGAATAATGGGAATTTTCCCCTTGGAGCCTTCCCGTCCCTGTTCCCCACTCAGGCCTTGGCTGTGTTGGCCAAATCCATGGGAATAATGGGAATTTTCCCCTTGGAGCCTTCCCGTCCCTGTTCCCCACTCAGGCCTTGGCTGTGTTGGCCAAATCCATGGGAATGATGGGAATTTCCCCTTGGAGCCTTCCCGTTCCTGTTCCCCACTCAGGCCTTGGCTGTGTTGGCCAAATCCCTGGGAATAACGGGAATTCTTCCCTCGGAGCCTTCCTGTTCCCTTCCCCACTCAGGCCTTGGCTGTGTTGGCCAAATCCCTGGGAATAACAGGAATTTTCCCCTTGGAGCCTTCCCGTCCCTGTTCCCCACTCAGGCCTTGGCTGTGTTGGCCAAATCCCTGGGAATAACGGGAATTTTCCCCTTGGAGCTGCTGGGAGCTCGGGGACAGTGACAGTGGCCATCCCTCACGAGGATCAGGAGCCGGGTGTGCTCCTGGCCTTGCACTGTCCGGCTCTGGGGCTTTCCTGCTGATCCAAGCCCTTATCCCGTCTCCCCTTCCATCCCTGGATTCACCATCCATTGCCTCTCCTGGCAGGGAATCCATGGGCTGTGGTGGCATCGCTTTGTTCCCTCCCAGTGCCACCTTCCTTGTGGTGGCATCACTTTGTTCACCCCCAGTGTCACCCTTCCTCCAGTGCCACCTTCCTCATGGTGGCATCGCTTGGTTCCCTCCCAGTGCCACCTTCCTTCACCCCTTTGTTTGCCCCAAGTGTCACCTTCCTCATGGTGGCATCTCTTTGCTCCCAGTGCCACCTTCCTCATGGTGGCTTTGCTTTGCTCACTCCCAGTGTCACATCTCCCTGTAATGGCATTGCTTTGTTCACCCTCAGTGTCACCTTCTTTGTGGTGGCATCGCTTGGTTCCCTCCCAGTGCCACCTTCCTTCATCCCTTTGCCCCAAATGTCACCTTCCTCATGGTGGCATCTCTTTGCTCCCAGTGCCACCTTCCTCATGGTGGCTTTGCTTTGCTCACTCCCAGTGTCACCTCTCCCTGTAATGGCATCACTTTGTTTGCCCCCAGTGTCACCTTCTTCATGGTGGCATCCCTTTGTTCCCTCCCAATGTCACCTTTTTCTGTGGTGGCATCACTTTGTTCACACCCAATGTCGCTCTTCCTCCAGTGTCACCTTCCTTGTGGGGACATCTCTTTGCTCCCAGTGTCACCTTTGTGGTGGCATCGCTTTGTTCATGCCCAGTGCCACCTTCCTTCACCCCTTTGTTTGCCCCAAGTGTCACCTTCCTCATGGTGGCATCGCTTTCTTCCCTCCCAGTCACCTCTCCCTGTGCTGGCATCACTTTGTTCGCCCTCAGTGTCACCTTCCTCATGGTGGCATCGCTTGGTTCCCTCCCAGTGTCACCTTCCTTCATCCCTTTGTTCGCCCCAAGTGTCACCTTCTTCATGGTGGCATCTCTTTGCTCCCAGTGCCACCTTCTTTGTGGTGGCATCGCTTTCTTCCCTCCCGGTGTCACCTCTCCCCGTGGTGGCATCACTTTGTTCGCCCTCACTGTCACCTTCCTTGTGGGGACATCACTTTGCTGCCAGTGTCACCTTTGTGGTGGCATCACTTGGTTCCCTCTCAGTGTCACCCTTCCTTCATCACTTTGTTTGCCCCAAATGTCACCTTCCTCATGGTGGCATCTCTTTGCTCCCAGTGCCACCTTCCTCATGGTGGCTTTGCTTTGCTCACTCCCAGTGTCACCTCTCCCTGTAATGGCATCACTTTGTTCACCCCCAGTGTCACCCTTCCTCCGGTGCCACCTTCCTTGTGGGGACATCGCTTTGTTCGCCCCCAGTGTCACCTTTCTCATGGTGGCATCGCTTTGTTCCCAGTGTCACCTTTGTGGTGGCATCACTTTGTTCCCTCCCAGTGCCACCTTCCTTGTGGGGACATCTCTTTGCTCCCAGTGTCACCTTTGTGGTGTCATCGCTTTCTTCCCTCCCAGTGCCACCTTCCTTCACCCCTTTGTTCGCCCTCAGTGTCACCTTCCTCATGGTGGCATCACTTGGTTCCCTCCCAGTGTCACCCTTCCTTCATCCCTTTGTTCGCCCCAAGTGTCACCTTCCTCATGGTGGCATCTCTTTGCTCCCAGTGCCACCTTCTTTGTGGTGGCTTTGCTGTCTTCCCTCCCAGTGTCACCTCTCCCTGTAATGGCATTGCTTTGTTGCCCCCAGTGTCACCCTTCCTCCAGTGTCACCTTCCTCGTGGTGGAATCGCTTGGTTCCCTCTCAGTGTCACCCTTCCTTCATCCCTTTGTTTGTCCCAAGTGTCACCTTCCTTGTGGGGACGTGTCTTTGCTCCCAATGTCACCTTCCTCATGGTGGCATCGCTTTCTTCCCTCCCGGTGTCACCTCTCCCCGTGGTGGCATCGCTTTGTTCGCCCTCACTGTCACCTTCCTTGTGGGGACATCACTTTGCTGCCAGTGTCACCTTTGTGGTGGCATCACTTGGTTCCCTCCCAGTGTCACCCTTCCTTCATCACTTTGTTTGCCCCAAATGTCACCTTCCTCATGGTGGCATCTCTTTGCTCCCAGTGCCACCTTCCTCATGGTGGCTTTGCTTTGCTCACTCCCAGTGTCACCTCTCCCTGTAATGGCATCACTTTGTTCACCCCCAATGTCACCCTTCCTCCACTACCACCTTCCTTGTGGGGACATAGCTTTGTTCGCCCCCAGTGTCACCTCCCTCGTGGTGGCATCGCTTTGTTCCCTCCAAGTGTCACCTTCCTTGTGGTGACATCGCTTTGTTCCCCCCCAGTGCCACCCTTCTTCCAATGTCACCTTCCTCGTGGTGGCATCACTTTGCTCACCCCCAGTGCCACCCTTCCTCCATCCCCAGGCTCCTCCTGGCAGTGACGATGAGCAGCCGGCCAATATTCCCCGATTCCCTTGTCATTCCTGGCTTTTTCCAGCCTGGAGAGATGGGAATGAGGCCGGCTGATCTCGGCAGCGCTGACAGGGACGAGGCTTTGTCCCCTCCTGGCCGGGCAGTGCCGCAGTGACCCCTCGGCAGGGACGGGGGGATCTGAGGAGCTGCTTTTGCGCTTGGACAAGAACGAGTGGATAAATCCCTGCGGATGCTCTGGGATGCGTCTCCCGGGGAAATGAGGCGTCTTCCCTCATCCCGCTGCCGGCCCGAGCGCTCCCCGGTGTCCTTGGGAGACAGAGCCAGCCTCGGCGATAAGAGGAGCGCAATCCCCGCTCTGGGATGGCTCCAGCCGTCCCGGCAGTCCCAGGAGCCCGCAGAGAGCGACGGATGGCCACGCCATCCCTGAGCTCTCCCCACCACAGCGCGGCCGGGGACGCGGCAAAGCCTCTTTTCCCTGGCGAGCGGCTGGAGCAGTGTCCTTTTCCCGGGATGTGGGGAGGGAAGGAGCTCTGGGAACGGGGGAAGGGCTGAGCTCGGAGCTGCTGCCGGCAGCGCAGATGAAACCGGAGAGGGAGGGAGGGAGAGAGGGAGGGAGAGAGGGAGGGAGGGGGACGTGGAGGAGCGAAAGGTCCCCAGCTGGCTGTGAGTGGCATCTGCGCGCGGAGCGCAGCCTCCAGCTGAGAGCTATTTCACTATTTATTTACATGTAATTATTGCTATGAGGTGCAGATATTAACACTGTCAAGAGCAATTTGCCCTGACATTTTTCACTCGCTCTGTTCCCCTGACGTTCCGGGCTGGGTGGGATTTTTTTTCGCTGCCTCTCTCTTTCCTTCTTCCCCCCTCTCGGCCCCGCTCCTCTGCGGGCACCGCGCTGCTTTAATCCCGCGCCCTTCGCAACTCATTAAACTTTGAAATTTAATTTTGGGGGAGCGCCTCCCGCCCCCGCCCGGCCCCCGCCGCCCGTGCGTAGCAGCCGAAGCATTCCCAGCGCGAACAAACCGAATTTACCGCTGGCCGCGTTTTCAATCGCGAGGCAATCTCGGCCTCGACCTTCGCTGCATCTCAAACACCCCAAAGGTGCCCAAGCGTTCATGGCGGGGACCCTCGGAAAGCGAACGCCGAGCAAAGATTGTTTTGCCCAGCAGCATAAAAATCACCTCCTGCTCCAGGACGGGGGGGTGGGTGCGGATCAGCGGCCGCTTCCCACTTTTTCAGACCCATTTTTTCCACCCCGTTTTTCCCCCCTTCTCTCTCCCCCTGCCTGATTTCAGTGGTTGGTGACACTTTAAATTAAGACTTCCGGCCAGCGCTGGAGCCCTGATTTAACGAGACAGTTGTTGGATGTCATTTAATAAATCCCAATTGTGCGTCAGGACTCGTTTGCCGCCCGGCAGCGGGGACGTGACGGGCACGGCTCAGCCCGGCCTGGCTTTTCCCCTCAGCCGAGAGGGGAATTGGGATCATTTCACAAATCCTTCATGCACAATCAACCCTCTTCCTCCTCCTCCCTCCGCCGCTCCAGGATTCCCACTCGTGGTTCGTGACCATTCCCACTCGTGGTTCAAGGACCAGGAGGGAGAATTTGGGAGTGGGTGAGCGTGCCAGGGTTGGGTCGGGGCTGTTCATGGAAGGGGTAAATCCCATAAATTCTGGGTATTCCTGGGAGCCTGCGCCTGCTGGGGTTTTTGGGAGGGATTTTAATGATCCCTCGGCTTTATCTGCAGCACTTTTGGCCCTTTTTTCGCCATTCTTAGGCTTGGACCAGGCTCGGCTTCCACTCTCTGGGCTTTGAAAGGCAAGGGATTGGGGTTGGGTTAGGGTTAGGGTAAGGGTTAGGGTTAGGGTTAGGGTTAGGGTTAGGGTTAGGGTTAGGGTTAGGGTTAGGGTTAGGCAAGGGATTCAGGGATGTGGGGCTTTCCCCCTCTTCCCTTTTCTCCTGGATTTGCTTTCTGGGGAAGGGCACAGACATCGCGCCAGGCCCGAGGGGAGAAGGTCAGGCCCCAGATGTGAAATATCCGGTGTTTTTTTGGGGGGGATTTGTTCCTCTTTGTGTGCAGGCGACACGAACAAATGGCTGCGGGAACGGCCTCGTTACACACAGCCGCTTCCTGCTGTGCACCTGTAACCCCCATCCCGAAGGAAAAGGGATAACTGGGATCCCACTGTGCACCTGTAACCCCCATCCCAAAGGAAATGGGGTAACAGGGATCCCGCTGTGCACCTGTAACCCCCATCCCAAAGGAAAAGGGGTAACCGGGATCCCACTGTGCACCTGTAACCCCCATCCCAAAGGAAAAGGCATAACTGGGATCCCGCTGTGCACCTGTAACCCCCATCCCAAAGGAAAAGGCATAACTGGGATCCCGCTGTGCACCTGTAACCCCCATCCCAAAGGAAAAGGCATAACTGGGATCCCGCTGTGCACCTGTAACCCCCATCCCGAAGGAAAAGGGATAACCGGGATCGCTGGGGACGAAGGGAAAATTTGGGAAGAGCGAGACGGGGTCATTCTGTTCAGCTCTTCCCGGTGGGTTTGTTCTTCCCTCTTTGCAAACAAAAGGACAGAAACTATCGCGAGCAGATCTTTAATTGAGCTTTTTGCCGCAAATCGCAGCGTTTTGCTTCATTTTGGCCTTTCCCTCGGAATTTCATGTTTGAGCTTGGATCCTTCACCCCTTCCCATTTCCACAGACGCCGACAGAAAGGATTTTCCCTCTAGAAGAAAATGTTGTTTATCTTTCCCACAGCGTTTGGCCATCACCTGCTGACCCTTTGTCAACCTTTCCTAGGACGAGCTGGGATTTAAAGCCAGAGCTTCTGCTTTTGTGACCGCCGGGTTTGGGTTTAAATCAGAGCCCAGCGTGGAAATCCCACATTTTCTGTTCTCAGCTCCTCCTCCCCACCCCATTTCTCTGCGTGGCACCGAAACAAAGCTGATAAAACCTTATCAAACCTTATCAAACTCCCTTAGCTCTTCCCAGGGATAGGCCTAGAGAGACCCCAAACCACCCCGTGCTCTGAAATTCTCATTGCGGGGCTTAACTTAACCCAAGGCTGGCTGGAATGAGCCCGGCAGTGTTTGGGATGCTCAAATTCCTGCTCCCCAATAAACCCCAGTGCCAGGTCGAGTTTTGGCCTTTTTTTGGCTCGAGTTTTGGCCTTTACTGGGCTCAAGTTTTAGCCTTTCTTGGGCTCAAGTTGTGACCTTTCTTGGGCTCAACTTGTGACCTTTCTTGGGCTCAGGTTTTAGCTTTTTTTAGGCTTGTGTTTTAGCCTGTTTGGGCCCGAGTTATGGCCTTTCTTGGCCTCGAGTTTTGGCCTTTCTTGGGCTCAAGTTTTGGCCTTTCTTGGCCTCGAGTTTTGGCCTTTATTGGGCTTGACATTTTGGTTTTTTGGGGCTTGAGTTTTGACCTTTCTTAGGCTCAAGTTTTAGGTTTCTTTGGGCTTGAGTTTTAGGGGGTTTTATGGCTCAAGTCTTATGGCCTTTCTTGGCCTCGAGTTTTAGCCTTTCTTAGGCTCAAGTTTTGGCCTTTCCTGGGCTCGTTTTCCAGGGGGAAGGGGAGAGCTGAGCCCTGCCCCGCCTGCTGCTGGTGTTGAGCACTTTCATCAGCTCAGAGCCCTTGGAAAAGGGCAGAATCTTGCAGAACTGAGGCAAATTCCTGCTCTTTATCTCCCCGGGGGTGTCGGGAGGCTCGGGATCTCTGCTCCTGCTGCGGTTCGGGGGTCGCTCCACACTCCAGAAGCCCCAGAATCCCTCTCTTCGTGTGTGCGTGCGTGCGGACAGGAGGTTTTTCTTCTCCTCATAATGACCAGGGCAGAATTAATCAGGCCGGGGCTTTACTGCCGCTGACCCGCGGGCACCCACAAAGCCCCGGCAGCAGCTGGTCCATACATTAACTCCGCTCTGCCTTAATCTCACCGGGTTTAAGACTGGCTCATCGTGAGGCAGGGACAGGAGCAGGCAGGACATGGAGATTTTCCCAGCATCTCTCAGGTGCCAAAGCTGACGGGGCTCAGGGCAGGTAAAACCCAGGCCGGGCTCTGGTTTTTGGGGTTCAGCTTTTCCTCAGAGCCCCAAACTCCATGCAAAGGCACCTGCAAAGCTCCGGCAGCAGCTGGGCCATACATGAACCCCGCTTTTCCCTAATCTCGCCCATTTTAAAATCACAGTGAGGCAGGGACCGGAGCAGGCGGGACACGGAGATTTTCCCTGACGGGGCTCAGGGCAGAGAAAACCCAGGCCGGGCTCTGGTTTTGGGGGTTCAGCTTTTCCCCAGAGTCCCAAACTTGGTGCAAAGGCACCTGAAAAGCTCCAGCAGCAGCTAGGCCATACGTGAACCCCTCTTTGCCTTAATCCCGCCGGTTTTAGGACCGAGGCAGGGGCAGACGGGACAAGGAGATTTTTCCCTGATGGGGCTCAGGGCAGGGAAAACCCAGGCCGGGCTCTGGTTTTGGGGGGTTCAACTTTTCCCCAGAGCCCCAAACTCCGTGCCAAGGCCGCGGTTCCTCTGAGCTGGGATCCGAGCTCGGAGCGGGATGGGAGCGGGATGGGGCCGGGATGGGGCCGGGCAGCCGGGCCAGGACCGCGGGCGGTGTCGCCGCTGCCGGCAGCGAGGACGCGGTGACATGCGGCAGCTGTGCGCGCTGCGTCCCCTGCTTGTCACTGCCCAGCGCCTGCCACAGCCAATCTGTGTCCTAATCGCCAGCAATTAACACGAAACACTTCGGCCCCTCGCTCCCCCCGCCCCCAGCGCAGACACCGAGCCCCGGAGCTCGGGATAAAGAGGGAAGAGCCCCCCCCTCCCAGGCGCGACCCTCTCCCCCTTCACTTCCCGCTAACTCAGCGCAACCAATTAGGCATCTGACACCCGCGCTGGCTGACAAATTGTTTCTGTCATCTGCTCTCTGTCTTTCATTAAACGGGAGGCGGAGGGGGGCTCGCGAGGGGAGGGGGCGGGAGATGTGATCTCCCATGCTTAGCGAGGCCAGATACATTAATTACAAAACGGCCATTTGCGGCATGAAAACGCATTAATTAAATTTATGCAATCATTATCTTTAAATAGTCATATCTTGGAAGCGATCAGCCCTTCCTGAGTCTTCCCTCTCCTCCGCTAAGTAGCTCTAATCCTTTTTCCACCATTTATCTCGGGATCAGCGGTGCCTTGTGCGCTTTTAAACTTCTGCGGCAGGAGACGCCTCAAAAACTCTGCTCGAGCCGTCGAGGGAGTGGCAGCCGCGCTCCTGCCCTTGGACGGGCACGGAGGGAGGATTTGCCAATTTTTTGGGGGGAGGCAGGTTTTGCGTCAAGATATTTCCATTTAAAAACTCGCGGCTCAGCCGGGAGTGGCGGGGTTAAGGAATAAACTTCTGGCGTTGGTCCGGGAGAGCGAGGGGTGAGCTCCATCCCATCCCGCCCGGTGGATGCGGGGCTGTTTGCCTCGGGAATGGTTTGATTTCAGCGAGGCAGCCACCTTCCATCAGGGCATCATTTTCCCCTCAAAAAAATGTCTTCGTTCGAGGCCGTCGGTGGCGCCCGTGAGAAAAAAGATGGGTTTGAAAAGAGGCGTTTCGTTGCTCTGATGCTCCAGGCTGCTTGGCTTTGTAATTCTAAAAGATGTTTCATTTCCGAGCACCTTCAGAGGTGGCCAAAAACCCGAATTGTGCCCGGCGAACGGGCAGGAAGGGAGAGGTGTTACAGCCAGGAGCTTCTGCTTTCCTCCCTCATTGTTCAAAGGCTTCCCCGGGTTGTGATGAGCGCACAAATAAATAATCACCGGGAATCCAGAGAGGTCTGCGCCGCTACCCCAGGTACGGCAGAGCCGAATACCCGGGGAGGGATTAATCTCAGCCCCTGCTTAATTAAGCACCTCGGACTCCGCAGGAAAACTCCATCCAAAGGGCTTTTGGAGAGCTGGAGGACTCGGGGAGGGATAGGATCTAAACCCCGCTCCCTCGGGGCTTTCTTATCGCTGCGGGGGAAAGATTTTGTTCTGCTCTTTGTGTGCCTGCACCGTTTTTAATCGATCCTGCAGGGTTTTATTCCCACTGTCCGCAATTCCTGGTGGGGCAGTGCCCAGTCAGACGGGATCCAGAGCGGGAGGGGTTGGATCCAAACCCCGCGTGCTGTTCGGAGCCGGGAGTTTGGGATCGGGACCAGGTAGAATCTGGGGTGGGAAGGGAGTAAATCCTGCCACGTTTCTCCCATCCGAGGGGCAGGAATGAGCTCTGGGGTTTCAGAAATAGGCTCGGGCACTGCTTGCCCTGCCCAGAAATCCCCTCGGCCGCCCAGGGGTCCGCAGCCTCCTCTTCGGGACGGAGCTGGGGCTGTTGGGATCCAGCGGGGCAGGAGCAGCGGGCAGGTGATGACAAAGAGGGAACACAAAGGGCTCCTTTTTCCCTGCACCATCTCTGGGAATGGCCCTTCCTGGAGGGAAAGGAAAGGCTGGAGCAGAGCAGGGAAAGAGGTGGCTGAGCTGGAGCATCCGAACTCCAGGGGCGGTGCTCCTTCATCCCGGTTTTCAGCCGGGATCCCACTTCCTTCCCACTGTTTACACTACAGACTCTGCTCCGTGGTGGATGTAGCTCCATTATCCCTGATTCCCGATTTTCTGGGAGGGTTTAGAAGGTCGTATTTGCCTCCTGAAACACCGCAGTGCTCCCCAGCAGCACGGGGAGAGCACGTGGCACCGTGCAGGGCTGGGAAAGGCATTTCCTTGGATTCGGGAGCTGGGATTTTCCTTTGGGTGAAGGAAAAAGAGGTCCTGACTTTAAAAATTCCCTCCCACTGTGGCGGCCTCAGAAAACCCAACCGGAGCCGAGCATCGCCTGCGATCCTGCTCAGTCTTTGGGGCGAGCTGGGAAGAGAAACCCTCACCCTAAAAAACTCCTGGAATGGGGAAAGCGAGCAAACCAGGAGCTGGCGACGGGATTTTCCCTTTCTTTGGCCAGCTGGGGCCATTCAGTGCTCGGTGCTCGGCCAGCGCTGCACTTGCTGAACTCACCAGCGCTGTCAGTCAGAGGGGAGCCGGCGCGGGCGTGTTTGGATCCAAACCCCGCGTGCTGTTCGGAACCAGGAGTTTGGGATCAGGGCCAGGTAGAATTTGGGGTGGGGGCGAGTGAATCCTGCCAGGTTTCTCCCGTCTGAGGGGCAGGAACGAGCTCTGGGATTTCGGAAATCTCTCCCCGTGACCTCTCCCGATCGACGCCGGGAGCCCCGTAGGCAGCGCCTGGGCTGAGCGGGTGTCCCTTACACCGCGCTTAAGCCGGGCCTTAACTGATTACAGCCCGGGATTGATCAGAGAGAGGGAGGGAGGCAGAGAGGAGCCCTGGGCCGGGGCTATCAGCGCACGGAGCGGGGCTATCAGCACACGGGGCTATCAGCACACGGAGCGGGGCTATCAGCGCACGGGGCTATCAGCACATGGAGCAGGGCTATCAGCACACGGAGCGGGGCTATCAGCGCACGGGGCTATCAGCACTTGGAGCAGGGCTATCAGCACATGGAGCGGGGCTATCAGCACACGAAGCGGGGGCTATCAGCGCACGGAGAGGGGCTATCAGCGCACGGGGCTATCAGCACACGGGGCTATCAGCGCACGGAGCGGGGCTATCAGCGCACGGGGCTATCAGCGCACGGAGCGGGGCTATCAGCGCATGGAGCAGCCTCGCCCGGGGCCCGGCGGTGCCGCGGGGGTTTCTTTGTGGTGCAGCTCCTTTCACAGACAGTTGTTGGATGTCATTTAATAAATCCCAATTGTGCGTCAGGACTCGTTTGCCGCCCGGCAGCGGGGACGTGACGGGCACGGCTCAGCCCGGCCTGGCTTTTCCCCTCAGCCGAGAGGGGAATTGGGATCATTTCACAAATCCTTCATGCACAATCAACCCTCTTCCTCCTCCTCCCTCCGCCGCTCCAGGATTCCCACTCGTGGTTCGTGACCATTCCCACTCGTGGTTCAAGGACCAGGAGGGAGAATTTGGGAGTGGGTGAGCGTGCCAGGGTTGGGTCAGGGCTGTTCATGGAAGGGGTAAATCCCATAAATTCTGGGTATTCCTGGGAGCCTGCGCCTGCTGGGGTTTTTGGGAGGGATTTTAATGATCCCTCGGTTTTATCTGCAGCACTTTTGGCCCTTTTTTGGTCATTCTTAGGCTTGGACAGAACTGACAGAGGCTCCCCCACACTCTCAGAGAAAAGTGGGTGCAGAGGGGCCTGAAAAGGGCTCAGAGCATCCCAGGATATGTTTGGAAGCACCGTGGGGGCTGCAGGGGCAGTGGGCATGGCCGGGAATGGGAATGGGAATGAAACCAGGGAGGGAGGAAAAGGGAGGAGGTGAAGAGGAGACCTTGGCGTGAATTTGGGTCCGGCTTTGTTGGACTCCAAGAGGAATAAGAGAGGTTCCAGTTCCGAAAGCAGCTGGAATTCACTGAGACCCGGCTGGGCTGCGTGGGGTCCCCTCGGTGCCGCTCTCGCTGCACAGCCACAGGTTTAGGACAGGTTTTTAGGGAACCTCGGGCTGTGTTTGTGTCTTTCTTGGCATTTCGTATCCCTCACCAAGCCCCCAAAGCTTTTCCTTCCCCACCTGCCCCCAGCCAGTCTGAGCTTACCCAAAACGGACCCAGAAGCCACAAACCCGGCCCATTTCCAACCCTAAATCCTTCCATTGGTTTGGGAATGTTCAGGAATTCCAGTTTCCCATGGTTCTGCCTTCCTGCTTTCCCATCCCGGGTGATTTTGTTCCCAAACTCCACGAGCAGGGATTCACATCCCTGCCACGGACACGCGGGGTGAAGCGTCCCAGAGACGCTTCCCATTTCAGCAGGGGGATTTTCCCGTGGACACTTTCCCTTCCAATACATTCACGGAGAAGCGTAGGATTCAATCCGTGGAGGATGGAAGCAGCACCAGGATGGAGTTGGGTGATTTTTGGTGACTTAAAAATCGGGAGGACGGGGTAGCTTCGTCCGCTGAGCGGCACATGGGGGAATCCCGGGCCTTATCCCGGTTTTCCTCTATGAAACTTCGCGGCAATCCCAAGGAAATCAGGGAAAACGCTCCGTGCTGCTGTGCCATGAGACAAGCCATGGTGCTGGTGGGTGGTAGAGCACAAACGGCCCCTTCCCTGAGGGGAGCTGCCCGCCAGTGCCCGACATCGGAGCCCTGGGAGAGTTTGGGGTGTCGAGGCGCTCGAGTCTCTCCCGGTTCTGGTAGGGAGGAGCTGCTCTCTCCCGGCTTTTCCCGGTCGGTGAAATCGATGGCCATAGACCTGGGACCCCGCTGGCCTCCCCCAGCCCCCACCCCACCCCACAGAACCTCTTTGTGTTTCCTCCCTGCTGATCCAGCCTGGCCAGGCCTTTGCCCCCTGCTTTTCTCTGGGGCACAGCAGAGTTTGGTGTCGCAGTGCCAGGGACCGTGGCTCGTGTTCCAAAGCTGAGTTTGGTGTCCCAAAGCCCAGTTGGGTGTCCCAAAGCCCAGTTTGGTGTCCCAAAGCCCAGTTGGGTGTCCCAAAGCTGAGTTGGGTGTCCCAAAGCCCAGTTTGGTGTCCCAAAGCTGAGTTTGGTGTCCCAAAGCTGAATTTGGTTTCCCAAAGCCCAGTTGGGTGTCCCAAAGCCCAGTTGGGTGTCCTAAAGCCCAGTTGGGTGTCCCAAAGCCCAGCTGGGTGTCCCAAAGCCCAGTTGGGTGTCCCAAAGCCCAGTTGGTGTCCCAAAGCTCAGTTGGGTGTCCCAAAGCTGAGTTGGGTGTCCCAAAGCCCAGTTTGGTGTCCCAAAGCTGAGTTTGGTGTCCCAAAGCTGAATTTGGTTTCCCAAAGCCCAGTTTGGTGTCCCAAAGCTGAGTTTGGCATCCCAAACCTGAGTTGGGTGTCCCAAAGCTGAGTTGGGCATCCCAAAGCCGAGTTGGGTGTCCCAAAGCCCAGTTGGGCGTCCCAAAGCCGAGTTGGGTGTCCTAAAGCCCAGTTGGGTGTCCCAAAGCTCAGTTGGGTGTCCCAAAGCTGAGTTTGGGTGTCCCAAAGCCCAGTTGGGTGTCCCAAAGCCCAGTTGGGTGTTCCAAAGCTGAGTTTTGTGTCCCAAAGCTGAGTTTGGTGTCCCAAAGCCCAGCTGGGTGTCTCAAAGCCCAGCTCAGTGTCCCAAAGCCCGGGACCGTGGCTCGCGTTTCTGGACCAAGCAGTTTTTAACGTAATTCCCACTCTTCCCCTCCGAACGCCGCTTCTCCCGCGGGATTTCTCAGAGCCCTTAGTGGACGTTTGACCCCGCGGTGCTTCCGATTCCCGTGTGGGATTCCCGCTGCTCCTTCCCAGAGCACCCGCGCCGAAGCCGTTCCTCTTCCCCCTCCAGCCGAGACCTTCCCGTTCTTTCTGTGTAGCTTAGAACCTTTTCCTCAGACCTTGTCTGTAATTTGTACATCCCTACAGAAGCAGGGTGCCCAAAACAAGATGCAGTGCTCCCGCTGGAACCTCACCATAGCTCTGAACAATCAGGTAACAACTTCCCACTGCCTTTTCCCCGCTCCTCCTCCTCCTCCTCCTGCTCCCTCGGGCAGCCCCTGTGGCTCCGCTTTGCCATCGCATTCCCGGCTCCATCCCACCCCCGGCACCTCCCCGAGCCCTCTCCATCGTCGGTGTGTGGCAGCTTCCCATCCATCCGGCGGAGCAGGGCCATTGTAGGGCACAGACTCATTTCCATGTCACCTGCCGTGTCCCAGACCCCTTTTTCCCCGGCGCTGGAACATCCCTGGGATGTTTAAAGTGCGGGAAGGCGCCAATGGCATTCCTGGGTTGGTTGTTTGC
The DNA here is from genome assembly GCF_041296385.1 of Aphelocoma coerulescens. Taxonomy (NCBI): domain Eukaryota; kingdom Metazoa; phylum Chordata; class Aves; order Passeriformes; family Corvidae; genus Aphelocoma; species Aphelocoma coerulescens. The sequence goes on from NC_091034.1 coordinate 1,465,485, forward strand.
TGTTTGGGACTGCTTCAGAGGGGTCTGGTGTGCCCTGTCCCAGGGGGATGTAGGGAATGAAGGATTTGGGCACGTCACGTCCCGTTCCCAGCGCTCCACACGGTTTCCCAGTGGAGGTTTGGGGCAGGAAATGGGGATGTCACAGCTCCCCAGCAGCAGCCCGGTAGCAGGAGGAGCTGTGGGGTTGTGGGAGCTCCTCTGCTGCTCTTCTCAGCTCGTGGAGGGGGATGAACACCCCGGGAGCAGCCCGGGTTTGTTAACCCTGAATCCTCCCAAAATCCAAGTGGAGACTCCGACCACAGCCTCGGTTACGCCCGAGAGGGCCAGGACTGTGCTCGAGGTCACCGAGGTCACCCCGGAGGGAGGCTGAGGGGATCACTGGGCTTGGAAAACACCTCCAGAAACCTTGGGAACACCCCCACGCCCACCAACCCCCATCACAGAGCTCCCGTTTGCTCCAAGATCTGTCTGGGATGTGAGGAGCTGCATCCCGATCCCGGCTCAGGCATTTTCCCAGGTGCAGCAAGTGTGAATCCTCGACTGCAAAGCGAATTTAGTGGGTGCTTGGTTGGGAGCGTTGGGATCCAGCTCGGCTGGCTCTGGTGATTTAGAAGCTATTCGAAATTAATTGCTTGGTTTTGTGAGCGCAGCGCTAGCGATTGCCACACGAGCCATTCTAGTCCTACCTAGGGGCATATTTGCATATATTTATCCTCCTTTCAAGTGGAGATCTTTGGGGAAAGTGTATTTATCTCCTCCGAACTCTTTCTTCGGCTTTCAGTTGTCCTGCAGTCACCTCTTCATTTTGTTCCCGTTTAATGTATGTACGGAATAATCGACTCTTCCTCTTCCCGCCAAGTGGAAATGAATCCACGGAGATCAAAAAGCTTTAATGTGGGGAAGGGTTTTCCCTCTGCTGGGGAGCAGGAGCAGATGAACGGAGCAGGATGGGAAAGAACAATGGGAAAGGTTGAGCTGGGTTCACCCCAAAAACTGGGAGGGCAGGGCACGACCTGGAGCAGCCACGGGCGGCAGGGGCTGAGTTCCCTCCTGGAGGAAGTGGGAGAGCTTGGTCCTTGTCCTCAGTAAATCCCGGAGATCCAGCAGGTTTCCCAGCAGGTGGATTTTCCGTGCCCTGGGAAGTGAAGTGGGAACAGCGCAGAAGCTGAAACCTGGAGAGATTTCAGCTTCCCCGGCCGAGAATTTCCCAGTGCTTCTTGTCTGGTGTGGCCTGGAAAAGTCCCAGCCTTGATCCCATTCCCAGCTTTTTTCCAGAGAGGGAGGATTTCTCCCCATTCCCGGGAAACATCTCAGGCACATCCCAGACACATCCCAGGCACATCCCAGGGACACCCCGGGCACATCCCAGGGACAGCCCGGGGACATCCCGGGCACATTCCAGGCACATCCCAGGCAATTCCTGCCCCGCCCCAGCCCCTCGTCTGCTGGGGTTTGGTCTTCTCAGAGCCCTGGTGTCCCCCCGCTCGCGTTCGCGGAGCACTGCAGCACCCTGGGCATGGCTGTGTCCCAGGATGTGTCCCTAGTGTGTCTCTGAGTGTGTCCCCACCGTGTCCCCGGATGTGTCCCCGGGTGTGTCCCCAGATGTGTCCTCACTGTGTCCCTGGATGTGTCCCCGGGTGTGTCCCTGGGTGTGTCCCTGGGTGTGTCCCCACCGTGTTGCTGGCTGTGTCCCTGGGTGTGATGTGTCCCCAGATGTGTCCCCAGGTCTGTCACTGGATGTGGCCCAGGATTGTCCCCAGATGTGTCCTCACTGTGTCCCTGGATGTCCTTGAGTGTGTCCCTTGACATGTCCCCGGATGTGTCGCTGGATGTGTCCCCACCGTGTCCCCATGTGTGTCCTTGAGTGTGATGTGTCCCCAGATGTGTCCTCAGTGTGTCCCTGGACATGTCCCCACCGTGTCCCTGGATGTGTCCCTGGGTCTGTCCCTGGCTGTGTCCCTGGATGTCCTTGAGTGTGTCCCTCGACATGTCCCCAGATGTGTCACTGGACGTGTCCCCACCGTGTCCCCATGTGTGCCCTTGAGTGTGATGTGTCCCCAGATGTGTCCCTGGATTGTCCCCGGATGTGTCCCTGGCTGTGTCCCTGGATGTGTCCCCAGATGTGTCTTCGATGTGTCCCCGGATGTGTCCCTGGCTGTGTCTCTGGATGTCCTTGAGTGTGTCCCTTGACATGTCCCCGGATGTGTCGCTGGATATGTCCCCACCATGTACCCAGGTGTGTCCTTGAGTGTGATGTGTCTCCAGATGTGTCCCCACCGTGTCCCTGGCTGTGTCCTCAGTGTGTCCCTGGACATGTCCCCACCGTGTCCCTGGATGTGTCCCCAGGTGTGTCCCTGAGTGTGTCCCTGGACATGTCCCAGGATTGTCCCTGGATGTGTCCCTGAACATGTCCCCACCGTGTCCCCAGCTGTGTCCCCAGATGTGTCTCTGCCATGTCCAGGAGCCAGTGGGGGTCACCCGGTGGCCTTGAGAAGTTGCCAAGGCAGGGAAGGAGCCGTGGCCACTCTGAGGATGTCCCGTGGATCTCGGAAGCCACCGAGGAGCAGCAGCTGGCCAAGGCCTGGCCACTGAACCTGGGCGCTGCCCTCCCCTTCTCCATCCCTTATCTCTCCCCATCACTCGGGTGCCCCTCCAGCCCCTCCTGACCCCCCCCCCCCCCGTCCTAAAACCCGGATCCTGATTGCCCAGCTGGAAGGTCCTAATTGCGCTTCCCTCCCCAAAGCCGCCTCCGTTTATCATAAAGGGTGCACATTTCCCCTGCCGCAGCTTCCACGGCCAGAGGCCCTGAGGGCCAGCTCAGAAACGGAGGGAATTAATTACATTTTTTTAACTCCCCTTCTTTTAAAGTAGGGGAGAGAGTGATGAAACGTCCCGGGGGGGAACGGGGGGGAGCTGCCGAGGAGGGTGGGGAGGGAGGCAGCAGCAGGAGGTGAGGGGGGAGCTGCTGCTTTCATCCAGGAGGGTCTTTGTGCATCAACCTTGGGCTCCCCAACGCCTCGGGACCTCTCCCTGCTCCTCCCCACCACAAAGGTGACCTCGGGAGAGGGAGCTGAAAGCTCCTGGCGCCAAGTGTGAGCCCACGGGATGGATTTGGGACAGGAAAAGGCACGGGGAAAGGGAGAGGACGGGGATGAGAGGGAGGGAAAGGGATGGCTGTCAGTCCTGGTGATGGACAGGGAGCAGATCTCCCTGCAGATAAAACCTTGCAGATGTGGAGTGGGTATTGATTTTTGGTTAGTCATGATAATGCACCAAGAAGTCATAAATTAGAAGCCAGCAAGGTCAGAAAGGAAAGGCAGAAGGACTTTGCATTCTTGAGGAGGGGATCCAGAGTTCAAAAGTTGCCTGGAAAATGAGTTTCTCCAGCTGGAAGGAGAAGTCAGGGAACACAGGCCTGCAGGTTTTCCGTGCTGGGTGGCAAGGAGAGAACAGGAATCTCCGCTTCTCTCTCGTTATCCAAACACCTTTGTGTCCTGGCGTGGGGAAAATCGGAGCTGCCCTCAGCAGAACCCATGCAGAGCTCGGGGAGCTTGGCCCCAAATCCCTCCCAGCCTGTCTGGGAAGGGCTGGGGCTTCCTGTGGGCAGCGTTCTTGGAGAGGGACCAGAGAGTTTGGGGGCTCAGCTGAGCTGTCAGGGTCCCCTCGGCCACCCCAAATCCATGGGAAAATCCAGCTGGGATGGGCATCCCAACCCCAAATCCATGGGAACATCCAGCTGGGATGGGCATCCCAACCCCAAATCCACGGGAGCATCCAGCTGGGATGGATCCCCCACCCAAATCCATGGGAGCATCCAGCTGGGATGGGCATCCCCAACCCCAAATCCATGGGAGCATCGATCTGGGACAGGCATCCCCACACCAAATCCATGGGAGCATCGGGCTGGGATGGATCCCCACCCCAAAACTGTGGGAGCATCCAGCTGGGATGGATCGCCATCCCAAATCCATGGGAGCATCGATCTGGGACAGACATCCCCACATCAAATCCATGGGAGCATCGGGCTGGGATGAGCATCCCAACCCCAAAACTGTGGGAACACCCCACTGGGATGGATCCCCCACCCCAAATCCATGGGAGCATCGATCTGGGATGGATCCCCCACCCCAAATCTGTGGGAGCATCGATCTGGGATGGATCCCCACCCCAAAACTGTGGGAGCATTGCCCTGGGATGGATCCCCTGCTCCAGCCTCTGCCCAACCACGAACCCGTTCCCCACCCAGGCAGGGCTGGGAGGGAATCCCGGATCCTGATGTTCCCACTAGGGATTCCCAGAGGGAAATTCAGCCGGTCCTTCCCAGAGAGGGGCCTTGGGCCGGGCTGAGCTGTCCTCCCTGCAGGGATTCCAGGGGGGGAACAGGCACTGGGAACTCCCTGGGACCGGGGCTGCCGGAGCTGAGGCCGGCCTGGAGTGACTTCCCCAGGGGCAGAGCTGGGATTAGGAGCTGCTCCCAATTCCCACTGCTTGAAGCCAATCCCTTTTTCTCAGCAGGATTTGTGGAAGCATCCGCTCCGCTCCCTGGATCTGGAGTGTGAATCTGGCTTTCATTTGCCAGCGTTGCTTTCCACCCCCTGTTTTTCTGAAAGGAAGGGTTAATGCGGCTCTCGCTGGCTTGGGGGGCCTTGCCTTTCCTCGGGGTAATAAAAAGCAGCTGAGGGACCCTTGGGGACACGGCCAGGAGGGAGAGCACACAAACCCCGCTGCTCCCTGAGTGATTCCAGTCGCCTTTCGCTGCCCAGCGCACAAAATCTCCTCTGCACCTGCAGGGCTTGGCTCACACCCCCAGCCAGGCAGCACTTCCAGGCCTGGACAGCTCAGGAGAAAGGGCAGAGCTTCCCAAAAACAACTCACCATCCACTCGTCTGTGTTTTCCGTGCATGTTTATTGTTCTAAACGCCCGGTTCCGCTCGTGAATTCACCCCAGCCGCCTCCGGGCGCCGCCGGGGGAGGGTCCTGGGCGTCCCTCAGGACAGAGATCCGGCACCTCCAGCCCGGGGGATGCTCCAGGCCAGAGCTCTCCCTGCACCGAGGGGATTGGGGGCTGAGCCGGATCAGAGTTCGTGACCCTGCTTTAGGGGGAGCCCACAAATAACTCTGCAGCTGGAAAAGCCACTCCAGGCTGCCCTTCCGTGATTTCCCTGCTCCCGCAGGAGCCGGGGGGCAGAGGGGTCTGTGTTCCACCCCCCAGGGCAGCATGGCAGCCCCAGTCCTGGATTAATCCACCCCCCTGAATATTTATATTCCCCTCCTCACCCCCCCAGGCCTTGGGCTGCCGCGGGCCAGGGAGCTCCACGGGCACATTCTGGCTCCGAGTTCGGGCTGAACATCTTCATCGAGGCACCTTGGGCCTTCATCCCTGCGATGAGCTGAGCCTGGAGGCTCTGGAGAGCCGGTTTAGGCTCTGGCTAAGCCTCGGTGTGGGGACAGCCGAGCCTGGCTTAACTTTTGGGAAGCAGCAGCAATATCTGAGCTCGGTGCGGGGTGGAAAGGCTGGAGGAGGAGGAGGAGGGGGGTGGTCAGTGAGCCCGTGCTGGGGATCAGTGAGCTCTCTCTGGGGGGGTCAGTGAGCCCAGGATCGGGGTCAGTGAGTCCGGGCTGGGGCTCAGTGAGCCCTGACTGGGGGCAACGAGCCCATCCCTCGCTTCAACCTCTTTCCCGTGCCCCAAATCCCACACCCCAGGCGAGCCCCGGGCTCGGGGTTAGATGGATTTTCCAGGATTTTAAGCAACCCCCCGCTCCCGAATTCCCCTCGCGGACCAACGCCCGCGGAGGAGCTGAGGCAGGAGGGGATTTTCCATCAAGGCAAAGCATCTTTGCAGCTCTCCCGAGCCCTTCCGGGGGGAGGAGGAGATGCTTTAGAAAGCAGAGGCCAGCTCGTGGCTGGGCATTCATCCCGAAGGTGAGGGAGGAGGGGCCGGGGAAGGTGTCGGGGTGAGCAGGAAGGGGAACCTCGGCCCCATCAACCCCCCCCGTGTCCCTGCCGAGAATGCAGCCCCGGCACAAAAGCTCACCAGGCCGCTGCCGGGGGATAAAGGGCTCATTTTACCACTTGCCAGGCTCCAAATATTTCCAATTTGCCACTTTAATTGATGTCAATAAGGTTATGCTAAATTCGGAGATTTGGTGCCGCTCAGCATCTGAGCGCCGGCCGGGCCCCCCGAGGTGACCGTCCCCTGTCCCCTCTCCCCCCTCCGCAGCCCGAGAGGCTTCAGGAACCCTCGGCCCTTCCCTGGCTCCTGCAAAACACCCTGAACTCGGAATTACCCCGGGGAAATCCTGCTGATCCCTGCCGGGATCAGGGTCCCCGTGTGAAGGGCAGAGCCTCACCCCGAGCTCAGCCCCGGGAACAAATCTGGCTTTTTCTTTTTCGGAAAAAAAAAAAAAAAAAAGGGGGAGAAAAGAAAAAAAACCCCAAAACCAACAAAACCCTAATTAGCTCATCTGGTTCAGGTCTCCAAGCAGGAAGGTTTCTTGTGTGCAAATTTAATTACATTTTCCAACCAAGCACTGAAACGAGCCGGACCAGGACCTGTTACCCTTTAACATTTGGGGGCAAAGAGAACTTGGACATTTCAGCCCCTAAAGCTGCATCAAAGCCAGCGAGGGTTTGATCTGCTTCGGCTGGGCAGCTCTGCAGAGCAAGCCCTGCTCTGACTTCCCAAAAAAGGCGCTGTCCTCTCATCGTTTCTTTAGGAAAATCAGGATTTTTCTCCCTGTTCTCTGTGGCTCCCGTGCTCGTCCCTGGCAGGGCGGCAAAATATCCCTGAAGCCCGAGTGGGCTGAGGAGGAACTTCTTGTTCTCCCCGTTCAGGACTTCCAAGGAGAGCCCTGAGGCTGTGGGGGCTGCCTGGGGAGGTTGGGGGGAGCAGAGCTCGGCTCTCCCACCTGGCCAGACCCATTTGGACGTTGTCCATCACGAAACACCAATCTGGGGCTGTTTTCCTATCAGAAAGCACCATTTTGGGGCTGTTTTCCTATTACAAAATACCATTTTTGGGCTGTTTTCCTATTAAAAAGCACCAAATTTATGGCTGTTTTCCTATCACAAAGCACCATTTTGGGCTGTTTTCCCATTAAAAAGCACTATTTTAGTAGCTCTTTCCCTATGAAAAAGCAATTTTTGTGGCTGTTTTCCTATTAAAAAGCACCATTTTGGGGCTGTTTTCCCATTAAAAACCACAATTTTGGGGCTGTTTTCCTATTACCAAACACCGTTTTAGTAGCTCTTTTCCTATGAAAAAGCACCAATTTTTGTGGCTGTTTTCCCATTAAAAAGCACCATTTTTTGGACTGTTTCCCTATCACAAAGCACCATTTCGGGGCTGTTTTCCTCCCCCCCCGGCCCCTGACGCTCTCTCCGGTGTCTCTCTGCAGGTGATGAGCATCCTGAGCAACCCCAGCGGGGTCCCGCCGCAGCCCCAGGCCGATTTCTCCATCTCTCCCCTCCACGGCGGCCTGGACACCACCAACCCCATCTCGGCCAGCTGCAGCCAGCGCAGCGACTCCATCAAGTCCGTGGAGAGCCTCCCGACCTCGCAGTCCTACTGTCCCCCCACCTACAGCACCACCAGCTACAGCGTGGACCCCGTGGCCGGCTACCAGTACGGCCAGTACGGCCAGAGTGAGTGCCAGGCTGGGCCTGCCCCTTCCCGGGGAGCGGGGGAAGGTGTGGATGCACCGATTTATCCAAATTCCGTCGGTTGGGTGGGGTGCCTGTGGAAGTTTGTCCGTCTGGAGGTAAAAAGGGGATCTGCTCTGTCACGGATTGCTCCTCCCCTTGCGGCTCAGTGTGAAACCCTCAATGAAATGTTTGAGGGGAAACCTTTCTGTCAGCAAAGGGCAAACTCCGGCCCCCTTCTCATTCCCCAGTTCTCCTGGGGCTCTGGGAGAGCTGGGATTGGGATCCTGAGCCTGCCCCTGGGAGCTGGGAGGCTGCGGGAGCCGGGCAGGGGGGGACAGGGACACCCGGCCGGGGTTGTTATTCCCGCTGGGTGATGGGGACAGACAGTTCAGGTGACAGGGACAGCCTGGCCAGGAGTGTTGTCCCCGCTGGGTGACAGGGACAGCCTGGCTCAAGGTGCTGTCCCGGCTGGGTGACAAGGACAGGCTGGTCGGGGGTGACAGGGACAGCCCAGCTGGGGATGTTGTCCTCGCTGGGTGACAGGGACAGCCCGGCCGGGGTTGTTATTCCCGCTGGGTGACAGGGACAGCCCAGTTGGGTGACAGGGACCGTCCAGCTGGAGGTGTTATCTTGGCTGGGTGACAGGGACGGCCCATCCAGGTAACAGGCACAGCCCAGTCAGGGGAGTCATTCTGGCAGGGGGTGACAGGGACAGCCCGGCCCGGGGTGCTGTCCTGTCTGGGTGACGGGAACAGCCCAGTTGGGTGACAGGGACAGCCAGCTGGGGGTGCTATCCCCACTGGGTGACAGGGACAGGCAGTTCGGGTGACAGGGCCACCCGGCCGGGGGTGCTATCCCCACTGGGTGACAGGGACAGGCAGTTCGGGTGACAGGGACACCCGGCCGGGGGTGCTGTCCCCTCTGGGTGACAGGGACAGGCAGTTCGGGTGACAGGGCCACCCGGCCGGGGGTGCTATCCCCACTGGGTGACAGGGACAGGCAGTTCGGGTGACAGGGACACCCGGCCGGGGGTGCTGTCCCCTCTGGGTGACAGGGACAGGCAGTTGGGGTGACAGGGCCACCCGGCCGCCTCTCACCTGCCGCGTTCCCCCGGCCCCGAGCGCGCTCCGAGCGCCGCTGCCCCGGCGAGGGTTAAAGGTGCATCCTCTTCCTGCGGGAGCGCTGCCGCGGCCGCTGCCCGTCCTCGCTGACCCGTCCTCGCTGACCCGTCCTCGCTGACCCGTCCTCGCTGACCTTCCCTCCCCTCGGCCGCGGCGCTTTGCCCCGCTCCCGTCAGAGCCCTTTAATGTCCTGAACTCCTCGGGCTCAATGAGAACCGGCTGTGGCGGCAGACGGGATCAATAGCGGCCCCCCCGCCCCTCCTCTTTTTGTTTGTCGGGAGTTTGATCTGTGACCCCCTGACCTTCCCCTCGCTTCTGGATGCGGGGCTGGACACACGTGCTATTGATAAAAATCTTAAACAAATTCCGATACCATGTATTTCCAATAAAGATTCCCTTGGGCGAGGCGTTAGTCACACCCACGTGTGTAAAAAATAAAACACGGGGTGGGGGCGGCGGCGGGGGCCGAGCTGCGGCTGAGAGGGAAGGAGAAAGGAGGGTTTGTCTCGCTTTGCTGCAGGAATTTTCACCCGAGCTGCTCGCACGGCCCTGGCTGTGTTGTTTTCCGGGCCCCCCTGTCCCTGTTTTTGTCCCCCCCCCTTGGTGACGCTGGTCCTGCCAAGAGCAGCCCCTCACGCGCAGTTGACCTTGGAATAACATTTCCCCCCCCCCCCCCCCGCTTCTCCCAGTCCTTTGCAGGGAATTCCAATCCCTCCTCCTTTCGGGGCTCTTCGCTTCCTTTCGGATTCCATTTAAACGCCCGTCAGTGTGAGGTGACCCCCGCGGGGGTCATTTATTCAGATCAGGTGTTCCTTCCCGCTCTGATGCGGCACAAAAGCATCAAAACTCTTTTTTTTTTGGGTTGCTTTTTAGGTGAGAGAATATGTTAATGAGCTAATGCAAGGTATTATTTGAATTATATATAATGTAGTGGTTATATAGAATATATTATATTATAGTATAGTATAGTATAGTATAGTATAGTATAGTATAGTATAGTATAGTATAGAATAGTATATTATAGTATATTATATTAATAATCAATATTATATTATATAAATAATATCATTTTATGAGTGTAAATAATAATAATTAATATTTTATTGTATAAATAGGATCATTTAATAAGTGTATAATATAATATAATATAATATAATATAATATAATATAATATAATATAATATAATATAATATAATATAATATAATATAATATAATATAATATAATATAATATATATAATATAAATGGGGGTTATGGTGTTGGGGCAGGCTCTGTGTGACAGGGGACATTCGGGATTTCCCAAATCCCAGGATTTGGGGATCGCAGCTCTGTGGCTCTGATGGCCTCCAGACCTGGCAGAGAATCCTTCTCCCCCCCCCCACTTCTCCTCATTCCCAGTTTTACAAAAACAAACCCAGCCTCACTTTCCCTCTCACTTAAAGAAACAAACAAACACCCAGAGCCCCTTCTGTAAATTTCTGGGTTTATTTTGGCTTCTGCCCCATTAAACCAACAAACCTCATCCCTGACTTTTGGCCTGGGATACCCCAGTGCCTCTGGACTGTCCCCACTGGTGCAGAAAGGAATATTTTGGGGTTTTTCAGGAGGATGGGATTGCCATCGAATTCCCAACTCCTCCCTGGGGCACGGCGGGCTCTGCTCCCAGGGAACAAGGGACAGGACAAAAGGAAACGGCCTCAGATAGCCCCGAGGGAGGGTCAGGTTGGATTTTAGGGGAAATTTCTGCATGGAAAGGGTGGTCAGGCACCGGCACGGGGAGACGCCATCCCTGGGACTGCTCCCAAAAATGGGGTTTGGATGCTCGGAGACAGCATTTGGGGCTGGGCTGGGCAGCGCTGGGTTAAGGGCTGGACTCGGTGATCTCAGGGGGCTTTTCCAACCTCAGCGGCCATTCCACGATTTTGTGGGCTCCAGCAGCTCCCCCCCCTCCTTCCCGCAGCAGCACCCAGCGCGGGTGACACCGGGGACAGAGCCACCACCCCCCACCGGCGCTGTCCCAGCAGTGAAATCCCCCTTTCCCCACGGCCTCCCAGAGCCAGCGCTCCACGAGGTTCCCTGAAACACCAGGAGACCGAGCGGGAAAGTTCTGGATGAGAGCGGGAGCTGGGGGTGGAACCCTGTGGAAGGTGGAGGCACCACAACCAACGCTGGTGCTGCTCCAGTTGGGTTATCCCAACATCCTGGCAGCTCCACCGGATCCTTGCCGCTTCCAGAGCCGCTCCACGCCACCGGAGGGGAGCGGGAATGGCGGATCCGGGCGGTGCCGGCCGCTCCCAGAGGCCGGGGCCGCGTTAATGATGCCGGTGATGGAACGCAGGAGCGTGAAGGGAATTCTAATGGATCTGCCAAGTCTAATCAGGATTGGTGCGTGGAAGGGGCTCCTCTGGGGCCCGCCGGTGACAGGACGTTGATGGCTGAAATTTGTTTACTCATTGGCACCGATCGGGCAGCTCCTGCCAGCTCCTGATTAATCTAATTGGGGCCATTAGAGGCGGGGAGAGGGACTTTGACTGAAGGCCGGCTAATGAGCAGTGTCACCGGCCTGTCCCAGCCCTGTCCCCTCACCCCGGGGCAGCAGGAGGAGCTGGGACCTCCCATCCCCTCTGGAGCTGGGGCTGCTCGCCCTTCCCAGATGGAGGCAAGGGAAGAGGTTTTCCGTGGGATGAAGGGAGGCAGAGCTCAGCCGTGAGTCAGCAGCGGCCGAGGCAGATCCAAGCCCAGGCCTGGTGAGCTTCCGCTGGAATCTCTGGAATCGCTTCCAGCAGCATCCCTGGGAGCAGGAGCCTGGAAGCTTTATCCCAAACCTTCAGCTCATGCTCAGCTCCAGGCAGCTCCCTCAGAACCCCCATTTTCCATGGTGGAATTTAGCTCTTTTTGGGTGTTTATGGAGATTCGAGAGCCTTCCCTCCCTTGGGCTGTGCTGAGTCCCAGCAGGGTCTATCCCACCCCTGGCAGCCCCACCCCAGCTCTGACCCCCTTCCCAGGATGTCCGTGCTCTGGGTGACAGTCTCTGGGCTGCCCTGCGTCCCGCTCCTGGCAGCCCCATCCCAGCTCCGAGTCCCTTCCAGGATGTCCCTGGCATGTGGGTGACAGTCCCTGGGCTGTGCTGAGTCCCATCAGGGCCTGTCCCGCTCCTGGCAGCCCCATCCCAGCTCTGAGCCCCTTCCCGGGATGTCCCTGGCATGTGGGTGACAGTCCCTGGGCTGCCCTGCGTCCCATCAGGGCCTGTCCCGCTCCTGGCAGCCTCATCCCAGCTCCAAGCCCCTTCCCGGGATGTCCCCAGGGTGGGTGACAGTCTCTGGGCTGTGGTGAGCCCCATCAGGGCCTATCCCACCCCTGGCAGCCCCACCCCAGCTCTGAGCCCCTTCCCAGGATGTCCCTGGCATGTGGGTGACAGTCTCTGGGCTGCCCCGAGTCCCATCAGGGTCTGTCCTGCTCCTGGCAGCCCCATCCCAGCTCCGAGCCCCTTCCCAGGATGTCCCTGGCATGTGGGTGACAATCCCTGGGCTGCCCTGCATCCCATCAGGGTCTGTCCCGCTCCTGGCAGCCCCATCCCAGCTCCGAGTCCCTTCCCAGGATGTCCCTGGGGTGGGTGACAGTCTCTGGGCTGTGGTGAGCCCCATCAGGGCCTATCCCATCCCTGGCAGCCCCATCCCAGCTCTGAGCCCCTTCCCAGGATGTCCGTGCTCTGGGTGACAGTCCCTGGGCTGCCCTGCGTCCCATCAGGGTCTGTCCCACTCCTGGCAGCCCCATCCCCACTCTGAGTCCCTTCCAGGATATCCCTGCTCTGGGTGACAGTCCCTGGGCTGCCCTGAGTCCCATCAGGGTCTGTCCCACTCCTGGCAGCCCCATCCCAGCTCTGAGCCCCTTCCCAGGATATCCCTGCTCTGGGTGACAGTCCCTGGGCTGCCCCGAGTCCCATCAGGGTCTGTCCCACTCCTGGCAGCCCCATCCCCACTCCGAGCCCCTTCCCGGGATGTCCCTGGCATGTGGGTGACAGTCTCTGGGCTGCCCCGAGTCCCATCAGGGTCTGTCCTGCTCCTGGCAGCCCCATCCCAGCTCTGAGCCCCTTCCCGGGATGTCCCTGGGGTGTGAGTGACAGTCCCTGGGCTGCCCCGAGTCCCATCAGGGCCTGTCCCGCTCCTGGCAGCCCCATCCCAGCTCCGAGCCCCTTCCCGGGATGTCCCTGGCATGTGGGTGACAGTCTCTGGGCTGTGCTGAGTCCCATCAGGGTCTGTCCTGCTCCTGGCAGCCCCATCCCAGCTCCGAGCCCCTTCCCGGGATGTCCCCAGGGTGTGTGACAGTCCCTGGGCTGTCCCCGCTGCTCGGCGGGGCTGAAAGTCTTGGTCACCGAAGGTCCCCCGTGTCCTCACTGTCCCTTTTCCCTCCTCCTGCAGCCGCCGTGGATTACCTGGCCAAGAACGTGAGCCTGTCCACGCAGCGCCGCATGAAGCTGGGCGAGCACTCGGCCGTGCTGGGGCTGCTGCCGGTGGAGACGGGCCAGGCCTACTGAGAGCCCCGGCAGCGGGACACGGAGAGGCCTCTGGAGAGAGCACCCACCCTCCCAGGGATCCTTCCCGGCCCCCTCCCACCCAGCTGCGGAAAGAGGGGGCAGCTCTCCAAGAATCCAGAGCATTCCAGAGGCAAGTCCGGCCTCTGCGGCCTGACTCCTCCTGTGGCCAGAGACAACGGCTTGGGTGCATTTATTAACCCCAGTCCCAGCCCTCCCTCCGAACCCCCCTGGCCACGGCATTCCCCCACACTCCAGGACTTTCCAACTTTCCATTCCCTAGGTAGCTGGCACAGTCAAAGCCAAATTGAGCTTTTTTTTTTACTTTCTTTTTTTTTTCCCCCTTGAAAAGGAGGGGAAAAAAAAAAAAAAAGAAATGTTTCATTTTGTTTCCTTTTCTTTCCATCGCTGTAAATTTGGTGAATGTTGTATAGGAAGGAATAACCCAGCTGAGCATTAAGGGTGATGTAAATCGGGACCACGGAAGACCTATGGACCAAAATATAAGGACTTGTTTAAAAAAACAAACGAACAAACAAACAAAAAACCACAAGGACGGACGAAAGCAGAAAAACATTTATTCAAGGACAGCAAATTTCCCCAGCCCAGCCTCTCTTCTCACTGGTGGCTTCCCAAAGCACGGCCGGACGGGCCGGATTGCTGCTAAGCAGGGGCAGGATCGGAATTCCAGCCAGCCTGGGACCTTTGGAAAACGCGAATGGCTGCAGGAGGAGCGGGGACCCAGGGCACGGCCACGAGCGACGCTCACTTCTCCTCGGAGGGACCAGTTCGGATTGTCACCCGATTGTCACCCGATTGTCACCCGATTGTCACCTGATTGTCACCCGATTGTCACCTGATTGTCACCCCCAGCACGGCTGCAGAGCGGACAGCGCCGGCCGGGCACGAGGAGGGGCTGCGGACACACGCGGACACCCTGGGGACACTCGGCACGGCCCCGGGTGGCCCCGCTGTCCCTGAGCTGGCCACGGCAGCAAGGACGAGAGGGCAGGGCCACTGCGCAGAGCCGGGTTCTGCCACGGGGGTCACCGGGAAGGGACCGCAGCCGGGTCTGGAGGTGCTGCCCCGCCCGGGGAGGGACGTGGGGCCAGGGGACACGAGCTGAGGGGGTTTTTGCAGCAGCCAGGACGGGAAGGGGCTCGCAGCCGCCTCTCTCCGCGCTGCAGGGCCGGGATTCACCTTCCCGAGGCGTCCCCTCCTCTCTCGCTGCCAGGAGGAAGCTTCGCCCCATCCACCCACCGCCAGCTCCCACCGCAGCCCAGTCTCAGCCCTTCCCTCTGCTGCTGGAGCCTCTCTCGGTCTCCCTGCCGCTCTAAGCCAGATTCCCTGGATTTATCCCCCCGCTTTTCTGCTCTCCCGTCCCCGCTCGGACGAACGCAGCCGACGCCCGCAGGGCACCACTTGGGGGTGGAATATTTTCCTTCTGGCTGTGGGGACGATCCCGATTCCTGAGCAGACCCCAACGGGGCAGAGGTTTCCCCCTCACCTCCCTGCGCTGGTTCGGGAGATTTGGAGGAGCTGAGGTGTGAGAGGTGCTGTGGCCACGGGCAGAGTTCAGTGGCCCCCATGAGCTGTCAGGCTTTGGGATGCCCTGAACCCCTTTAGGACAGCAAATTCCTGCTTTTGTGCACTGCGGCACCCCGTGGTGGGAGGAATTCCTAAAGGAGACATTCCCTCCTTCTCCCTTCTGCCCCTTCCACCCTTCCCAATCCACCTGAGCCTGCGCAGCTGGAACATTTCCCCGGGTTCTTCCCCTGCCTCGCCCCCACACCACTGACCCCGAGCCACCAGGCCACTGTCCCTGCAGCCATCTGGACACGTTCACCTGTCCTGGATTCCAGTGTCCCACCAGAGCCACATCAGCTCCCATCAGCTTCGCTTCCCAGCTCCGGCAGAGCCGGCTTGACATTCCCAGGAGGATTTTCCTGCACCTCTCCCGTGCAGGAGCTGCGGGCGGGGGTGACTCCTGAATCCCGAGGCTCAGTGCTCCAGAAATCCCGGCTCTGCTCGTGCGGCAGAGCCCAAACATTCCCTGGATCACAGAGCTCTGGGAGCGCTTCCATTCCCACATCCTCTCCCGGGGCAGGGCGTGGCCGGTGAGGCCGAAGGGACGCGGTTCCCGGAGGGGACGGAGGAGCCCCAAGGCCCTGCGCTGCCCGGGTGATCCCGAGGCCTCTCCCTGCGCTGCTCCGGAGATCCTGGAGAGCAGCAGAGCCTCTGCTGCTTTTGGTGTTTGTGCTCCAGAGCCGATCCCAGAGCTCCTGCGGGATTCCAGTCCTGGCTGAAACTCATTCCCAACAGGAAGCCCAAAGGGATCGACGGTGGCTCCATGCCGGCCACGAGTGGGGGCAGTGACGGAAGCACCTGCTGGGATTTCTCTCAGCGCCGTTCACAGCAGCTGCTGAAACGAGAGATTTGCTGGTATTTAACAACGTTTCGGAGGCCGAACGCTGACGATCCCCAGCTGGGAGCACCTTCCCTGCCGCCGGAATTCCACCCCGTGCCGATCCCTCCTCCTCCTTCCCGCTGGAATTCCCAACCAAACGCCCTCCTCCTCGACCAGAAGGAAAGGCTCAATCCCACGGAACCGCTTGGCTGCTGCTCCTGCTTTCGTCTTATCTCCTCTCTTATCTCCCCTCCCCTCCGCGTGCGTCCCCCAGGGACCCCTCACCAGTGGACAGCCGGGCCTGGCCGCCTCACCCGAGGGCAGGACCCCCCAAAAAAACCCCAAAACAGAAAGGAGGGAGCACTGCAGAAATCCCTCTGGCGATCACCTTCCCCGGAAAGTCCGTGGGCAGCCGGGTACTGCTGTAAATAGAATTCCTAGAGGAACAAAATAGCTCTTCTCTGACCTTCCCCTCGTGGTCGCACTTTGTACATTAGTTGGAAAATTTTGGTCATGTGCTGTATGTTTATAGAAAGTTGCCATTTTTGGGGTTTTTATACTTAAAAAAAAAAAAAGATAAAAAATCCCCCCCCCCCCCGCCGCCGCCGCAGTGAGTGCCGTGCTAGTTAAAAAAAAAAAAAGAAAAAAAAAAAAAAAGAAAAAAAGCGAAAACTTAGGAAAAAAGAAGAAAATAAAAGGAGAGGAAGAAAATAAAAGGGGATGGGGGGGATGAACTGTAGAAATTTGCCTATCGTGTGTTTTCAAGAGACATTCCAGAATCTTCGGGGTGGGATGGGGTTGATTTCGGGCTTCTTTTTTTGTTGTTTTTTTGTTCTGTATTGTTTTGTTTCTTCCTTTTGTTCACGTGTGAAAGTCAGAAGGAATTCTTGGGTTCGTTTCGTTGGTTCAATTTTGTTTCATGGGTTGCCAACCTCAGCTCTGCTGACGAGAGACAAACTCGGGGGGTGGGAGGGGACGGGAGCAGGGACGCGGCGGAGGGAGGGGCCGGAGGGGGGACAGGACGGAGTGTGGACAGCGGGGACCTGGCTGCGGCCACCTGGGGCCACCAACAGGGACCGAGTCTGGAGAGCTGGACAGCGGGAACGTGCGGCTGTGGCCACCTGGAGCCTGGACAGCCAGACAGCGGGAACCTGGCTGTGGCCACCTGCGGCCACCAGTTGGGACCAAGCCTGGACAGCCGGACAGCGGGAACCTGCATGTGGCCACCTGCGGCCACCAGTTGGGACCAAGCCTGGACAGCCGGACAGTGGGAACCTGGCTGTGGCCACCTGCGGCCACCAGTTGGGACCAAGCCTGGACAGCTGGACAGTGGGAACCTGGCTGTGGCCACCTGGAGCCACCAATGGGGACCAAGCAGATCCTCAGCTGCTGCTGACCCTGAAGGACCAAAAATTGCCCATAGCCTCATCCAGAGCAACAGCGACCAAGGGCCACTGCCAGAGATGGACATGGCAGAGATGGACACACCAGAGATGGCCACAGCCAGAAGTGGACACAGCCAGAGATGGACATGTTGGAGATGGACATGTCGGAGATGGACACAGCCAAGGACACTCTCCCAGCCCCACATCTCTCCCGTGCTGTGGGTGGGACCTGCCACCCCCAGGGGACAGCAGTGACCCCGAGGGGGTTCCTGCGGCCCCCCCAGCCCCCTCCCCACCACGGCACAGCCGGACTCGGCCCCGCCGCCGCGGATCGGCTCCTTCGTGTATTTAACGCTTCTAACCCGCCCTCCCTCCGCACCCCCGCGGCCCCGTGCGGGTCCCTCCTAGCACTGTAGGGCATTCCCTGTCCCCCGAGTCCTGCGGGATTGTCGCTTCTGTGTTTGCCTCATCGCCATTCGCTCCGGGCCGTGGGCGCGCCTGCGTGCGCCGGCTGTGTAAATACGGAACCGCACCATAATTTATTCAGCTATATGGAGTAGATTTTAGTAGGAAGAGAAACTGGTTTTGCTTTAACTACCTGCTGCCTGTAGGTGTCTTTCTGTAACTCAGGCGTAACTGTTATACATTAAAAGGGAAAGAAAAAAAAAGGAAAAAAAAAAGAAAAAAAAAGGAAAAAAAAAAATTATTCCGAGTGCCTTTGGGTTGCTTGCGTGACGCGCCAGGAAAGAGTGGGGAGAACCTCGGGGATATCCAACACACACAGGCCAATTCCAGCTGTTTTCCCTCAAAAACTGGTTGGCGGCAAGGTGGAAAAGCGGCGCGGATAAATAAAGCCTTTAACTCGGCCGCGGCTCGGCGCGGGGCGGGGACAATTCCCCGGCCTGTTCGCAGCACAACCGAGCCTTTATCCATTGATGGGGATAAAGCAGCCCCGGGCCGGGCAGCGCCGAGCCGGGCCGGGCCCCGGCTGCTCCCGGCTCCGCGGGCACCTGGCTCTCGTTAAACGCCAGAGCCCGGCACCGCCGAGCGGAAAAATATTCCCAAACGGCGGGGGACACGCGGCTGGGGGCTCCTCAGCGGGAATAAAGCCTTGGGAACAAAGCCCTGGATTCAGGAGCCGGGCCCGTCTGGAGAGGGTTTGGCTCCCTGGGAAAGGCGTTGATCTCCGGCCAAGCCGCGCTGGGCCGAGAGCCGTGAGCGGAGCCCGAGCGGGCCCGGGGGGTGTTTGGGGCTGTCCCTCCTCGGAGGGGTCAGTCCGGGAGCTGCGCGGCCCCGCAAAGTCAGGGCAGGTCAGCCCTGGTGGGAAACGCCAACTGTGGGGTGGGAAACACCAACTGTGGGGTGGGAAAAGCCAACTTTGGGGTGGGAAAAGCCAACTTTGGGGTGGGAAACGCCAATTTTGGGGTGGGAAAAGCCAACTTTGGGGGGATAAACACCAATTTTGGGGTGGGAAACATGAACTTTGGGATGGGAAACACCAACTGTGGGGTGGGAAAAGCCAACTTTGGGGTGGGAAATGCCAACTTTGGGGTGGGAAACATCAACTGTGGGGTGGGAAACACCAATTTTGGGGTGGGAAACATGAACTTTGGGATGGGAAACATCAACTGTGGGGCAGGAAACGCCAATGTTGGGATGGGAAACACCAACTTTGGGATGGGAAACACCAACTGTGGGGTGGGAAAAGCCAACTTTGGGGTGGGAAACGCCAATTTTGGGATGGGAAACACCAACTATGGGGTGGGAAACACCAATTGTGGGATGGGAAACATCAACTTTGGGGTGGGAAACACCAATTTTGGGGTAGGAAACACCAATTTTGGGGTAGGAAACACCCACTTTGGGATGAGAAATGCCAACTTTAGGATGGGAAAAGCCAGTTTGGGGATGGGAAATGCCAAATTTGGGGTGGGAAACACCAATTTTGGGGTGGGAAGCACCAACTGTGGGGCAGGAAATGCCAATTTTGGGATGAGAAATGCCAACTTTGGGATGGGAAACACCAACTTTGGGATGAGAAATGCCAATTTTGGGATGGGTAACACCAATTTTGGGGTGGGAAACGCCAATTTCGGGATGGGAAGCACCAACTGTGGGGTGGGAAACACCAAATTTGGGATGGGAAACGCCAACTTTGGGGTGGGAAACACCAACTTAGGGATGGGAAACATCAACTGTGGGGTGGGAAACACCAACTGTAGGGTGGGGCACTGCCCATACTTGGGTTTGGGGAGCAGAAAGGGCAGGAATTTCCAGCCTGGGGTCCGCTACCAGCTCAGGGCTTTGGGATTGCACACCCTGCTCACCTCTTATCAACCAGCCCCTTATCAGCCCCTCCCTGAGACCCCTGAACCCCCCACCTGCTCCCAGTGCCAGGATAATCCACATTTCTGAGGAACACGGGAAACCTGGGGACCTCTGAGCCGAGGGCTGCCCACCCCAGAGGAGGCTGGGGGCTGGAGGGAGCCCGGCCCGGGGCTGGAGGGAGCCTGGCCCAGGGCTGGGGAACCTCTGGGCTGGAGCTTTGGGGGGCTCTGGGGGGCTCCATGGGGATCCCTGGGAAATCCAGCAGGAAAAAGCTGGAGCCCCCACTTCCCAAACCCCAAAGTCGCGGGAATTACAGCCCAGAGAGGCTCAGCCTCGTGTGGGAACCGTCACCAACCCCAGCCCAGCTCCCTCCCCGCATCCTGCGGGAATTGCGTTTGGGATCTGCCTATGAGTCCCTTCCCAGCTCAGACCCCACCAGAAGCTGCTGGGTTTGGCCAGCGGGGAAATCGGGTGCGGCTGCTGAGGGCAGCTCTGAGCCCTTCACACCCGGGGGGGGCAGGGGGACGGATCCCGTCCGTCCAGGAGCCCCCAAACGCGGTGACACCATAAACCAGGGGTCATTAAAATGCTGTGACCCTAAAATGCGGTGAGACCATAAAACAGGTGTCATTAAAAACGCTGTGACCCTAAAATGCTGTGACCCTAAAAGGCGGTGAGACCATAAACCAGGTGTCACTAAAAACGCTGTGACCCTAAAATGCTGTGACCCTAAAATGTGGTGAGACCATAAACCAGGTGTCATTAAAAACACTGTGACCCTAAAACGCTGTGACACCATAAACCAGGTGTCATTAAAAACGCGGTGACCCTAAAACACGGTGAGACCATAAACCAGGTGTCACTAAAAACGCTGTGACCCTAAAACACAGCGACACCATAAACCAGGTGTCATTAAAAACACTGTGACCCTAAAATGCAGAGAGACCATAAAACAAGTGTCATTAAAAATGCTGTGACCCTAAAATGCTGTGACCCTAAAATGCGGTGAGACCATAAACCAGGTGTCATTAAAAACACTGTGACCCTAAAATGCTGTGACCCTAAAACACGGTGAGACCATAAACCAGGTGTCACTAAAAACGCTGTGACCCTAAAATGCTGTGACCCTAAAATGTGGTGAGACCATAAACCAGGTGTCATTAAAAACACTGTGACCCTAAAATGCAGTGACACCATAAACCAGGGTTCATTAAAAATGCTGTGACCCTAAAATGCTGTGACCCTAAAACGCGGTGAGACCATAAACCAGGGGTCATTAAAAATGCTGTGACCCTAAAACGCATTGACACCATCAACCAGGTGTCACTAAAAACACTGTGACCCTAAAATGCTGTGACCCTAAAACACGGTGAGACCTTAAACCAGGTGTCACTAAAAACGCTGTGACCCTAAAACGCTGTGACACCATAAACCAGGTGTCACTAAAAACGTGGTGACCCTAAAACACAGTGACACCCTAAAACACGGTGAGACCATAAACCAGGTGTCACTAAAATGCTGTGACCCTAAAATGCAGTGACACCATAAACTAGGTATCATTAAAAACACTGTGACCCTAAAACATGGTGAGACCATAAAACAGGTGTCACTAAAAACGCTGTGACCCTAAAATGCTGTGACCCTAAAATGTGGTGAGACCATAAACCAGGTGTCATTAAAAACACTGTGACCCTAAAACGCAATGATACCATAAACCAGGTGTCACTAAAAATGCTGTGACCCTAAAACGCAGTGACCCTAAAACGTGGAGACACCACAAACCAGGTGTCATTAAAAATGCTGTAACCCTAAAATGCAGTGAGACCATAAACCAGGTGTCATTAAAAACACTGCGACCCTAAAACGCAGTGAGACCATAAACCAGGTGTCATTAAAAACGCTGTGACCCTAAAATGCTGTGACCCTAAAAGGCGGTGAGACCATAAAACAGGTGTCATTGAAAACGCGATGACCCTAAAACACGGTGACCCTAAAACGCAGTGAGACCTTAAACCAGGTGTCACTAAAAATGCGGTGACCCTAAAACGCGGTGACCCTATAACGTGGCGACCCTAAAACGCGGTGCCCCTAAAACGCGGTGCCCCTAAAACGCGGTGCCACCCCTCCCGGCCCTCGCCGCTGCCGGGTCCCGGCCCCAGCCCCATCCCGGCCCTTCCCGGTGCCGCGGGCCGTGGCCGGGCCCTGCCGGGGCGGGTCCGGTGCCCTCCGAGGCCACCGAGGGCAGGAGGGAGCCCCGGGGCGGGCGATTAGGGCTGGGAGCTGCCGGCGGCGGTAATCTGCTGATAAGACGCTGATAAGGCGCTGATAAGGCTCTGATAAGGAGTGGATAAGGCGCTGATAAGGCGCTGATAAGACGCTGATAAGGCCCTGATAAGACGCTGATAAGGCGCTGATAAGACGCTGATAAGGCCCTGATAAGACGCTGATAAGGCGCTGATAAGGCGCTGATAAGGAGTGGATAAGGCGCTGATAAGGCGCTGATAAGGCGCTGATAAGACGCTGATAAGGCCCTGATAAGACGCTGATAAGGCGCTGATAAGGCGCTGATAAGGAGTGGATAAGGCGCTGATAAGGCGCTGATAAGGCGCTGATAAGACGCTGATAAGGCCCTGATAAGACGCTGATAAGACGCTGATAAGGCGCTGATAAGACGCTGATAAGGCGCTGATAAGGCGCTGATAAGGCAGCTCCGAGCCCGTGGGCCAGCAGCTCCTGGCTCTGTCCCAGCCCGGCCCCGCTCCCCGCGCCCCTGCGAGCGACCCGAGGCCACGGCAGGGGCGGTTCCTGTGCCCCGGGGGGCAAACGCTGCTTCTTTCCTGCCGGTTATTGATTATAGATTATAGATTATAGATTATAGATTATAGATTATAGATTATAGATTATAGATTATAGATTATAGATTATAGATTATGGATTATCGGTTGTCGATTATCGGTTATCGATCATCGATCATCGATCATTGATTATTTTTATTTATTTTTAAATTATTTTTCTTTATTATTTATTGGCTATATTTTATTCTTATTTATTGTTTTTATTTTTATGATTAGTTTTCGTTTTAGTTTATATTTTTTCTTTTTTTTTTGCGTTTTAAAAAATTTTTGTGCTTATTTTTTAACTTTTATTTTATTTTTAATTTTTTTGTTTATATTTTTTTACATTAAAAATGTTTATTTTAATTTTTTGGTTTATTTTTTAACTTTTATTTTTATTTTTATTTTTATTTTTTGTTTATATTTCTTCTTTTTTTACGTTAAATATTTATTTTTATTTTTTGTTTATGTTTTCTTTTTTTGTTTATATTTTTCTTTTTTTACTTTGAAGAATGTTTATTTTTTCTTTTTTTGTTTATATTTTTCTTTTTTTGCTTTAAAAAATGTTTATTTTTATTTTTGTTCATTTTTTACTTTTACATTATTTTTATTTCATTTTCATTTTCATTTTTATTTTTATTTTTATTTTTATTTTTATTTTTTAATTTATATTTATATTTTTTTATTTTTATTTTTATTTTTACATTATTTTTTCTTTTTCTTTTTCTTTAATTTTTATTTTCATTTTAATTTTTATTCATCATTTCTATTTATTATTTATTGTTTATTGTTTATTGTTTATTGTTTATTGTTTATTGTTTATTGTTTATTGTTTATTGTTTATTTATTATTTATTATTTATTATTTATTATTTATTATTTATTATTTATTATTTATTATTTATTATTTATTATTTATTATGATCCGGGAGTCACCACTCTTCCCTCTGACCCCCCGCAGCCTCCTCCGACCCCACACTGGACGTTCCCCTGGAATTCCGTGTTTTGCTTCCAGAGGGATTCCAGGCAGGCAGAGCCCCGGGGCGCAGGGAAATCCCAAATATCGACAATTCCATCCCCGCTCCGCGTCTTTGTAGGGTGGGAGCCCTGGGAGGGGGAACTCCCCCTTTCCTTTCCGACTTCCCACCAAAAAACGTTGAATATTTCCGTTCTTTTCCTGGATGTTCTCACAGTTATGGTTGGGCTCGGTGATCCTGATCTCAGTGATCCCTTCCAACGCAGCATATTCCATGATTTTATAATCCCACAATTCTAGGATTTCATAATCCTACAATTCCATGGTTCTCTGATCCTACAATTCCATGGATCCATGATTTTATAATCCCACAATTCAATGGTTCTGTAAAATCCTACAATTCCATGGTTCCATGATTTTATAATCCCACAATTCCAGGATTTAATAATCCTACAATTCCATGATTCTCTGATCCTACAATTCCATGACTCCATGATTTATTAATCCTACAATTCCATGATTTTATAATCCTACAACTCCATGGTTTTCTGATCCTGCAATTCCATGATTCTGTGATTCTACAATCCTCTAATTCCATGGTTCTCTGATCCTAGAATTCCATGATTTTATAATCCTACAATTCTATGGTTCCATGGTTCTCTGATCCTACAGTTCCATGATCCCATGATCCTACAATTCCATGATCCCACGGTTCTATGATTCCATGATCCCACAATTCCATGATTCCACAATCCTGCAATTCTGTGATTCTATAATCCTATAATTCTGTGATTCTCCGATCCCTGAATTCCATGATTCTCTGATCCTACGATTCCATGATTCCATAATCCCCCAATTCCATCATTCTATAACCCTATAATCCTACAATTCCATGATTCCATGGTTCTCTGATCCTACAATTCCACGATTCCATGATTCTATGGTTTTACAATCCCACAGTTCCATGGTTCTATGATCCTACAATTCCATGATCCCATGATTCTACAATTCCATGATTCCAGGGTTCTCTGATCCTACAATTCCACGATTCTGTGGTTTTACAATCCCACAGTTCCATGGTTCTCTGATCCTACAATTCCACGATTCCATGATTCTATGGTTTTACAATCCCGCAGTTCCATGGTTCTATGATCCTACAATTCCATGATCCCATGATTCTACAATTCCATGATTCCAGGGTTCTCTGATCCTACAATTCCACGATTCTGTGGTTTTACAATCCCACAGTTCCATGGTTCTCTGATCCTACAATTCCATGATTCCATGGTTCTCTGATCCTACAATTCCATGATCCCATGGTCCTACAATTCCATGATTCCATGGTTCTCTGATCCTACAATTCCACGATTCCATGATTCTATGGTTTTACAATCCCACAGTTCCGTGGTTCTCTGATCCTACAATTCCACGATTCCATGGTTCTCTGATCCTACAATTCCATGATCCCATGATCCTACAATTCCACGATTCCATGGTTCTCTGATCCTACAATTCCACGATTCTGCTCTCAGAGGAAACTCGAGGAGCAGAGGAATCTCTTTCCTGTTTCTCACTCCTTTTCCTCGTCCTTTCGAGGGCGGGCCGGGAATGGGAAGAAGCACCGGGCAGGGATCCAGAGCAGTTTTCCTTCCTAAGCCGAGCTTTGAACCCTCTTTGAAGCTCAGCCTAAAGAAAACGAGGCTTTCCCCCTTTTTATTCCAAACGAACCAATTCAATCATCTTTAGAGGGTTCTCGTTGTAAAACCAAAATGTTTTAGGGAAAGGGGTTCAAACCGCTCCCGGCATTTCCCTTTTTCCCACCACCGGGGATTCCCAAGGGTGTTTTGCACCTGGAATTTCGTGGTGGTTTAAGGGCCTGAACCTCGCCCACCCCCCGGCTGCCCAATCCCCAAATCCCAAAGATTTGGGGGAAAGGGAGGTAGCAAAGCCCGACCCTGCTGGCTGTGGCTGCTCTGGGAAGCGGATTCGGGGCGGATTTACGATCCTGATTTTTACGGATGCAGGAAACACATCCCCAAAGCGCGCCCCAGAACCCTGGAAGTGGTGCCTGGTTTTGGGAATTCCCATGGGAAAACGTGCCCAGAACCACCTCCCTCTCCAACCTCACCTCCAAAGCCAGAGTTTGGGAAGCCGCTCCGGAATTCCCGCTGGCTTTTTTGGGAAGCGCAGCCGCCCATCCCCAATAGGGTCCTTCTTACAGCAGGAATCTGAAACACCGGGAAAATCCTTCTCCCTCTGGCTCAGAACGAATCCCAATGTTCCGTGTGGATCGGGGACAGCGGGAACGCCTGGGCCGCCCTTTTTGGGATCGCAGTTCCTCAGATCCTCCTGCTCCCGGTGCTTTTCCTGCATTCCTGGGATGTGGGGCCCACCTGGGGCTTCAGCCACGCGGGGTGCGGGAGGAGCAAACCCCCATTTTGGGGTGGGTTTTAGGTATTTTATTCAGGTAATTTATTTAGGCATTATTTTAGGGGATTTTAGGGATTTTTTTAGGTATTTTTGGGATTTTTTTTTTTAGGTATTTTCGGGATTTTTTTAGGTATTTTCTTTAGATATTTTCTTTAGATATTTTCTTTAGGAATTTTCTTTAGGAATTTTATTTAGAAATTTTCTTTAGGAATGTTCTTCAGAAATTTTCTTTAGGAATGTTCTTTAGGAATGTTCTTTAGGAATTTTCTTTAGGAATTTTCTTTAGGTATTATTATAGGATTTTATTTTGGGTATTCTTTTAGGAGTTTATTTTAAGTGTTATTTAGGCTTTTTAGGCACTTATTTAGGTAGTATTTAGGTACTTCTTTGGGTATCTTATTTAGGATTTTATTTGGGTATCATTTTGGGTATTCTATTTAGGTGTTATTTTAGGTACTTTTAGGGGGTTTTAGGTACTTATCTAGGAATTTTATTAAAGTATTTTATCTAGGTATCATTTTAGGTATTTTATTTAGGTGTTATTTGGGTATTTTATCTAGGTCTGGTTTTAGATAATTTATTTAGGGATTATTTTAGGGGTTTTTTAGGTAAATATTTTAGGTCAATAACCCCAAACCCGGACATTTCCACCTCCCAAACCTCTGCTCGCTCCGAGTGGAGCCGCATTCCCAGCAAACCCCACAGGGAACGCGCCCAGCCCGGGGCAGGATCCCGCATTTCGGCACTTCCCGTTCCCAATCCGTGATCCTGGGCTGTTTTATGGCAGCCCCAGGATCATTCCCAGCTCCTGCCCCATATCCAGGTCACTGTTCCTGATCCCAAGGGATGTTTTAGGGTCATTCCCAGCTCCAGCCCCACACCCAGGTCTCAGCTACTGATCCCGGGAGATGTTTTAGGGTCATTCCCAGCTCCAGCCCCACACCCAGGTCTCAGCTACTGATCCCGGGAGATGTTTTAGGGTCATTCCCAGCTCCAGCCCCATACCCAGGCCCCATTCCTGATCCCAAGGGATGTTTTAGGGTCATTGCCAGATCCTGTTCTATATCCCAGTCCCCGTTGTTGATCCCAGGAGATGTTTTAGGGTCATTTCCAGCTCCTGCCCCACACCCAGGTCCCCATTGCTGATCCCAAGAGATGTTTTAGGGTCATTCCCAGCTCCTGCCCCATATCCCAGTCCCTGTTCCTGATCCCAGGGGATGTTTTAGGGTCATTCCCAGCTCCTGCCCCATATCCAGGTCCCTGTTCCTGATCCCGAGAGATGTTTTAGGGTCATCCCCAGGTCCCTGTTCCATATCCAGGTCCCCATTGCTGATCCCAACGGATGTTTTAGGGTCATTCCCAGCTCCAGCCCCATATCCTGGTCACTGCTCCTGATCCCAGAGGATATTTTGTGGCAGCCCCAGGGGCATTCCCAGCTTCAGCCCCATATCCACATTCCTGTTGCTGATCCCAGAGGTGTTTTTATGGCATCTCCAGGATCATTCCCAGCTCCTGCCCGAGAGTCAGCTCCCTGTTCCTGATCCCAGGAGATGTTTTAGGGTCATCCCCAGCTCCAGTTCCATATCCAGGTTCCTGTTCCTGATCCCGGGAGATGTTTTAGGGTCATTCCCAGCTCCTGCCCCATACCCAGGTCCCTGTTCCTGATCCCAAGGGATGTTTTAGGGTCATCCCCAGCTCCAGCCCAATATCCAGGCCCCGTTGCTGATCCCAGGGGATGTTTTAGGGTCATTCCCAGCTCCTGCCCCATACCCAGGCCCCATTGCCAGCTCACCCCGAGCCGGAGCTCTCGGCGCTTCCCGAGCGATTCCAGCTGCTGGAGCTGATTAAACCGGGCTGTGGCCCTGCATAAAATCAGGGAGTTCCGAGCAGGGCCGGGGGCACGGGCGGGAATTAAATCCCCGAGGAAGGATTTCCGCGCCGGGCCCGTTCCTTTCTCTTTTCGGGATTAATGTTTAATTAATTAAGATCCCGTCCCGGCCAGGCCTCGTCCTCCCCTGGTGCGGAGCCGCCCGGAATTTTAAGCGGTGTGCGGAGCTCACCCTTCATCCCCCGCACACCCGTGCCAGCCCTCCCCTCACCCTCGTGCCGGCATTCCCAGAATTTCTGCTCCAGGCCGACTCTTTTTGGGGCAGTTTTCCCGGGAAAGGGGCGCTGGGGGATGGGGCGGGAGGGGAAGGGGAGCAGGGTGAGGTGCCGGCATTCCCATATCCGCATTCCCAGGGAAACGCAGCCTGGGGGAGCAGGAATTGCCCCACCCCCCCTCCCCCCGGAGGGCTCTGGGGTGCGTCAGAGCCGGTTTGGGGTTTCTGCGATTGCCTCCATCCCAATTCCCTCCTACAGACGCCAAGGGAGCTGGAATTCGCCGGGAGCAGGGCAGACCCCGGGATGGGAGGAGCCCTGGATTTCCCCGCTGCTGGGGGGATCCTGGACACCCCAATTCCCTCCTCAGGCTCTGTTTTCCCCTCCAGCACCCCCTGGGCATCCCCAAATCCCACAGGGAACAGGCCGGGTTCCGGGGGGAGGCAGCGCTGTGGGATGGGGCCTCTCCTGATGGAAAACACCGGGAATGTTTTCCTAAAGCCCGGAGCTGGGGGCAAAGCGCCCTTCTCCCCACGCCCCCAAAAGCCCAGAACCCCAAAAGGTGCCCTGGAGCCCTCTCCCAGCTCCAGCGCGGGGCTTTCCCCGCTCCCGCCTCTCCCCGCCGTCCTCTGGGAAGGGATTTTCTCCCCCAGAGCTGCCGCACCGACCCTTCCCCTCGTTCCCACCTTTCCTTCTCCTTCCTCTCCTCTCATCCCTTTTCTTTTTTATCTCCCTCCCAACAATCCCTGAGCTGGAGGTGGCTGGGAAATAAAGAAATAAGTGAATGAAGAAAGAAAGAAAGAAAAGAAATAAGTGAAATAAATGAAATAAATTAAATAAATTAAATAAAGAAATATAGAATAGAATAGAATAGAATAGAATAGAATAGAATAGAATAGAATAGAATAGAAATAATAAATAAAATAAAATACAAATGAAATGAAATGAAATGAAATGAAATGAAATAAAATAAAATAAATAAAATACAATGTAAATAAAATAAAATAAAATATATAAATAAAATAAAATAAAATAAAATAAAATAAAATATAAATAAAATAAAAATAAAATAAAATAAAATAAAATAAAATATTAAATTAAAATAAAATAAAATAAAATAAAATAAAATAAAATAAAATAAAATATATAAATAAAATAAAAATTAAATATAAATAAAGATAAATATATAAATGGGATTAAATAAATAAATAAACCAAATATCCAGGAATCCTGGCTGATCCCTGCACGTCCCTCACCCCAAATTCCACCCAGGATTGTCTTTTGTGCAGAGCCAGGCTAATTGTTATTAATGGCCAGATACGGGTTTATTTCAACCCGGGGAGAAGAAAAATAAAGAAAAGGCCAAAAAAAAAAAAAATTAATCCGAGGAGGACGAGGGAGGGAGGGAAGAGGGGGGGGAAAAGGAGGGGAAAAAAAGGAAAAAAGGGAGAGAAGAAAACCCAGAAGAAACTGTTCACATTTCCCGAGACATGGCCAAAGCTTTTATGAATATAACTGGATTTGTAACAAGCATTGCAGCTGCATATAAGGCATTCAGACATGGAGACAATTTTACTAGATAATAGACTATCACGCAGGATACAATTTAAATTAAAAAATGCAATTTTCACCTTGAAATGAACAAATGATTACAATTTCTATACAAATTAAGGCATTCAGGCTCTCTTTCAGTAGTGGCATCAGCCCATGAAATATGACATAATTACCATGAAATACATTTTCAAATATTTTGATTTTTGTCCGCTGCTTTTAAAAAACACAGCCCGGGCTCTCGTGTGAGTGTGTGAGCGTGGGAGTGTGCGCGGGGGGAGAGCGGCTCCCATTATCCCACCTTCTGGGGAAAAACACATTAAAAAGAAAAGAAAAACTACCCAAAGATTAAACCTCCCCCCCCTCTGCCTCCCTCCCCCCCGCCCCGCTCCCCCTCCTCTTGACTCGCGAGATAAAATTGAAAAAAAAAATCAGACAGAAAGAAAAGGGACGCAGGCGAAAGGCTCGAAAGCCTCGAGATTTATCTAAATTACTACGCTTATCTGCAAAAATCACATCTGCCCGTTATCTCCCCGCTCCGCGCGCCGCCCGCGCCCCCTCCCCGCTCTCCCTCGCCGCGCCGGGGTTTGATTCCTCCCTTTTATTTTTTAATTATTTTTCCATTACGCTCCCCGAGCCGAGCCGCGGCTACAAGGGGCGATCAGAGGGGCGCTGACCCCGCGCAGGGGGAGGGAGAGGCTCGGCAGTGAGAGCCGGGAAGTTCGCGGGAGGAGCTGGAATTTGGGGGGCAGAGGTGGGGGTGGCGGGTGGGGGGGGGTCTTTCCATCCCCCCCTCAGCGCTATCCAGGAAAATCCCCTGGGAGCAGCGCTGGACACTCGGCTCGGGAATGATGGAGAGGGGGGATTTTGGGGATGAAATATCATTTTCAGTGAGTTTTTCCCGGCCCATCCCGGTTTCTGAAGGCACCAGGAGGTTGCACAGGCCAGGATGGCTCTGTCCCTTTGTCCTCCTGCCCGTCCCTCCCTGGTTTTTGGGGAATCCTTAAAATAAACCTGGATCAGGAGAACGGACAGGGCCTGGTGCTGCCCCGCGCTCGGGCAGCTGGGCCAGACTCGTCCTTTCTAAATTCCTCCCCAAAATGGGTCAGAGACCATCGGTGGAGGGGTTTGG
This sequence comes from Aphelocoma coerulescens, assembly GCF_041296385.1. Lineage (NCBI taxonomy): Eukaryota > Metazoa > Chordata > Aves > Passeriformes > Corvidae > Aphelocoma > Aphelocoma coerulescens. The sequence goes on from NC_091034.1 coordinate 1,495,925, forward strand.
ATGGGATTTGGGGTAGGAATTCTTGGCTGGGCCGGAATTCCCGGAGAAGTCGTGGCTGCCCCTGGATCCCTGGAGGTGCCCAAGGCCAGGCCGGGCGGGTTGGGACAGTGGGAGGTGGCCCTGCCCATGGGTGGCACTGGATGGCTTTAAAGTCATTCCAGCCCAACCCATTCCAGGATTTTCTCCATTTTCCCCGCAGCCCTCGGGATTCCAGGAGGGGCTGGAAGTTCCCTCTTCCCTCTGGGGTGCGGCCTGGGCTTGAAGCTCTCCTCCATCTCAACCCGTTTTCCTGGAGATGTGGAGTGGGTTGGGAAAATCCTGGATTTTGGGCTCCTGGTGGGCACCTCCGGCTCACCCGGGTCCAACACCCACAGGATTTTGGGAAACCTGGGCCGGGGTTTGTCCCTTTTGCTCCCCGCTGGGTCCCATCCTCGTCCAGGAACCCGAGCTCGGGGACAGGCCCGAACAGCAGCTCCCAATCCCCTCTTTCCATGGAATAAAATCCCTTTTCCCCCATGGTTTCCACCCCTGCCTCTCTCCAAACCTGGCGTCCCCACAGGAATTGGGGATCCCTCCTCCTCAGCGGGGGTTTCTTGACCTCCATTCCCATTTCTGAGCTTTTACTCCCAAATTTTGGAGCTTTCGCTCCGAATTCCCACTCTGGGATCCGTGTCCAGCTCAGCAGCACGTCAGGAAGGGGCGGGGGAGGATGAATTCCATCTCAGTTTGGAAATTCAGGGGAGTTTTGTGGCAAAAAATCGGGTTTTTGGTGGAGGTGAGCGGCCCCTGGGGCTGCTGGGCTGGCACCGCTCCCGAAGGGGATTTTTAGCCAAAACCTGGAATTCTTGTGAGTTTTCCATGAGGAAATCCTGGAGCTCAGTGCTTGGATGCTCTTGGAGAAGGAGCTGGGAGTGATTCCTGCAGCCCTGGCAGGGGAGCACTGGAGCAACCTTGGAATCAGCCCCAGCTATAAATAATTTTATTTTTTATTAACATATTCTTTTAACTTTCATCTCGAAGATCTCGCAGCTCTTGATATCTAATAACTGATATTGATTTTAGGCTGGAGAGCTGCGCCGGGGCAGAAAAGTGCTGAGCAGCGTTTTTGAGGCGATCGATAATTTCAGCTGAGAAATTGTTCCTAATTCAGGAGGAAAAAAAGCTTTTTAGGGGCAGCTGGAGCTGCTTGTTCTGCACTCCAAAAATTAAAATGGAATAGAATAGAATAGAATAGAATAGAATAGAATAGAATAGAATAGAATAGAAATAGAATGGAATAGAATAGAATAGAATAGAATAGAATAGAATAGAATAGAATAGAATAGAATAGAATAGAAATAGAATGGAATGGAATGGAATGGAATAGAATAGAATAGAATAGAATAGAATAGAATAGAATAGAATAGAATAGAATAGAAATAAAAATAATAAAAAAATAAAAAAATAAAATAAAATAAAATAAAATAAAATAAAATAAAATAAAATAAAATAAAATAATAAAATACTGTGAGATTTCTTTCTTGAAAAGGAGGAGGAGAGGAGAGAAGGAGTCCGGGAGGGGAAGGAGGACAGGGCAGGGAATGGGATGGGGATGGGTGGACACTTCCTTATCCATGATGGGAATGCGGGAATGAGTTCCAGGAGAGGCTCCAGCACACCGAGAGCATTGCCGGGCTCGCTCTGGCCCCAGGGCAGCCATCCCTGGGGCCGTGAGCGGGGCTGGGGCTCAGCTTTGGCTGGGTTTTGGTGGTTTTTGTTGGGTTTTGGTGGTTTTTGTTGGGTTTTGGTGGTTTTATTTGCCCGGACTTTGTTCCTTTAACCCAAACTGCAGACAAAGGGTCTGCGCAGTCCCGGCCTCACCGGGAACATTTCCCATCCCCATTCCCACCGGATTTCAACCCAAAGAAACCCAGATGTGTCTCCATCTCCCGGGAGCCAGAGTCCCCTCGGGATGGGATGCGGGAAAAGCGGATCCGTGTCCTCTCCGGGTGTTGGGACAGAGCCGTTCCTCCCTGCCAGCCCCAGGGCTGTCCCTGCCAGCCCCAGAAGTGCCACCAGCCGGGCTGTCCCTGTGCCCCGAGCCCAGAGCTGTGCCCAGCCGGGCTATCCCTGTGCCCAGCCGGGCTGTCCCTGTGCCCAGCCGGGCTGTCCCTGTGCCCAGCCGGGCTATCCCTGTGCCCAGCCGGGCTGTCCCTGTGCCCCGAACCCCCGAGCTGTGCCCAGCCGGGCTATCCCTGTGCCCAGCCGGGCTGTCCCTGTGCCCAGCCGGGCTGTCCCTGTCCCTGTGCCCCGAGCCCCGCCTGTCGCAGCTCGGGGCCAGCTGGGCCCAGCTCCGCTCCCATTCCAGAGCCGCTTCCCAAAGCTCCGGAGCTCAGAGCCACCCCCGGCTCCAGCCCTGCTCGGGACCCTCTGGACGCTTCCCAAGGGGATTCCCGCTGCTGGGAGGATCCCTCCCCTCCCTGCTGAGCCCGCGGCATCTGGGAACACCTGGAATGCCGGGTTTCAGTTCGTTTTCCAGGCGGATCCCGCTGGGAAGAGCCTGGGGCTGCCAGAGCCGGCTCCTTCCCAAACCTCCCATTTCCTCCCATTTCCCGTGGCTCCACCGCACCTGGGAAGCTCCTAACACCTTCCCAGCCTCGCCTTTCCCGCTGGGAATGCCCCCAGGCTGCCTTGGGATGCTCCGGAGCTCCCAAGGAATGGCCAGAGGGAGCTCAGGAGGGTCCCTGTGACCGACCCCGGCCTTGGCCGGGAGTCCTGGGGGGCTCAGGGCTGAATTTCACCTCCAGCCACGCTCAACAGGTGCCCGGGTTTGTCCGAGGAATTCTCCTTCCCTCTGACAGCTCCTGCACAGAGGCCACACCCCGGAGGGGGTGTGCGGAGAGCCAGAAGCACCAGAGGTTGTTTATACTATTATTATTATTATTATTATTATTATTATTATTATTATTATTATTATTATTATCATCATCATCATCATCATCATTATCATCATAATTATTATCATTATCATTATCGTCAATATCATGAATGTGTTTATTATTATTTATTATTTTTATTATTATTTTTATTATTATTATTATTACTATTTCCCATCAATTCCCTGTCACCAGGAAATCCGAAGCCTCCGAAGGGAAACCCAGCGGTGCTGGCTCAGCCCCTTCCCCGCAGATCCGCGCAGCTGGAATTCCTGCCGGAATTCCTGCCCGTCCAGAACCCCACAAAGGACCTGGCATCACCTCCTCTCTCCCAGGGCAAGGCCGGAGGGGTTTTTCCCCCTGGAAATGGGACCGGCCCCGTTCCAGGTCACCCAAAGTCGCACCCGCTGCCGCCCCGAGCCGATTTTGGCCAAACTGGGGCTCGAGCAGGAAAAACAAAGGAATCTCCATCCCTGGGGAGGCCGGCGGGGAATGGGGCGAACCCAAGGATCCGGGCCGGGATTCGGGGAGGTTTTTCCGAGCTCCCTGCGCCTTTAAGGCTGGCCCCAGCTGGGATCGGCACCCGGCTGGAGAGGATGCGGAATTAAGTTATGAGAGGCTCCCGCAGCTGAAGCAGATGCGGCTCAGAGCGGGCTCTTTATGTATTCATGAGCTGTGTGGAGGGGAAATAAAAGGATTCATTACCACGCAAAGTGTTACTAATGACATGTACCTGGTGCCGAGCACCTCTGGAAATCTAATGCGGCGCGGGCAGGAGAAAATGCATTCCCTTCTCCGGGGCCGGGGCCGAATGGAAAATTTCCCCTCCTTGGCCCTGCCTCATTCCGCATTCACTAAAAGCCACATTTACAATTCTTCTGCCATTATGTCCTACCAGGGCCTCTGCGCCTCTTGGCACGACCTTGAGATGAGCTGAAAATTGGAAATTCCCTGCCGCAGCCGGGCTGGGAAGGGTGGGAAGGGACCGGCTCCGGCTTTCCGTGGGCTGGGGAGAGAGAGAAAAGAGGAGAGGGGGAGAAACGGAGAGAAAAAGAGAGAAAAGGAGGGAGGAAAAGAGAGGGAGAAAGGGAGAGAAAAAGAGAGAAAGGGATGGAGAGAGAAAGAGAGGGAGAGAGAGAAAAGGAGAGAGAAAAAGAGAGAAAAGGAGAAAAGGAGAGAAAAAGAAAGGGAAAGAGAAAGGGATGGAGAAAGGGGAGGGAGGAAGAGAGAAAGGGAGGGAGGAAGAGAGAAAGAGAGAGAGAAAGAGAGAAAGAAAGAGAGAAAGAGAGAGAGAGAGAAAGAGAGAAAGAGAAAGAAAGAGAGAAAGAGAGAAAGAGAGAAAGAGAAAGAAAGAAAGAAAGAAAGAAAGAAAAGAAAAGAAAAGAAAAGAAAAGAAAAGAAAAGAAAAGAAAAGAAAAGAAAAGAAAAGAAAAGAAAAGAAAAGAAAAGAAAAGAAAAGAAAAGAAAAGAAAAGAAAAGAAAAGAAAAGAAAAGAAAAGAAAAGAAAAGAAAAGAAAAGAAAAGAAAAGAAAAGAAAAGAGAGAAACCCTTAACTCTCTTGAAGTTCTCGGCAGGAAAAGGCGGAGGATGTGTGCGGGATGAGGGCTGCGGGACAGGGATAAAGGGATTCATGGGAGTGGATTCAGTCCAGCACCATCTCAGCCCTCACCGGGCTTTGCTTCGGCCCTCCCGATGCTCCACGAGCTGATTGCGATTCCTTTATCTCATCCCAAATCCCATTCCCAGCCCCGGGGCAGTTTCGGGGATGGCTCTTTAGCTCTGTGCCCTGAGGCTGGTCAGGTGTTGGCGGTGCCTTGGCGTGTCCCTCCCACAGCCACATTTCCTATGGAAAACCCCTCATCCCCTCCGGGGACCTCTCCCACACTCCCGCAATGGGACGGGCTCACCCCAGGCCAATCCCAAACCGCTTCATTTCATCTCTCCCAGTCCCTTTCCCCACTCCCAGCTGTACCCGGGCCGTTGCTGGAGGTTTTCTCCAAGATTCCCTCATTTTTGGGGGATCCTTGTTCTGATCGGATTCGGGCTGGGCTCTGGGAAGCTGCGGAGAGGGACTGGGAGAGAAGGAATGATTCATTTCATCGCGGTGTGAGGGGGGAGTGCTCCCAAAACGGGAGGAGAAGGGGCTGGGTGGGTTCTGCTCTCACATCCCTCAACGCTGATGCACCTCCAGCACCCTCAGCCGGGTCATTCCTGATTTATCCCGTAATTTTCATCCCAGTGTGCTAAATGAGACACTGAGGAGGGGCTGCCCACGAGGGACAGGGTGAGGTGTGAGGAGGGAGCCTGGCACCGGCAGGGGAGCAAAGCCGGCCTGGTGCCAAATCCCAGCTCCTCAGTTTGCACCGAAACCTCGGCCAGGTGCCCCTGGCAGGGCCGGGAGTGTCCCCTCCAGAGCTCAGCCAGGCTGGAGCTGCTCCGGAGCTGTGTCTGGAGCTGTGTCTGGAGCTGTTCTGGAGCTGTTCCTGGAGCTGTTCTGGATCTGTTCCTGGAGCTGTGCCTGGAGCTGTGCCTGGAGCTGTGCCTGGAGCTGTTCTGGAGCTGTGTCTGGAGCTGTGCCTGGAGCTGTGTCTGGAGCTGTTCCTGGAGCTGTTCTGGAGCTGTGTCTGGAGCTGTTTCAGGAGCTGTTCTGGAGCTGTTTCAGGAGCTGTTCTGGAGCTGTGCCTGGAGCTGTTCTGGAGCTGTGTCTGGAGCTGTTTCAGGAGCTGCTCTGGAGCTGTTCTGGAGCTGTGCCTGGAGCTGTTCTGGAGCTGTGCCTGGAGCTGTGCCTGGAGCTGTTCTGGAGCTGTGTCTGGAGCTGTGCTTGGAGCTGTTCCTGGACCTGTTCCTGGAGCTGTGTCTGGAGCTGTTCCTGGAGCTGTTCTGGATCTGTTCCTGGAGATGTTCTGGAGCTGTGCCTGGAGCTGTTCAGAAGCTGTGCCTGGAGCTGTTCAGGAGCTGTTTCAGGAGCTGCTCTGGAGCTGTTCTGGAGCTGTTCCTGGAGCTGTGCCTGGAGCTGTTCCTGGAGCTGTTCTGGAGCTGTTCCTGGAGCTGTTCTGGAGCTGTGCCTGGAGCTGTGCCTGGAGCTGTTCTGGAGCTGTTCAGGAGCTGTGCCTGGAGCTGTTCTGGAGCTGTTCAGGAGCTGTGCCTGGAGCTGTTCAGAAGCTGTGCCTGGAGCTGTGTCTGGAGCTGTGTCTGGAGCTGTTCCTGGAGCTGTTCCTGGAGCTGTTCTTGGATCTGTTCCTGGAGATGTTCAGGAGCTGTGCCTGGAGCTGTTTCAGGAGCTGTTCTGGAGCTGTTCCTGGAGCTGTGCCTGGAGCTGTTCCTGGAGCTGTTTCAGGAGCTGCTCTGGAGCTGTTCAGGAGCTGTTCTGGAGCTGTTCTGGAGCTGTTCTGGAGCTGTTCTGGAGCTGTTCCTGGAGCTGTTCTGGAGCTGTTCTGGAGCTGTTCCTGGAGCTGTGCCTGGAGCTGTTCCTGGAGCTGTTCTGGAGCTGTTCCTGGAGCTGTGCCTGGAGCTGTTCCTGGAGCTGTTTCAGGAGCTATTCTGGAGCTGTGCCTGGAGCTGTGTCTGGAGCTGTGCCTGGAGCTGTTTCAGGAGTTGTGTGTGGAGCTGTTCCTGGAGCTGTTCCTGGAGCTGTGTGTGGAGCTGTTTCAGGAGCTGTTCCTGGAGCTGTGCCTGGAGCTGGTCTGGAGCTGTTTCAGGAACTGTTTCAGGAGCTGTTCAGGAGCTGTTCCTGGAGCTGTGCCTGGAGCTGGTCTGGAGCTGTTTCAGGAACTGTTTCAGGAGCTGTTCAGGAGCTGTTCCTGGAGCTGTGCTTGGAGCTGTTCAGGAGCTGTTCCTGGAGCTGTGCTTGGAGCTGTTCAGGAGCTGTACCTGGAGCTGTTCCCGGGGCTTTTCCTGGAGCCGGTTTGGATCCATCGCAGCCTCGGCGGTTCCCGCACCTTCCTCAGGCAGGAAAAGCGCTCACACGGCCCTGCCCCGGAGCCCTCCCCTGTGACTTTCCACCCTTCGCCGTTCGCACCTCGTTCGCAGGAAACCCTTCCTTTGCTTGGCTTTTCAGGGGAACGTTTGGGGGGGAAATCGCCTTCCTCTTGTTCCAAGATTCCCTCATCTTTGGGAGATCCTTGTTCGGGTCAGGTTCGGGCTGGGCTCTGGGAAGCTGTGGAGAGGGACTGGGGGAGAAGAAATGATTCATTTCATCGTGGTGTGAGGGGGGAGTGCTCCCAGAACGGGAGGAGAAGGGGTTTCTTCTCCCCGTTCCTGCCCGGCCGTGCCTCCCTCTCCCTTTCCTGCTTCCCAAATCCCTTCCCTGCCTCCCAGCCCCGGCCCCTGTCGGGTAGCTGCTCATCCACTCGATTAGCGCCGTCTCCCTGTTTCCCGAGGCTGTTTGTGTTAGTGGAGAGCTTTCTAATTTAATCAAGCTGAAGACGCAGTTCCAGGGCTTGTTTGCCCAGCACGCCGGCCCCGCTCCCTGATTAATTCACCGGGCGTCACATGCGCTGTTCTGCCTTGTTTGTCACTGCTGCCATCGTGCCCTGCTCCGTTCCCGCGCTCCAGGTGCGCCGGGCCCGGAAAACCCGCGGGATGGGGATGGGGACACCAAAAATCCCCGGGACGGGAATGGGGATGGGGACACCAAAAACCCCCGGGACGGGAATGGGGATGGGGACACCAAAAACCCCCGGGATGGGGATGGGGACACCAAAAACCCCCGGGATGGGGATGGGGACACCGAGCTGCACCCAAACCCCCAGGATGGGGATGGGGACATCAAAAACCCCTGGGATGGGGATGGGGACACCAAAAACCCCCGGAATGGGGATACCGAGCTGCACCCAAACCCCGGGATGGAAACACCGAGCTGCACCCAAACCCCTGGGGTCGGAACGGGGATGGGGACACCGAGCTGCACTCCAACTTCTGGGATCGGGACGGGGACACCAAAAACCCTCAGGGATAGGGATGGAGATGGGGACACTGAGCTGCACCCAAACCCCCGGGATGGGAGCGGGGGCACCGAGCTGCACCCGAACCCCTGGGATCGGGATGGAGATGGGGATGGAAATGGGAGCCACCGAGCTGCACCCAAACCCCCCGGAATGCGGACACCAAGCTGCACCCAATCCCTTGGGATTGGGACGGGGATGGGGATAGGGGCAGGGGCCCCAAGCTGCACCCAAGCCCCCTGGAATGGGAACACCGAGCTGCACCCAAACCCCCGGGATGGGGGTGGGGGCACCGAGCTGCACCCAATCACCTGGGATGGGGATGGGGATGGGGACATCGAGCTACACCCAAACTTCTGGGATCAGGACAGGGACACCAAAAACCCCCAGGGATAGGGATGGAGATGGGGACACCGAGCAGCACCCAATCCCCAGGATGGGGATGGGGACACCAAGCAGCACCCACACCCCCGGGATGGAGATGGGGGCACTGAGCTGCACCCAAACCCCTGGGATCGGGATGGGGATGGGGGCAGGGGCACCGAGCTGCACACAAACCCCTGGAATGGGGACACCAAGCTGCACCCAATCCCCAGGATGGGAATGAGGATGGGGACACCGAGCAGCACCCAAACCCCTGGAATGGGGATGGGGACACCAAGCTGCACCCAAACCCCTGGGATCAGGACGGGGATGGGGATGGGGACACCGAGCTACAGCCAGACCCCTGGGGTCGGGACAGGGACACCAAAAACCATCAGGGATAGGGATGGAGATGGGGACACCGAGCTGCACCCAAACCCCCGGGATGGGGGCAGGGGCACCGAGCTGCACCCAATCCCCTGGGATGGGGATGGGGATGGGGACACCAAGCTACACCCAAACCCCTGGGATGGGGACAGGGATGGGGATGGAGATGGGGATGGGAGCACCGAGCTACACCCAAACCCCCCGGAATGGGGACACCAAGCTGCACCCAATCCCCAGGATGGGAATGAGGATGGGGACACCGAGCAGCACCCAAACCCCCGGGATGGGGATGGGGGCACTGAGCTGCACCCAAACCCCTGGAATCGGGATGGAGATGGGGATAGGGATGGGGATGGGGACACCGAGCTGCACCCAAACCTCCTAGGATGGGGATGGGACACCAAGCTGCGCCCAATCCCCAGGATGGGGGCACCAAGGTGCACCCAAATCCTGGGACGGGGATGGGGTGGGGATGGGGACACAGAGCTGCACTCAAACCCCTCAGGATGGGGATGGGGACACCGAGCTGCTCCCAAACCCCGGGATGGTGATGGGGATGGGGATGGGGACACCGAGCTGCACCCAAACCCCGGGATGGGGATGGGGACACCGAGCTGCACCCAAACCCTGGGATGGTGATGGAGATGGGGATGGGGACACCGAGCTGCACCCAAACCCTGGGATGGTGATGGAGATGGGGATGGGGACACCGAGCTGCACCCAAACCCCGGGATGGTGATGGAGATGGGGATGGGGACACCGAGCTGCACCCAAACTCCCCAGGCCGGGGCTGTTTGGTGGGGCCAATCCCCACCTTCAGCTGCTGGGGTGGCCCTGAGTGGTGTAACTGGTGTAAAAGAAAGGGAATATGGGATCCTGAGCCCACATTCCCACACTGCAAGGAGCCAACATGCCCGAAGTTCTTGGTGTCTCCCTGTGAGTTCTTCGTGTCCCTCTGGGTCAGTGAGGTCAGCCCAAAACGGGCAGCTGGGTGTTTTGAAATGTGAAACTCTGCCAAAAAAGGGGAGAAAATGTTCAATTTCTTTAGTTTTAACTTAAAAAAAAAGTTTTTAAATCTCGGTTTCCCACTGCCAGAGGGAGGGGATGGATGGGATGTTGGGAAGGAATTGTTCCCTGGGAGGTTGGGCAGGCCCTGGCACAGGGTGCCCAGAGCAGCTGTGGCTGCCCCTGGATCTCTGGCAGTGCCCAAGGCCAGGCTGGACATTGGGGCTTGGAGCAGCCTGGGACAGTGGGAGGTGTCCCTGCGATGGCAGGAGGTGGAACTGGATGGGCTTTACGGTTCCTTCCAACCCAAAGCATTCCAGGATTCTGTGATTCCCAAACCATTCCAGCCGGACTCTGCCCAGCTCTCAGCGCCTGTGGGATGCAGCCGTGCTCCTTTCCTTCTCCAGCTCAAACCGGGAGTGAAACGTCACCGCTCCGATTCCGGGACATTTTGTGGGAGTCTCAGAGCTGGGTTCTTTCCCTGCCAGGCTGATTCCCACCGAAGTCGGATTTTGCACAAGCAGGGCCCGGCCTGAGGCGCTGACAGGAATTTCCAGGGGCTCTCTGCTGGTTCAGCCATTTCCATGACCCATTTGCACCCCTTACCTGCCTCTGGGGCCAAATATTCCCCACAAAACTGGGGCATCCGGCTCTGGCTGTGCCTCAGCTCCCTGCTGGGGACAGCAGTGGCTTTTTGCAGGAATCGCCGCTGGGGAGCTCCTCCTGGAAAAACCGGGATAAACTTCCCAAAACAGCCATCCTGGGGCACTGTGGGAATTGTGTCCTTGTCCATGGGCACCGCTCTGCTGGGCTGGGAATCTGGGGAACCCCTTTGGATGTCAAATCCTCTCTAAAACAGGGATCAGCAGCATTCCCGGCGGTCCGGGGGGAGCACAGGGATGACACCACATGGATGGAGCTCCTCATTCACTGGGAGGTTCCTCCTGCGGGTTCTGTGCCTGGGAGCTGGAAAAGTTCAGGAAAATATTCCCTCACCAAACAGATGAGGTTGGAAAACCGGGGTGTAACTTCAGGAATAACTTGGGATGGTTGGAATTACCGTGCCCAAAACAACGGGGTGGGGAGGGAACGGGTTAATGTTTTTGGGGAAAGGAGGTGTGGGATCCATAGGGCTCCCAGCAGGGATGGCATGGGATGGGATGGAATGGGATGGGATGGGATGGGATGGGATGGGATGGGATGGGATGGGATGGGATGGGATGGGATGGGATGGGATGGGTGATCTGTTCTCCCTAAGGAAAGCAGGGAAAAGCTCTGGATTCTCCACCAGGGCTGCGAGGTTGGGGTGAGAAAAGGGGGGTGGAAAAGGAACGGGAGAAGGGTGGAGGGGGCAGCCGGAGCTGCGGCCGCTTGGATTTCAGTTCTCTCAGGGAAAAGCGGAGCCCTGAACTATTTTCCCAGGCCGTGAGGAGGAGCCGCAGCTGGTTCCCCCCAGCCGGGACTCAGGCAGGGGCTGAAGCGGTGCCAAACCTCGGCGTTCCCGATGAAATCGGGGGCTGGGGAAGGCTCCAGGCGGGCTCTCCGTGGCTGGAGCAGAAAGATGAGACCTCCCTGCCAGCAGCTGCTCCCCACATTGCCCAGCTCCGGGAAAACAGCGGCGGGAGCCTCTGGCGAGCTGTCATCGCCGCTCAAAGGAGCTGACAGCGGGGGGAGGCTGCAAATGCAGGTGTTAGCGGCGAATTATCGCCTTCCCCGCAGCCTGCACCGCTCTGAATCAGCCCCTCCTCATCTTCAGGGGACAGGGAGGGACCGAGGGGCGCTGGGAGCCGGCAGGGACAGGGGTCGGGCTGGGAATGGGTGAGGGAGCGGATCCCAAGGGGCAGCATCACGACCTGGCTGGGTGCCCCGTGCCCTCCAAGGGGCTCAAAACGCCCCAGCTGGGAAAAGAACCCAGGCGGGTCCCGGTTTAGGGCCCAAACCAGCAGGAAAGGTGAGGATTTCACCTCCTTCTTTCCTCCGTCCGTGCTCAGCCTCTGCCCCCAGCATGGAACGGAATCCCGGCTCCCGGAGCCGCTTTTCTGCTCGAAGCTGCTCCCTCCTCCCCAGCCCTGGGCGAGGTGAGGAGCGGGACGGTGTCCAAAGGGGTGGGACAGGGCCGGGAGCAGCACCCGGGCCATGGACAACCCTTTAATTTCCTCCGTTCCGGCTCCTCCGAGGCAGGAATGGGTCAGGACCGGGATTTTTGCTGGTTCCTCCCATCGTCACTTTGCCCCTCAGCTCCCCAAACCCGTGACTTTGCAGCTCCCTGCTGCATTCGGGCACGAGGCTGCTCCGCCCTGGAGTCAGGCGCTGGAAATCAGCCTGGTTTAATCAGCCAGTTCCTATTTTTGATAGCGTGGAACCGCTCGCTGAGGGCTCAGTTCCTTCCCGAGACGGATTTATTCATTGTCGTGGAAAAACGAAGCGGAGGCAGCGGCGGGAGCTGTGTCAGGAGGTTTGGGATGGAGATCAGGAATCCGACCAGAGCGTGCTGGGCACTGCCCAGGCTCCCCAGGGAATGGTGACATTCCCAAGGCTGCCAGAACTCCGGGAGCACTCGGACAACGCTCCCAGGGATGCCCAGGGTGGGATTGTTGGGATCATGTGCAGGGCCAGGGGTTGGATCAGTGATCCCAGCGGGTCCCTTCCAGCTCAGGACATCCCCTGAGCCTGTGATTTCTACTCTGCCCCTGCCAGCGGCATCTCTGGGATGCAGAGCCTCCGTGCCACATCCCAAAAGATGCCGTCCCAAATCCTTCCCAGGAGCTCCTCTCCACCTCAGCCACCTCCTCCCGTCGCTCGCTGTCGCTTTCCCCGACATTTATGAGCGCTCCCAGCTCGGGGAATGTCACCCCCGGCCTGCAATCCATCAGCGAGCCACGGCCGGGCTCGGAAAACCTCCCCGAATCCCCGCGCTTCAATCGCCGGGCTCTGCCCCGCGGGGAGGATGGCGGCCCTCGGGAAAGCCGCTTTGTTCCCGGGCACGCCATTCCCGGAGAACAGCTCTGCGCAGTGGGACCATGGCCAGGAACAAGCTCCCCGAGGAGAGGGGGAACAAAGGCCCCGGGACAGCGGCAGGAGCTTCCCGAGGGCAGCGCGGAGCTCCGGGAGCGCCGCTCGCCTCGGGGTTCAGCCGCAGCAGCTCTGCGGGCAGGAATTTCCCTTTCCAGGCACAGATTTCCCTGTGTTTAGCAGGAATTTCCCTTTTCCAGGCACAGATTTCCTCGTGTTTCACAGGAATTTCCCTTTTCCAGGCACAGATTTCCCTGTGTTTCCACACGAATTTCCCCTTTCCAGGCACAGATTTCCTCGTGTTTCACAGGAATTTCCCTTTTCCAGGCACAGATTTCCTTGTGTTTCACCGGAATTTCCCTTTCCAGGCGCAGATTTCCCTGTGTTTAGCAGGAATTTCCCTCTCCAGGCACAGATTTCCTCGTGTTTCACACGAATTTCCTTCTCCAGGCACAGATTTCCCTGTGTTTCCACAGGAATTTCCTTTTCCAGGCACAGATTTCTCTGTGTTTCCACACGAATTTCCCCTTTCCAGGCACAGATTTCCTCGTGTTTCCACAGGAATTTCCCTTTCCAGGCACAGATTGCCCTGTGTTTAGCAGGAATTTCCATTTTCCAGGCACAGATTTCCCTGTGTTTAGCCGGAATTTCCCTTTTCCAGGCACACATTTCCTCATGTTTCACAGGAATTTCCCTTTCCAGGCACAGATTTCCATGTGTTTCACAGGAATTTCCCCTTTCCAAGCACAGATTTCCCTGTGTTTCAAAGGAATTTCCCTTTTCCAGGCACAGATTTCCTCGTGTTTCACAGGAATTTCCCTTTCCAGGCACAGATTGCCCTGTGTTTCCACAGGAATTTCCTTTTCCAGGCACAGATTTCCCTGTGTTTCACAGGAATTTCCCTTTTCCAGGCACAGATTTCCCTGTCTTTCACAGGAATTTCCCTTTTCCAGGCACAGATTTCCCTGTGTTTCAAAGGAATTTCCCTTTCCAGGCACAGATTTCCCTGTGTTTCACAGGAATTTCCCTTTCCAGGCACAGATTTCTCTGTGTTTCACACAAATTTCCCTTTTCCAGGCACAGATTTCCCTGTGTTTAGCAGGAATTTCCCTTTCCAGGCACAGATTTCCTCATGTTTCACACAAATTTCCCCTTTCCAAGCACAGATTTCCCTGTGTTTCACAGGAATTTCCCTTTTCCAGGCACAGATTTCTCTGTGTTTCCACATGAATTTCCCCTTTCCAGGCACAGATTTCCTCGTGTTTCTCAGGAATTTTCCTTTTCCAGGCGCAGATTTCCCTGTGTTTCACAGGAATTTCCCTTTCCAGGCACAGATTTCCTTGTGTTTCACAGGAATTTCCCCTTTCCAAGCACAGATTTCCCTGTGTTTCAAAGGAATTTCCCTTTCCAGGCACAGATTTCCCTGTGTTTAGCAGGAATTTCCTTTTCCAGGCACAGATTTCCTCGTGATTCACAGGAATTTTTCCTTTCCAAGCACAGATTTCCCTGTGTTTCTCAGGAATTTCCCTTTTCCAAGCACAATTTCCTCGTGTTTGCCGTGTCTGTTTTAGCTTCGAGTCTTCAGGATTGGGGATTATCCTGGGCCCTGCAGCTGGGTGGAAACTGGGGAGAAGCAGCAGATCTGCTGGTTTAGGATTTTGCCAGCAGATTTTGGGGGATGTGGGCTGGGAATGGAGAAGGAGCATCTCTGAGTGTCACCTGTGCAGGGTGGAGGAGGGGAAAGCCCAGGAGCAGGGGGGGCTGAGGCTCCAGGGACCCTCCCAAGGGGTTAAATCCCTGGAACGGGGGGGCTGAGGCCGCTGCAGCTCCAGGGACTCTCACAAGGGGTTAAACCCCAGGAGCAGGGGGGGCTGAGGCTCCAGGGATCCTCACAAGGGGTTAAATCTCTGGAACAGGGGGGGCTGAGGCTCCAGGGACCCTCCCAAGGGGTTAAATCTCTGGAACAGGGGGGGCTGAGGCTCCAGGGACCCTCCCAAGGGGTTAAATCGCTGGAACAGGAGGGCTGAGGCTCCAGGGACCCTCCCAAGGGGTTAAATCGCTGGAACAGGAGGGCTGAGGCTCCAGGGACCCTCCCAAGGGGTTAAATCGCTGGAACAGGAGGGGCTGAGGTTCCGAGGACCCTCCCAAGGGGTTAAATCGCTGGAACAGGGGGGGCTGAGGTTCCGAGGACCCTCCCAAGGGGTTAAACCCCCGCCCAGGCTCCCCTTGCCCTGCCAGGGAGCCGAGCAGGGGCTGCCACGCCGGGCTTGGGTTTCACAGGCAGCTCTGGCTGTAAAATCTGATCGTGGCTCTGCCCTGATTGATGGTTCCAGGGAAAACATCAGGCAGAGCGGCCCCGGGGGGGATCACGTTCTCAAGGGCTGACATCCTATCCCATCCCATCCCATCCCATCCCATCCCATCCCATCCCATCCCATCCCATCCCGTCCCACCCGATCCGATCTCCCCTCGCCAGCCCAGCAGCCAAGCTGGGCCCAGTTGTGCCCGTCCCACTCGTCACCAGCCAGGGATGGAGGGGGAAAGGGGGGCAGGGGGGAGCAGAGTCTTTTGGGGGCTTGGGCACCACTCCCGGGTGGGTCATTTTTGGGAAGCAGCAGCTCAGGGGGAGGTTTGGGGTTGTGGGAAACACTGAAGAAGGAGCTGTGGCTGCCCCTGGATCCCTGGCAGGGCCCAAGGCCAGGCTGGACAGGGCTTGGAGCAGCCTGGGACAGTGGGAGGTGTCCCTGCCCATGGCAGGGGTGGCACTGGGTGGGCTTTTAGGTCCCTTCCAACCCAAACCTTTCCGTGGTTCTGTAATTTATGAACCCTTCTCACCACACACGGCAGCAAATTTGGGGTGCCCGTCAGCTGCCCTCCCATTCCACCCCAGGGCTCTCCCAGTGGCATCCCAGTGCCCGTGTGGGCAGCAGCTCCGTGGTGTGGAGCCTAACAAAGCCCTTCTTAGCACATCCAGCTGCAGAGCTGCAAATGTGCAACCCCCGGGGAGGCGCCGGGAGCGGGGAATTGGCTGCTGGACGAAGCAGAAGGTGCCGGCACAGCTCCTGGCTACCAACATCCTCCTCTAGGCACAGCCAGCCCGGCCTGGGCCCGGGTTTTGCCCCTCATTGGTGTGTAAGCCCCGAGCAGCAGCAGCCACGGAGGGCAGAGCTGCGGAGCAGGAGGAGCCGAGGGCAGCAGGAGCAGCTCCGAGCCTCCCTCCGCCTGCATCCAGCTGGAGCTGCCTCCCCTCCTTCCCTCCCTCCGGCTGTTGGCATTCCCTGCCTGGAGGCACCAGCAGCACAGACCTGGGGCTGAGAAAAGAGCCCGCAGCTGGATTTTGGGCAGCTGGAGGGGGGAACACCGCGGTGATTCCGTGATCCAGCTCGGCTCGGGCGTTCTCTCTGCCCGTACGGACGGAGCGGGGTCGCACCTTTGTCCCAGCACCGGGATTTGTGCGCAGGAATGGCCCCGTTCTCCTCCTCGGGAGCCAGTGCTGCCTGGACCTGCCGGCAAGCGGAGGGTTAAGGGCAGCACGGGCTCCTTTTCACCCCCCTTTCCCCCCGGAGAAGGAGCCCTTGGCCGCGGCAGCGCTTCCCAGCCGGGGGTGATGTCAGGCGGGCGCAGGCACAGCTGTCCCCGCACATCCCGCTGCCAGGCGGGATTAGGGCCAGCCGGGCTGGGAGGGGGCCGCATTCCTGGGCCACGGGCGTCACCGCCGTCCCCGCAGAGCCGGGGTGGGGGTTTGACCCCGCTCCGTCACCTCGGCTCCCACCGCTGCTCCCCGCGGCACCCCGAGGGTTTGTCCGGGTGCAGAGCAAGGCAGGGACGGAGGTGCCAGCAGCGCGTGGAGATGTCACCCCCCTCTTTCCAGCTCTGACCCCCTTCCCAGAGTTCCCAGAGCTCCCATCCCGCCACTTCCCACAGCAATGGGAATCCCAGTTGTCTCCTTGTTGGTTGCAGAGCCTTCAGCCCCTTCCCAGGCTCGCTCCCGGGGCTCTGCCTCAACTTCCCCACCCACGCAGGGATGCAACACCGCCCTGCCTGAGCAGGGATTCCTACGGGAAGGGGTT